>NC_045448.1:86081219-86250176 GCF_002776525.5 Piliocolobus tephrosceles | reverse complement strand
AAAAAAAAAAAAAAAATAATCTTTTTCAAATGAAATTAGGATTGTTGTTTCTCTTAATATGCTTACTTGGTTAAAAAATAAAAATAGGCCGGGCGCGGTGGCTCAAGCCTGTAATCCCAGCACTTTGGGAGGCCGAGACGGGCGGATCACGAGGTCAGCAGATCGAGACCATCCTGGCTAACATGGTGAAACCCCGTCTCCACTAAAAAAAAAATACAAAAAATTAGCCGGGCGAGGTGGCGGGCGCCTGTAGTCCCAGCAACTCGGGAGGCTTAGGCAGGAGAATGGTGTAAACCCGGGAGGCGGAGCTTGCAGTGAGCTGAGATCCGGCCACAGCACTCCAGCCTGGGCGGCAGAGCGAGACTCCGTCTCTAAATAAATAAATAAATAAATAGTAAAAATAAAAAGAGGGGGTATTACTCTGACAGTCCCTCTCCCCCACCAAGTTTTCTGAAAATCGAATGGTCCAAAAAACCCAGGTGTTGTTCAAGTGGCAAGTACTCTAGTAGTTCATGGGAAGAACAGGTCGCCAAGGCCTGAGGGGGAGAGAGGCTCCTTTAGTTGAGTCCAGCAGGGGTTTGATAGTGTAAGCAGAGGAGATCAACGCAGTGAGCAGAGCTAAGTGCAAAGGGGTGGGGGCAGGAGGAGAAGTCCAAAGATATCCAGTAGGAGGGATTTGGTAGAGTTGTTACAAGGTAGATGCTGGAAAAACAGTAAAACAGCATCGGGGTGAACATTTGTTAAGCACCAACTCACTCTGGGGATCAAGTGCTTGTATTGTCTCAGGCACTCTAGGTATGCTTGTGCACATTTGATCTTAAAGCCTCTCTGAGTGAGTCCCATCCCCATCCTGCAGAGTCATAGGGTAAAATGGCAGCAGCGGTACTATTTGAACCCAAGCCCTGACTGTTTTCGCTGCCTCAGAAGCAAGATCTTGTGTTCAATCTATGGTCAATGAGGATGCCTTGAAGGTTTGCAAGCACGAGAATGACATGGAGAAAGCAGTGCACTGGGAGGTTAAAAAAAAAAAAAAAGAAAGAAAGAAAAGGATATAAACAGAAAGGGAAGAGCTGGAGTTAGGGGCACTACCGCAGTGATCCAGGCTGGAAAACCACAAACTGTGTCTTCTAAGAGATGGCTCTGGGATCAGAGGAAAGTTTTAGAGAATACACAGAACCTAGGAGTGAGTGGTTATTATGGGACAGGAGGGAGAGAAGAGCTGAAGTCAGCAAGTTTGGGTGATTAGGAGAATGGGAACTAAGAAAATAGAGAAGTTGGGAAAGGAAGCTACTTTATGGTCGCAGATTTCCACAAAAACTTGGAAGTTGCACTGACATAGAGAAGCGCAGTGTGGCACAGCAGCGAAGAAGCCAGGTTCCAGGCTAGCCCAGGTTCAAATCCTGGTTTTGCCAGTGACTTAAAGGACTTGCCACTGTCTTAGGCAAGTAATTTATCTGTGTGTCAACTTCCTTAATGGTAAAATAGGGACAGGTACAAAATAGAGCTGGTACCATTCCTTCTGAAACTATTCCAATCAATAGAAAAAGAGGAAATCCTCCTTAACTCATTTTATGAGGCCAGCATCATCTTGATACCAAAGCCTGACAGACATACAACAAAAAAAGAATTTTAGGCTAATATCCCTGATGAACATCGATGCAAAAATCCTCAATAAAATACTAGGAAACCGAATCCAGCAGCACATCAGAAAGCTTATCCACCATGATCAAGTTGGCTTTGTCCCTGGATGCAAGGCTGGTTCAACATACTCAAATCAATAAACGTAATCCATCACATAAACAAAACCAACGACAAAAACCACATGATTATCTCAATAGATGCAGAAAAGGCCTTTGACAAAATTCAACAGTCCTTCATGCTAAAAACTCACAATAAACTAGGTACTGATGGGACATATCTCAAAATAATAAGAGCTATTTATGACAAACCCACAGCCAATATCATACTGAATGAGCAAAAACTAGAAGCATTCCCTTTGAAAACCGGCACAAGACAGGGATGCCCTCTCTCACCACTCCTATTCAACATAGTATTGGAAGTTCTGGCCAGGGCAATCAGGCAAGAGAAAGGAATAAAGGGTATTCAATTAGGAAAAGAGGAAGTCAAATTGTCTGTGTTTGCAGATGACATGATTGTATATTTAGAAAACCCCATTGTCTCAGCCCTAAATCTCCTTAAGCTAGTAAGCAACTTCAGCAATGTCTCAGGATACAAAATCAATGTGCAAAGATCACAAGCATTCCTATACGCCAATAACAGATAAACAGAGAGCCAAATCATGAGGGAACTCCCATTCACAATTGCTTCAAAGAGAGTAAAATACCTAGGAATCCAACTTACAAGGGATGTGAAGTGCCTCTTCAAGGAGAACTACAAACCACTGCTCAATGAAATAAAAGAGGACATAAACAAATGGAAGAACATTCCATGCCCATGGATAGGAAGAATCAATATCGTGAAAATGGCCATACTGCCCAAGGTAATTTATAGATTCAATGCCATCCCCATCAAGCTACCAATGACTTGCTTCACAAGAGGTGGAAAAAACTACTTTAAATTTGATATGGAACCAAAAAAGAGCCTGCATAGGCAAGAAAATCCTAAGCAAAAAGAACAAAGCTGGAGGTATCACACTACCTGACTTCAAACTATACTACAAGGCTACAGTAACCAAAACAGCATGGTACTGGTACCAAAACAGATATATAGGCCAATGGAACAGAATAGAGCCCTCAGAAATAACACTGCACATCTACAACCATCTGATCTTTGACAAACGTGACAAAAACAAGCAATGGGGAAAGGATTCCCTATTTAATAAATGGTGCTGGGAAAACTGGCTAGCCATATGTAGAAAGCTAGAACCGGATCCTTTCCTTACACCTTACACAAAAATTAACTCAA
This sequence comes from Piliocolobus tephrosceles, assembly GCF_002776525.5. NCBI lineage: Eukaryota > Metazoa > Chordata > Mammalia > Primates > Cercopithecidae > Piliocolobus > Piliocolobus tephrosceles. Next base: position 86,247,251 of record NC_045448.1, on the reverse strand, counting down.
GATGGATTAAAGACTTACATGTAAGACCTAAAACCATAAAAACCCTAGAAGAACACCTAGGCAATACCATTCAGGACATAGGCATGGGCAAAGACTTCATGACTAAAACACCAAAAGCAATGGCAACAAAAGCCAAAATAGACAAATGGGATCTAATTAAAGAGCTTCTGCACAGCAAAAGAAACTATCATCAGGGTGAACAGGCAACCTACAGAATAGGAGAAAATTTTTGCAATCTATCCATCTGACAAAGGACTAATATCCAGAATTTACAAAGAACTTAAACAAATTTACAAGAAAAAAACAAATAACCCCATCAAAAAGTGGGCAAAGGATATGAACAGACACTTCTCAAAAGAAGACATTTATGCAGCCAACAGACACATGAAAAAATGCTCATCATCACTGGCCATCAGAGAAATGCAAATCAAAACCACAATGAGATACCATTTCACACCAGTTAGAATGGCGATCATTAAAAAGTCAGGAAACAACAGGTGCTGGAGAGGATATGGAGAAATAGGAACACTTTTACACTGTTGGTGGGACTGTAAACTAGTTCAACCATTGTGAAGACAGTGTGGCGATTCCTCAAGGATCTAGAACTAGAAATACCATTTGACCCAGCCATCCCATTACTAGGTATATACTCAAAGGAGTATAAATCATGCTACTATAAAGACACATGCCCATGTATGTTTACTGCAGCACTATTCACAATAGCAAAGACTTGGAATCAACCCAAATGTCCATCAATAATTGACTGGACAAAGAAAATGTGGCACATATACACCATGGAATACTATGCAGCCATAAAAAAGGATGAGTTCATGTCCTTTGCAGGGACATGGATGAAGCTGGAAACCATCATTCTCAGCAAACTATCACAAGGACAGAAAACCATACACCGCATGTCCTCACTCATAGGTGGGAGTTGAACAATGAGAACACATGGACACAGGGAGGGGAACATCACACACTGGGGCCTGTTGGGGGTTGCGGGCTGGGGGAGAGAGAGTGTTAGGAGAAATACCTAATGTAAATGACGAGTTGATGGGTGCAGCAAACCAACATGGCACATGTATACTTCTGAAACAAACCTGCACGTTGTGCACACGTACCCTAGAACTTAAAGTATAATAAAAAAAGAAAAAATAAGGTAAAATAGGGACAAAGAACAGCACGTACCTCATGAGAGGGTTGCTGTAGGGACTAAAGGTGTTCTTATTTGTAAAGTCTTAGAAAGTGTATGCCTTGTGGGGTTAAATCACTCATTCTCCCATTTTTTTTGCTGTGGGTGGTTGCTTTTGGGTACTTCTTGCTGGATTTTGCATCTTTCTTCATCCCCCTTCTCATTCTCAGCACACCAATATCTATCCAGCCCTACCTGGGGAAGCAGACACCCCATACATCCACCTCCAGCAGCTCACCTGATCAGGACTTATTCCCTACCCTTGCCGGCCCCTCCCTCTAACCCCCCTTGGCTGTGGGGTCCTGCTCAGACACTCAACCATCCACCAAACACTCTAACTTCCACCTGGGATTCTGACAGGTGAATAAAAATGAAATATTTAAAACCTTTTATTTTGTGGCCAGGCATGGTGGCTCATGCTTGCAATCCCAGCACTTTGGGAGGCTAAGGCAAGAGGACCGCTTGAGGCGAGGAGTTCGAAACCCTGTCTCTACAAAAAATTTGGAAAAATTAGCAGGGCATGATGGCACACACCTATAGTCCCAGCTACTCAGGAGGCTGAGGTGGGAAGATTGCTTTGGCCCAGGAGTTTGAGGCTACAGTGAGCTATGACTGTACCACTGCACTCTACCCTAGGTGACTGAGTGAGATTCCACCTCAAAAACAAATCTTTTTGGAAAATTTCCAATGTACACAAAAGTAGAGAGAATAATATAATGAATCTGGTTAAGCCACCACCAGGTTCCGCAGTTACTAGCTCATGGCCCATCTCCATTCATCTATCCCCCACCCACTCCTTGCTCATCCACCCGTAAGCCCAAGACTATTTTGAAACACAGCCCAGATAGCCTATCACTTCATTGGTAAATATTCCTATGTGTTATCTCTAGAAAGCAGGAAATTTTTTAAAATCCTAAAAAATGTTTTTAAGGGTTAACAATAATTTTCTAATATTATGACTTACAAATAATTTTTCCCTATGGTTTATTTCAATCAGGATCCGATGCATGGTCCATACATTTGCCATTGGTCAATTTATGTCTTTTATTCTTTTTTAAAGCCTTTAATCTTTTTTTTTTTTTTTTTGAAATGGGGTCTCATTCTGTCACCCAGGCTGGACTGCAGCACTGCAATCTAGGCTCACTGCAGCCTCTGCCTCGCTGTCTCAAGAAATCCTCACAACTAAGCCTCCCAAGTAGCTGGGATGACAGGTGCATACCACTGTCACGGGCTAATGTTTTGTATTTTTGGTGGAGACCATAGTGGGGTTTCACCATGTTGCCCAGGCTGGCCTTGAACTCCTGAGCTCAAGCAATCCACACCATGGCCTCCCAAAATGCTGGGATTCAGGCATGAGCCACCATGCCTTTAGTCTTTTTTTTTTTTTTTTTTTTTTTTTGAGACAGTCTCACTCTTGTTGCCCAGGCTAGAGTGCAATGGCCGATCTCAGCTCACTGCAACCTCCACCTTCTGGTTTCAACTGATTCTCCTGCCTGAGCCTCCCGAGTAGCTGGGATTACAGGCATGTGCCACCATGCCTGGTTAATTTTGTATTTTTAGTAGAGACAAGGTTTTACCATGTTGATCAGGCTGTTCTCGAACTCCTGATCTCAGGTGATCCGCCCTCCTCGGCCTCCAAAAGTGCTGGGATTATAGGCGTGAGCCACTGCATCTGGCCACTTTTAGTCTTTTTTAGCCTTTTAATCTTTAGGAGTCTTTCTCTTTCCCTATTTCCACCCTGCCCACGCCCCCGTACTATTCATGGAGGAAACCAAGTTATTGTTTCTGTAGTGTTTTTTGTTTTTTTTTTTTAAAGTCTGGATTTTGCTAATCATATCCTCATGGTGTCAGTCTAACATGTTCTTCTGAATTGTATTTCTGGTAAACTAATAATTAGATCTAGAGGCTTGATCAAATTCGGGTTCAATGTTATTTTACTTTATTTAGGGGAGAGGGAATGCCATGGTTTGAATATGTCCCCCAAAGTTCATGTTTTGCAAGCTTAATCCATAATGCAACAGTGTTGAGAAGTGGAAACTTTAAGAGGTGATTAGGTTATGAGGGCTGTGCCCTCATAAATGTATTAATGTCCTTACTGTGGGGGTTCCTGATAAAAGTATGAGTTTGCCCCCCATCCTCCATCCTGCCGTCTTGTGCACACACATGTGTAAACTCTTGCCTTTCTGCTATAGGACGACGCAGCAAGAAGGCCCTTGCCAGATGCTGAGCAGACGCCGGCACTATGCCCTTGGACTTCCCAGCCTCCTTAACTGTGAGCCAAGTAAATATCTTTCCTTTATAAATTACCCAGTTTGTGGTGTGCTGTTACAGCAATACAAAATGAACTAAGACAGGGAACAAGACTATTTCTTCTTCATTTATTAGCTGAAATATTTCTGTAAGAAAAACTTTCCTCAACTAGTGGCCCAGTGGCAAACAGCACACAGCACAGGCAGGATAAATGCGTGATTCTGTCTCTCTATTAACACATTGAAAATAATGACTTAGCTCCCTGTTGTCCTCCAAAGGAGACCAGTGTTGTTGTTTATTTGGTTGTGTTTTTTGGTGTCATTGTGAACTTAAGGATTTTAATAAATACAATATATTCTTGATGATCTAATTATTTCATTTTTTCCATCTTATTCAGGTTGGCTGCTGAGTCCTTCTGATCTAGCAGTCCTAGTACCTGAGTCTGTAACAGTAGACTTGGGTCTCTAATGGTCTTCAATAGTTTTCATGCTTTCTTGTATAACAATATATTCTAGGTTAATACATCTAGGCTGATACATCAAATCAGCTCCTTCTATCAGGAGCCTGGTTTTATTTTAACTGGGAAATGGTATTTGGAGAATATAATCTGAGCACTGGAGCTGGTCAGTGCTATTGAGATAATCATTGTTTCTAACCTTTTCCAGTGGATAGAGCTACAAAATATATCTTCTCTCTCTTTTAAGCATCATAATAACTTTCAAAATAAGCTTTAATTTTAAAATGAAAACTAAATTATTTATTCCCACTTTTCTGAAGTTTTAGAAATGTTATTTTTAGTTATGGAATAAACTATCATCTAGTTATAAAACTATAGGCTGGGCGCAGTGGCTCATGCCTGTAATCCCAGTACTTTGGGAGGCAGAGGCAGGCAGATCATGAGGTCAAGAGATCGAGACCATCCTGGCCAACATGGTGAAACCCTGTCTCTACCAAAAATACAAAAATTAGCCGGGCACAGATGCACATGCCTGTAGTCCAAGCTACTTGGGAGGCTGAGGCAGGAGAATCGCTTGAACCTGGGAGGTGGAGGTTGCAGTAAGCTGAGATTGCGCCACTGTACTCCAGCCTGGGTGACAGTGAGATTCTGTCTCAAAAAAAAAAAAAAAAAAATATATATATATATATACATATTTTAAAGTAGAGAAAGTAAGTAGAGACACTAATGGACCTCAGATTGAAAGTTTACCATTTTCCCATATTAATCTCAGAGCTCCCCACGTCTTTTTTCTTCTTAAAGAATGAAGTGTTATTGATACAGCTTAAGTATCCAATCTGTCATTCATTTATCTGCCCTCCCAGAAGTAACTGTTGTCCTAAAGGTACTGCTTGTCATACCTCTGCATGTTTTTCATTAAATATATTTCAGTACACATGTATTATCCACAATTTATGGGCTCAATGAGCGTCTTCAATTTTTTATTTTGAAAAACTCTATTTTAAAGGAAAGTTATAGGAAAAGCACAATAAACACCCATCTGTCCTTCATCCAGATTAATCATCATTAACATGTTCACGCACTGTCTTTGCTTGCCTCCCTCTCCTATGTATGTATTCACACACACACATTTTAATTTGTCAGAACCATTTGAAAGTCATTTGTCAACACTGTAACACCTTACCCTCAAATACCTCAGCCCCCATCTCCTAAACACCAGGGCATTCTCCTGTATAACAAAATGCAGTTATCATTCTCTTGGGAGTTACAAACATTCTTATACACGGCACTACATTTTAGGTATCTTTTAGCCCCTTATTGTTTCTTTCTTTCTTTTCAAAGAGATGAGGTCTCACTATGCTGCCCATGTGGTCTTGGGGAACTCCTGGGTTCAAGTGATCCCACTGCCTTGGCCTTCCAAAGTGCTGGGATTATAGTGTGAGCAACTGTGCCCAGCCTAGCCACTTACTTTTTCTAATGAGTGTTTTGGAATTTATTCATGTTAATACATGTAGACCTGAGTTAATTCATTATATTCTACTATATGAATTTATTTATTTATTTAATACATAGATGGCCACATATGTTGTTTCTAGTTTATGCTACTGTAAACGTTGCAGCAAGGAATATTCTTGTTCATGTCCCTTGTGCTCATGTGTAGTAAATTTGCTGGGTCATAAGATATGTGCATCTTTGATTTTACTAGATATTGCCAAATCATTCTTCAACATAATACGCAAATGTGTCATTTATTAACAAACACCTTCGCCAACATCAGTATTCTTAGACTTTAACTTTTGCCATCTCATTGTTTTAGTCTGCATTTCTCTGATCCTGCTTCTTTCTTTCAATGGAAAGCATACAACAGCCTTTTCTGGAAAAAAAAAAAAATTTGTTTTTTGAGATGGGGTTTCACTCTGTTGCCCAAGCTGGAGTGCAGGGGCACAATCATGGCTCACTGCAGCCTCTAACTTTTGGGCTCAAGCCATCCTCTCACCTCAGCCTCCCAAGTAGCTGTTGTGTGCCTATTTTATTTTATTTTTCGTAGAGACAGGGTCTGGCTGTGTTGACCTGACTGGTCTTGAACTCCTGGCCTCAAGTGATCCTCCCGCTTCGGCATCCCAAAGTGTTGGGATTACAGGTATGAGCCACTGCTCCTGGCTCTGAACATCTTATGTCACCATTATGACCGCCCATCACAGGGTATCCTTTTATCTTATTATTTCTCATATTTTCCCCTGCCTAGATGGTCAGCTGCCACCTAATCTGCAGATGACTGCGCTATCCAATAACCAAGCAGTTCTTCTATCAAGTCAGGAAAAGCCTGGGTAAATATCCAAGGACCTCTCCTAGAGGTAAAAATGCAAAAGCTTTAGGAGAGAACACTATCACCAGCTTTTTTTCCCCCACCATTGGAATAAAAAGACATTTTAACTAAACATTTCCTAGTTCATAATTTTAATACAGATGTTCGGAACCACTAGAAGTCAGATAAGGCTGGGCGTGGTAGCTCAAGTCTGTAATCCCAGAACTTTGGGAGGCCAAGGCGGGCAAATCCCTTCAACCCAGGAGTTCAAGACCAACCTGGGCAATGTGGTGAAACTCCATCTCTTCAAAAAATACAAACATTAGCCAGGTGTGGTGGCATGTGCCTATAGTCCCAGTTATTTGGGAGGCTGAGGCAGAAGGATTGCTTGAGCCCAGGAGACGGAATTGCAGTGAGCCAAGATCATGCCACTGCACTCCAGCCTGGGTGACAGAGCAAGATCTTGTCTCAATAATAATAATAATAATAATAGATAAATAAAATAAAGTTAGAAAAGTGTGGGATGCATTTGAGAACATTTTTAATCACAAACAGCTAGAGTTAATTATAGTGCTTTGAAAAGGGAGCATTTATTGTCTGGAAAACCAATTTCTTAAGAGATATAAGACATATATAAGAAAATTTCACCCTATAAATACATAGTGAACACCTCTTGGGCATTCTTCTAGGCACGGGAGAAGAGGACATGATTTTTGATCCCAAGGAATTCCATGGTCTAGTGAAGGAGACAAACAAGAAAAAAATTATTTTGATAAAAACTGGTTAGACCTAATTTAGTGCTAGTACAAGCTGAGCATCCCTAACCCTAAAATCCAAACTCCTAAACACTCCAAAACCTGAAACTTCTTGAGTACTAACACGACACTCAAACGAGATGCTGACTGGGGCATGTCAGATTTTCCAGTTACAGATGCTCAGTTGGTCAGTATAATGCAAACATTCCCAAATCCAATAAGAGTTTCAAAACTGCAAAACACTTCTGGCCCCAAGCATTTTGGATAAGGGATACTTGGCCTGTACAGGGTATTGGGGGAGGGAGTACAGTGGGGAATCATGGGCAAGGAACATGCTACTCAGTGGCGGGTAGGGTGTCAGTAAACTCTCAAAAACAAAAGTGCCTCAACAGCATCTTGGGATCACTGGTGAGGATACTGGTCGGCAGTGGAACATCCAAGTCTGTACGGCTTAAGAGCACGGTGCCCATGGGAAGAAGCTGGGACACAGGCTGTGACACTCCAATACTGCGACATGAGTAGTGAGTGACATCAAACATGAGCAGAATGTATCTTCCCTCTTTTGAACTAATTCACTTTAAACAAAGACCTTGGAAATTAAGAGCGTAGAACACCTTGATTTCCTTCTTCTGTGAACAAATTGTTCTGTTTCTCAGAGTGCTTCAGCTGCAAGTCAGTATAACTTGCCAGGTTTGCTTCAATCTTATCTACCTCATATTTGTAATTATCAAAGTTAGGAAGTTCACAGGCTTAGGTGAACTTACAAACATTTGTTGTAGAGTGAAAATGGCCATAATGTATACACTTGTTTCAAGTTGACACTCTTAGTTTGCCAATGTGGTGAGGGCTGGAAGTGTCTTAAACAATGCCTCATATTCAACACACACGTGGGATTCCCCTTCTGAATTGGAGATGGCTTGCCTCCGAAGACTTCTGGTAAATCACCACATTCTGGGGACAATGAATGGGGTCATTAAGAAGGCAACTCTTCCTTGCTGGGACACAGGGAGAGGAAGGCTTGCATCCAGGTAGTACTAGAACCCATGCCTGGACTCTCTCCTGCAAGGCTCAGATCAAACATCTCCCCAAAGCCTCTGCCTCCTTCTCCAAGCTTGAGTAGCCCCTTTCTCAGGTATTGCAGGTGACATTTTATTCCACTTTGTTGGCACTCATCGCAGGTATTGTAAAGACTCACGTTCCTGTTTGTTCTCTTACATTGTAAGCTCTGGAGGGCTGGGACCCTATCATGCTCTCCTTGGTAACCACAGAAGGTGTCTGGTAATTGCTAACTGGAGAGAGGGATGCATGCACACCAGGCATTCTTCCAGGGCTGGGAGGAAGGGGCTAACGTTGGTCTGATTAATTTCCCAACATACGCATTCTACAAGCAAAGGGAAGCATGGAAATGTATGTGGGCTGGTATGTTTGTTTCTATCTTATTTTACTTTCTGAGGCAAAATAAAAAGGGTAAGATGAACTGAGTTAAGTTAATATCACCAACCGCTCACTGGAAGTTGTTTGGAATCCATCGTTTCCGAAAACTCCAAGCACAGCAGGAGGCGAGGTTCCCAGATGGCAAGTGGGCTGTCGGGTCTTCATGGGCAGCGGAAACGGGCAAATTGCATTTTGCACAGTCACATACCTTCTCAACAGAGCCCAGCTATTATTTCCTCACCAGTCAAGTGATGCGGGATGGGGGAGGGGAGAAATGCTGCCCAGAGCCAGGGGAAGGAAAGGCTGGGCAGGCAGGGCCCAAACTTGCTCATACTTTGTTAGCGCTCTTTCTTCCCTTTTGAATAAAATCTGCATTCCCTTTCTCGGAGAAGGGCAGCCGGGCTCCCCACCTAACACAGCCCTGAATACAGTGGACTTGGTGCCCCAAAGCCAAGCTCCTCAAGGAAGCTGAACCTAGGCCAGCATCAGCACAAGAAGAGAAAGGGAGATTGTCCCCCCGCCCAGCGCCAACATTTCATTCTCTTCAGAGGCCTCAAAACCCTAATTTGACCACAAAAACCTGGCCTCTGGTGTTTCTGTTATGAGTATCGGATTCCTTCGGCTGAACTTGGCTGTTCACTGCCTGAACAAATTACATTAACAATACAGAGAAATGTATACAGGGCCTTAAAAACACTGCTGAGCAGGGACCAAAACAAAGACAGCCGTGTCCTAGCAACAAACCTCACCACCACCACCATCCCTCCCCCTCAGCAGCCTTGGGCCCTGCCAGGGATTGTAAGCCATTGAGCTCCGCTCTTCTCTGCAAACAATTAGGGACAGAGAAGTCACAATTACAGATGGGATTTACAGCCAAAGGAGCAATCTATAAATCACAGTGCTCCCACCCCCGGCCATTCCCAGCCAGATAATCAGAGCCAGATGTTCGGCACAGCTGCTTCAACGTGGGTACACTGTTGGCCAACTCGACCACGCTCCCGCTCTGAGAACCAGCAAAGGCCCCAGCCAAGCCATCCTACCAAGCCAGAGGGGGCCTCTGCACCCTGGAGCCCGCCCAACTGTAGGAAAAATTGCATCGTGTGGGAACTGTTTGTTGAAGCCATTGTAGAGGTACATCACTGGCGAGGGTATGTGGCTCCCCGGAGTTCCCTGGAATGCTGCACAATTTCGTGATAGTGGTGACAATGACAATCAGCATCTTTAGCATTTATTGATCACTTGCTACAGACTCACCACTGGGTGGAGCACGTTACAGGTACTCCTTTGCTAAAGAACACTCAAGAGTTCACCCAATTCACAAAGAAACGGAATCTGAGAGAGGGCAACTGTTTTTTAGAAGATCCTGGTGTTAAAGTGGCAGAACAGCAATTCAGAGCTGGATCTGCTTGACCTTGATGCCCCAGGAAGCTCATCTAATTGTAGAGGGATGGACAGACTCTGGTTTCAGGGCACAGGGCTGGAGTTTCCAAATTACTCTCTTGATGGTCAAACTAGGAAGAGACTTGCCATTATTTTACTCTCCATCGCTGGCTGGTGTTTTAAATGTCTGGACTGAACCAAATCAGGTTTTTAGCACCTAGGACCAGGGGACAGCAAACTCCAAATATGGTAAAAGCTAAGTTATTCAAATGCTGCCAAGGTGTCTCTGTTCACAGTCCACCTTTATGCATATTTTTTCTTTATTGTTACTTATTCACTGAGATATAGCATATATACAGTAAAATGTACACATCTTTTTTAAAACTCGGGGAGCCCCCCGCTACCAGAATAGGTTCAGAGCGATTCCCCACATCTTAAATGTACAGCTCAATTAGTACATCTGTATAAACTTGTGTCACCACCATCAGATCAAGATACAGAACATTCTAGAACCATTCTAGAAGGTTCTTGCATATACTGTCCCAGCCAACTTTCCTCTGCCCCCAAGGTGACTCCTACTCTAACCTTTATCACCATAGACAGTTTTGTTTTTGAGCCTTATTGTGTCTTGTTTTGAATATACATGTCTTTTGTACAGTTTTGGTTATTCTCAGGGTCAAATCACAGCTCCCAATTCAAAACTACCAACAATGAAAACTCGAGATAACACAACTAGTTCTATCAACTGGCACTGGCTTTGGGAGATGATTCCACAACATCCCTAACGCCTCCTCACGGGACCCTGCTCCTGGTGACTAAGACTGCCCTTGCCCTCAAGGGGCAAAGAGGCCCCAGGCCATTTGTCTTCGAGCATCACCCGGTAATCGAATCTGGTAGTAACAAGCTGTGTTTACCCCTCTTGCCACCCGTCATCCTTGACATGCTGACAGCCACCATCTTTCACTCCTCAGGAAGTGCAGCAGGGCATGGAGGATGTGGCTATGGCTCTTCACGGGAGGGAGAGGATGACACGGGCTGGAATGCCTGGGCTCCCTGACACAGTTCAGGCTGCTGAGCACAGCACTCCCCGATCATCCCTCACGCCTCTCACCACCCCGGAGGTCCTTGGTGGCTAAGTCGGGGTGTTCCAGAGTGAGAATGGCAGCAGGAGCATCTCACTGGGGTGGGAGGAAGCCCCCCATCCATGCACAGTGGGACACTCTCTGGATCCAGTCTTTAATTCAGAAATCTGGACAGAAAGCTATGCAAGATATGGGGGCAGTGGGTTGGAGCTGTGAGATGTTTCAGTTGAGATGACACAAAAAGAGCTAGCACATTGGAGAGAGATTCTGAGAAAAGAAAACACACTCCTGGGTGCTGGGAGGAGGGTCATGGGCAGAATTTTCTTTTCTTGGCCTTCTCTCCACAGTCTTGACCTCTCCCGAAAGCGCAATACTGCCCACCTTAGCTCCTTGGTGCTGCCCCACTTTCACTTCCCAGGGTGGTTATTTTTAGCTGCCCCAAGCACCTGTTTGTTTCCATGACTGTTGAAAATTCTAAATGTGTTGGCATATTATGACATGGGACATTTCCAAGGGATCTAGTGCCATCAGCCGGAAATGGCAAATCCTTAGGAATTTTCATTCTCATTCAAGTATTTGTGGCTGATACATAAATACAGTGACCTTACCTTCCAAATAAAACCCCAGGGCATGGGACTCCTCAAAGGCTATTTTTTGGTATTACTTCTAAGTGTGAGACAATCAGAGACGTGTCATTGGGATGTGGAAACTATAGAATTATAGGGTATTGCTGATTTGTGGGGAATATGTCTCATATAATAAGGACCACCAGAAAATTCAGAACTTAAAATCAGCATAGACACAGGCTACTCTAGAGTTCTGCATTTTGAAGTTTAATACAGTCCCTTGTCATGGCTGCTGCCACCCAAAAAGGAGCTGGGGTCCATTCATGCACCTGGCCCCCAAACCCTCCCCTGCTCCAGCCACAGGGAAACTGGAGGCTTCTCCTCCCCGTCTTTGTGCTCCCCTTCAAGGCGTCTTCTGGGCCTCCCTTGGGTCACCACTCCAGTCTTGCACAACCCCTTCTTACCCCACCCCACACCTCACCCACTTCCAGGACCCCGCCAGATAGATTTTCTAGATTCTCTTCTGCTGAGGGACAAGGTTTTGTCATAGTCGAGTCCCAGGGGACATCTTAGGGCCATTCCACTTCCCACTCCTGTAATGACACAGAAGGGTCCTCTGACCCTTCCCATGTCTCTGTTTGGACCCCACAATGACCTTGCCCACAGCCTGCTCAGTGGGTTAATCTTGCTGTCCTGAAGAAGACTGTGCATGCCCAACCTGGGGGTGATGACATCCTTCCTCAGGGGTCCAAGACACTGACGTGCACCAAGGCCCAAACCCATCTGCAACTCACACAGAAACAAAAGAAAACCCCTTAACAGTCATAAAAGGACTCTGCTGACAGCCACTTGACACGGTGCACAACTTCCACCTCTGCGCTTTTACTTTTGCTGTCCCCCTGCCTAGCATGGCTCTTCCCTCAGGCAGGTTCAGGCCCAATTCAAAAGACAGCTCCTCTAAAAAATCCATCAATCCCCAGGGTGCGATGAGCCTTCCTTCTTCCAACCCACAGAGCAAGCAAATGAATGCTTCCCAGGGTTGGGCAGAGAGGAGTCAAGATAATAACAGCAGCCACAATAATAATTATCAGGTACTTCTGGCCTTTTACACAGACCGAAGCTCAGCAAATCCCCACAACAAGATCAGGACATAGGTACTGCCGCTGCCCAGACGCACAGAAGAGGTCAGGTAACCTGCTTGAGGTCATGCCACCTGGTAAGTGGTGGGTCCAGGGTTTGAACCCAGCCCCACTCTTAGCCCAGACACACCACAGAGCTCTGCAGGAGGGGTGGCCACAGCCCATGTGGGGGCTGCTGACTGTTACCATGCAGGAATTTGAGCCCATTCTTGCCATACCTCCTGATTTTTCGAGACAAGCTAGAAGTCTGGATTTTTTTTTTTTTTTTTTTTTTAAGATGAAGTCTTGCTCTGTCGCCCAGGCTAGAGTGCAGTGGCGTGATCTAAGCTCACTGCAACGTCTGCCTCCTGGGTTCAAGCGATTGTCCTGCCTCAGCATCCCAAGTTGCTGAGATTACAGGCGCATGCCACCACACCCAGCTGATTTTTGTATTTTTACTAGACATAGGGTTTCATCATGTTGGCCAGGCTGGTCTTGAACTCCTGACCTCAGGTGACCCACCCACCTCGGCCTCCCAAAATGCTGGGATTACAGGCATGAGCTACCATGCCTGGCTGAAAGTCTGGATTTTTACATGACTTTTTTTTTAACTTTGTAAAATCACTGTTCCTGCCCCAAATCACAGCTACAAGGGATTTGGGCCCATGGGCACAGGTCATGCCTGCTTGAAAGACCAGACCAGGCACTGCCATGTGGGATCTCCCCTGCTGTGGCCTGGAATTATGATTTCTATGTCTGTGGTTTCAGAAACTCTTCTTGCCTAAATTATAAGCTAGGTGAGGGCAGGGAGCAGGTCCTATAATGCATCAATGTTTTGTGAAATCCCACATAGCTGTTGGCCCTCCTGGGAGGCACAGGGAGAGACTTACCTTCATGGAGACCCCACCACGAGCCAGCACTGGATGAGACCCTTCCCATGTGTTGTCTCATTTAATCCTCACAATGACCTGTTGAGGTTGGTAATACTGACCCAGCTCTTTCTTTTTAAACCAGTGAAGATCTGAAGATCAGAGAGGTTAAGTCTCTGACTGAAAGTCACAGACATCAGGGGCAGTGCTGTGCACACACCTTTCAGCTCAGAGAACTGATGTAAATATTGTTGATAGTCTCCATGTTGGTGGTTCCAGACCATTCCTCAATTTATTAATAAGGAGGAGTTTATGTTTGGCAGGATCTCACCAGAGACATGCCTATCTCTCAGTAAATAAGAAAGCACTTGGATCCCTGGATACTAAATTCTCAGAGCTCTCAGGCCACTGTTTGCCTTGAAGACAGAAAACTGCCTTAGATGAAAGCTATTCAACAATGCGTACTGAATCCCTACTGTGTGGCCTGTTTTATGAGTGCAGAAGTCAAGGTGCCTCTGGGAGACAGACCTATCCTGCTGTGTGACAGGAGGCAGTGCAGTGTGGGTGGTGTCTCGTGCAGGTTCCTGGGCTCTGCCACCTGTTAGCTATGTGACCCTTGGGCAGGTTGCCTCGATTCTCCACACTTCATTTTCCCTCCCTGTATGTGGAGGTAATGAGGTGATGCTGACCGAAATCGCCACCTCACAGGGCTGTTGTGAGGATTAAACTAGTTGATATACATGTTTAGAATGATGCCAGGCACATGGCAAATACTCTGGAAATGACCAGGTTATTATTTAGAATACTAAGTCGCCACTCCTTTGCCACTCCCCATGGAAGAAAGAGGCCCTAATAGACAAGGACAAAGGGCTGGGAACAACCTGGATGAACCCAGCCCTCCCTCCACACTGTTGTCTGAAAATTCCTTCAACGGCCTGGTGAAACCTCTTCCTCCCCCACGGACGAGTCTTGGCTATGATGGGTTTTCACTTGACTCTCTTGGGTTTTCCAGGTAGACATCTGCAAACTGTGATAGTTTTACCTTTTCTTTTCCAACCTTTGTCGTCTTGGCTACTGTGCCAATGCAAAACCTCTATCCCCCTCTCCTAGCCCTTCACACTTGTCTACCTAGCACCAACCCCATGGCACTAGTGGAGATGCCTGCCGAGGGGAGAAACTACAGAGCTCCAGCCAGGGGCCATAACTGTGCTGGGCCCTCAGCCTCCCCAGCAGGGCAGAAGGTAGAATGGAGATGGGGAAGCCCATGAGTGTGGGGAAGGGGCCAGGCAGGAACGAGGCCTCTCAGAGCAGGCAAGGGGAAAGGCACAGCTGGGTTACTACAAGGAGCCAGTTAATGGTAGCATGGCTGGAAGTGTTCCCCATGGGGCCTCACCCAGAGCTGGGGCTCAAGAAATACTGCTGAATCAACACTGACCTGTGAAGACTATATCCAGTTCCCCATGGGCACAACCCAGGTGAGGCCCTTCTGAATCCTTCTCTTTGCCAGGATTCTAAGAATATGGAGATCCAATTACCTTATATTTTACCAAGAGACACCCATGTCTCAAATAGATCTCCCTGCTAAAAAATGAAAACAGTTTCCTAATTCATTAATATTCTATCTGATTTCCCTGTCTGGAACCACCCCAGATCTGCTAAATTAGACTCCCTGGGAAGGGGTGATAGGACACATTTTTAGAGGAAATAAATCACCTCATAATCAGGAAATGCAACAGCTGCCTCAGTGGGTTTCTATGCAAAGATGTCGCTCCCCATTGCCTGCGTGTATGTGCGTGTCAGCCCTGGGAGACAGCCCCTCAATTCCAATACTGCACCTTCTGTGCCTTGGAATGGGCCCAGGAGTCCGCATTTCGACAAGCACCTGTGATGATTCTGAATCAGGAGTCTGTGGACCACACTCTGAGAATTACTGCCCTGGCATTTTCCAGGTTGGAAGTTCCTGAGCATCTTCTGTGTAGTTTCCCAATCTCTCTTCTCACCCAAGATGCTCCTTAGGACACTGAGGTTTCAAACTGCCTTTTCAGAGCATAAGCAATGGGCAGCCCACAGGAAAAGCAGCAGGATTCCCAGCAAGTACTGGCACTGCCACTGAAACACCCAGTTTGGAAAGGGCTGCAGAATGGTCAGCTAAGCCTTTCCATCTCATGCATGTACCCAAATAGGACAAGTGCCACCGCCTCACATATAACTGTGTCCACAGTTGCAGGCAAAGGAAGGTGAACATATCACTCAGGCCTCCACACCTTTGTGATCCCTCCATTGGAGACAGCAATCACTTTCTTCTTTGGGCTACTGCTTAGAGATATACTGCTTCATTCGCTCTCTAGCCTAACTTACGAAGGCCAGCTTGTTCTAAGGGCCTCCCTGGAAATCGGAAACAGCTTGCCTGCTACCTGAGTTGGATATGTAACATTCGTCTGTCCTACTTGGAGGAAATGCTTACAACCAGACCACCCTGTTTTCATGTGGCGCCTTTCAGATTAAGAGAAATATTTGACCCCATTATTCTATGACTCCTGTAAAATCCTACAACAGATGCAGAGAAAAATGTAAAGAAATCAATGACATATAAATGAGGCTGAACCTGCCAAGCCCAGAATGTTTTGTAAAGTAATCTTGTTCTTATTAATTTCATATTGTCTCTGAAGAGGAGAAGTAAAAAAAAATTACATTTTTCAAAGATCTATTACTTCCTCAAGACAATAAAAAGTAAACTGGAGATATAAAAAATGTGGCCCATAAATATCTTTTTCCCACTCTGGAATTGTCCCTTCCATAAAAAGAGGCAGCTCCCATTCCCATCCTCCCAGGGACCCTCCTCCACTAAACCTGGTGTATTTAGCTTTAGATGTGTGGCAAAAACTAAAACTGCACCATGAGACAAGATAGACACACGGATAGAATTCACTCTGAACACATGGAACAGTGAGAATTTAGCCATGAATTAGATATGGCTCATCCCTTCACTTCTTTCGGGTCTCTGCTCAAATATCACCTTCTCCATGAGGCCCTTCCTGACACACATGCACAACAATATCCCCACCTCTTCTCTCTACCTGCCTTACTCTGCTTTATTTGCTCTATTTGCTCGTGGTGCCCATCCCCACCTGACACGCTGTACACATCTCTCTCTCTCCCCTGCCGGAAGGTGATTTGAGAGGTGACATCTGATTCACTGCAACAGGCCAGTACTAGAAAGTACCCCATACTCAAGTACAGATGTTCCTCCACTTACAATGGGCTTACATCCTGATAAACCCATTGTAGGTTGAAAATATACTAAGTCAAAAATGCATTTAGTAGGCCAGGCACGGTGGCTCACACCTGTAATCCCAACACCTTGGGAGGCCAAGGCAGGCGGATCATGAAGTCAGATGGAGACCATCCTAGCTAACACGGTGAAACCCCATCTCTACTAAAAATACAAAAAATTAGCTAGATGTGGTGGCAAGTGCCTGTAGTCCCAGCAACTCAGGAGGCTGAAGCAGAAGAATGGTGTGAACCCGGGAGACAGAGCTTGCAGTGAGCCAAGATGGCGCCACTGCACTCCAGCCTGGGTGACAGAGCAAGACTCTGTCTTTAAAAAAAAAAAAAATGCATTTAGTAGAACTAACCTACCAGACATCATTGTTTAGCCTAGCCTACCTTACACGTGCTCAGAATACTTACATTAGCCTACAGTTGGGCAAAAACACCTAATACAAAGCCTTTTTAATAATAATGTTGAATATCTCATGTAATCTGTTGAATACGGCACTGAAGTACGGTTTCTACTGAATGTGTTTTACTTTAGGACTATCGTAAAATCAAAAAATTGTTCGGTCAAACCATCATAAGTTAGGGGCCATCTCTATTTGGTGAAAGAACTATTCCATCTGTCCATCCAGCCACCCACCTACCCTTTCACGTTCCATCTACCCACCCTTTAGTAAAAGCTAATGATGAGTGTGGCACCACGATGATAATTTTATACACGGGTGAAGAGAACAGACACAGTATTTGCTCTAGGAGGGACAGCTAGCAGGCAGCTGTGTGTACAAAAAAATACAAAGCTATGTTTCGGATAAGTGCCCAAGGGTGCCATGAGAAAGAAAAAAGGAGGAACCTGTGTATGGTTAGGGAATCAGGGATGTGCACAGCACACAGGACACAGGCAGGTGCAGTGGGAGGAGCTTGCTGGTTGTGATAAGGGACAAAGTGGTGTGAAAGACAAGAAGGGTCAGACCACACCTGCCAGCAACCACTGCTTGTGTGCATGGTAGGTCGCAGGTGGTAACTTGGAAGTGAATTCATCAGTGACATGCAAGTATCAACTTTATTTACAAGATTTATAGAAGGGATGAACAAACTTAAAATGTTTGCTCCTACACTGATTATAAAAGAGTACTAAAATCAACTATGAAAATGTGGGTTTAAATTCCTATTTGTTCTGCATCAATGAAGATGTGAAGATGCTTCTTGAGCATCTGAGAAAATTCTTGGTATGAGGAGTAAACATAGCTGAAACACTTTGGGCAACAGAATACCACGAAAGTCCCTTAACACTGTTGTTCTGAATGACATTTCTGACCAGAAAGTGGTGTCAACATTCACATTCAGGAGAATGATTTAATGCGTATCATTCTAAAAACAAAAGATTGGATTATCTTTTTTCCCTAGAGTAAAACATCCCTAAGACGTTTGTTTCCTGGGATTAATTTTCTTCTAAAAGTATAGTACATGCAACACTTTTGATTAAATGAGGCTCTCTTTATTGAACTAGAAACTCTTTGAAGGGAGGCATTATCTCTGGATTTCCAGCACCAGGACCAGTGCCTGGCCCATAGGAGACCCCTAAAATATGTTGGATGAGATGAAAGGGTCCCAGTTAGTCAAGATTTTGCTGAGTCTGGATTAGCATAAACTCCACTCTCAATATAGTGTTGGTCACACGCTAGCTGTGAGATTACAGGTTGTGGGATGGACTTTTTGGAAAATTAAATGAAATCATGACTTACAAAGAGTACCCATCCCGGAGGCTAGGACTTTGCAGTCAATCAATTAGTGGCAGAGAACACTGTTTTGTATTCAAGAAGAACCATGATTGTTCCTCGCTTTTACACTACCACCTTAACTGCCTTCTATCAAAATCTTACCTTGGCATAAAACCACTAACCCATTGACATATTTTGTGGTCAAACAGCCCCATGGAGTGACTGCAGAACCTCTCTGGTCAAGAGCCAACACACAAGATAGCCACCAACAAGGCAAGGTCAGTAATGTGTAGGTGGAAGAATTGCCACTGACTTCCCATCAAGGCGGACTCAGTACCAATGGGCAAATCACAGGCTCTGTTCTTGAGCCACGTGTGCTCATTTCTCATCATGGCCACTGGCCCCTAGCCCCTGCAGACAGGGTACAGGGGCCCAACAAGAGGAAGTTAATAGTCCCAGTTCACAGTTACCTTCACTTGGAACTTTGTCAGTAATAAAGGCATGTTGTGAATTACAGAGTGGACTGCCAATCCGTTCTTGGTGACAGGACTCTGAAGAAAGCATCCAAGTGGATGACAGTCCTTATCAATGAATTACCCATCTTCAGGATCCAACTAAAGTGGTAACATTCAATTTTTACATCATGTCCACTGCTTTAAAGAAGCACAGGAGTGGAGAAAACTGCTTGAGCAACTAGAATCAAGAATGTGGAGGCCGGGTGCAATGGCTCACACCTCCCAACACTCTGGGAGGCCAAGGCAGGTAGATCACTTGAGGTCAGAAGTTCGAGACAAGCCTGGCCTACATGGTGAAACCCCTACTCTACTAAAAAAAATCCAAAATTAAGCAGGCTTGTAATCGCCGCTATTTGGGAGGCTGAGGTGGGAGGATGGCTTGAACCCGGGAGGTGGAGGCTGCAGCAAACCAATATTGCACCACTGCACTCCAGCCTGGGTAACAGAGTGAGACTCTGTATTAAAAATAATAAATAAATAAATAAATAAATAAGAATGTGGGCTGACGAGCATTTCTGCTTGCTTCCCTGGAAGTCTTCTATGAACAGGCCGGGAGTGCAGATGCACACAACAATCTATCTGCACATGAGTCCATCATTTCAAGACACAAAACGCTCAGGTTTTTGTTGACAATTGGCCATACAGAAGTACAGTATTGCTACTGCTGGAAGACAAAGGCTTTTAATATACAGTTCACCTGCCACCTTCAACTCTAGGCCTGCTCAGCACTGAGAGAAAATGCAACATAAATTACGCTGCAAGAGGGCTTTATTTTTCTTTTAAAAATATCTTTATTCTTTTTCAAGTTCCAAAAGCAATATACATTTATTATTTTAAAACAGCTTGAAATTAAAATTGTATTATTTTCAAACAACTTGAAACTAGAATTTCAATTTAGAAAATAAAAATTCTAACTAGAAAAAATTCTAACTAATCCTCCTAATTCTCCTAATCTCATTCCACTTCTAGGTAATTTTCTCTTTTCTATCTCTAAGTACGTTGTTTAAAATATGAAATGCTTCACAAATTTGTGCATCATTCTTGCACAGGAGCCATGCTAATCTTCTCTGTACTGTTCCGATTTTAGTATATGTGCTGTCAAAGAGAGCCCCAGGTAGTTTTCTGTGTATACACTAAAGAAAAAAAACTAAGTAATACCTTCTACAAGTTTTTTCTCTGCTTATTAAAAAAAAATTTTAAATGAGGTATAATTTCTGCCCATTGGATTAAGTTAAATTTTTAAAAAGTTGGCAAGGGTATTACTCCCATACTATTCATAAAACTGTACTTTTACAAAGCCTTTTTTTGGATGGTATTTTGGCAGAATTTATTAAAATTTAACATGCTAGCTGGGCATGGTACATGTGCCTACAGTTCCAACTACTTGGGAGGCTGAAGTGGGAGGTCTGCTTAAGCCCAGGAGTTCAAGTCCAGCCTGGGCAACATAGTAAGACCCTGCCTCTAAAAAATACAATAAAATAAAATGCACACATACCATCAGACCCAGTAAATCTGCTACTAGGAATCTATGCTGGAGAAAGACTAGTTTGGGCATACAAAGGTGTGTTCAAGTATGTTCTTTTTTTCTTAACATGTCTACCAATATGGGAATGCTTACAAGGTACATCTCTACTATGGAATACAACACAGTGGCTAATTAGAATGAGGTAAGCCCATATGTACTGATCTGGAAAGGTCTCTTGAGATACCCTATTAAGTGGGGGGGAAAGCAAGTTATCAAATAGAAATAACATAATCCTCTTTGTGTTAAAAAATACACAAAATAATACAGTAGTTGTATACGTATATATTCAAATCAGCCAGGAAGAACACACACCAAATAGCAGTGAGAGTACAGTGGAGCTAGGCAGAGAGGAGAAGAGAAAGTCAAGAAAGAATTTCATTTTACTTGTACTATTTGAATCTTTTACTTCCATTAGCAAGCACCTCTTTATTAAATGTAGAAAGAATAATGAAATAAATCTTTCATTCAGTTGATATATTTGAGTGTGGCATGAGGTAGGGATCTAACTCCCCTTCCAAACTGCCCCTCCCTGTATAGTTTGAGTCTGTTTAAAAGATTTCTCTTGCGTTCTTTTGGTCTATTATCACACCATTATCACTTGCGGTGGCTTTTATAGGATGCTTCAACATCGTTTTCAAAACTCTTAAAGGTATCTTTTAATTTTTTTAAACTTCTTTTTAATCTATTTAGAACTTACTTTCTTCCCTTCCTTTTCTTTCTTCTTCTTCTTCTTTTTTTTTTTTTTTTTCTTTCTTTTTTTGAGATAGGGTCTCAGTCACCCAGGCTGGAGTGCAGTGGTGTGAACATGGCTCATTGCAGCCTCGACCTCCTGGGCTCAAGTGATCCTCCCACTTTAGCCTCCTGAGTAGCTGTGACTACAGGCACATACCACCATGCCTGGCTAATTTTTTAATTTTTTTGTAGAGACAGGGTCTTGCTATGTTGCTCAGGCTGGTCTTGAACTCCTGGCCTCAAGTAATCCTTCCACCTTGGCCTCCCAAAGTGCTGGAATTACGGGCGTGAGCTACCATGCCTGGCTGGAATTTATTTTCTTCTATGGTATACATTTTCCATTTAGCTGAGTCTGATGTATCCATAATCCGAACTTGCATTTCAACTAATCTTGGTTATCTACCAAAGAATTAAGATCTTTAAAAATATGGCAGAGTTGGCAGCTCACCTGTGATAGAGTCATGCAATGTTCTGGTCATGTTCATTAATCTGGTGTTAAGATACACATAATACCTCAGAAATCAGTTCTAGCTTCCCAATTTAAATGCTATTAAAATTGACTGAACATAGAAACCATGGAGAACACACTTTAACCTTTCATAAGAGTTAGGAGGTACTTTAGGTTCAAATAGGCCCTTAGAGTCAGTGTTTATCTCTCAATTGAACCTCACAGCACCTAACATGCCTCACCATTACAATAAGGGACTGGAGCTCCCAAGCCCCATGGCCTGCTCCAGTATTCTAGTATGATCAAGTTATCTTGCACAGAATGAAGCAGGACTCCTACCTTTTCGGGGTGATAAAATCTACCTAACACTGTACGTAAAAATTAACTCAAAATTGATCAAAGACCTCTAAGAGCTGAAATTATAAATCTCTTAGAAGAAATTAAAGACATATTTTTTATGACCTAGGACTAGGCAGTGGTTGCTTAGATATGACACCTAAAGCACAAATGATAACAGAAAATATAGCTAAATTAGACTTCATCAAAATTAAAAACTTTTGTGCTTCAAAGAATACTATGAAGTGAAAAGACAACCCACAGAATGAGAGACAATATCTGCAAATAATGTATTTAATAAGGATCTAGTACCCAGAATATATAAAGAAAGAGCTCTTGCAACTCAACAATAAAAAGATAAATAACTCAATTTTAAAAGGTCAAAAGAGCCCGGGCATGGTGGCTCACGCCTGTAATCCCAGCACAGCACTTTGGGGGACCAAAGCGGGAGGATCACTTGAGCTCAGGATTAGAGACCAGCCTGGCCAACACGGTGAAACTCCGTCTCTACTAAAAGTACAAAACATGAACCGGGCGTGGTGGCATGTGCCTGTAGTCCCAGCTACTCAGGAGGCTAAAGCAGGAGAATCACTTGAATTTGGGAGGTGGAAGTTACAGTGAGCAGAGATCACACCACGGCATTTCAGCCTGGGTGACAGAGTAAGACTCCATCTCAAAAAACTAAAATAAATTAAAATAAATTAAAATAAATAAATAAAATGTCAAAAGACATGAATAGACATTTATCTAGAGAAGACTTAACAATGGCCTATAAATACATTAAAGGGTACCCAACATCATAAGGCATCAGGAAAAGGTAAACCAAACTACAATGACATACCACTTCACATCCATTAGGATAGCTATGGTCAAAAGGACAGAAAATAATGCCAAGTGTTGATGAGGATGCAGAGAAACCGGAACCTTCATACACTGCTGGTGGCAATGTAAAACGGTGTAGCCCTTTTGGAAAACAGGCTGGCAGCTCCTCAAATGGTTAAACATAAAGTGACCGTGCAACCCAGCAATTCCACTCCTAGATATACAGTTGACCCTTGAACAACACAGGTTTGAACTTTGTAGATCCACTTATATGTGAATTTATTTCAATAAATATATTGGAACATTTTTTGGAGATTTGTGACAATTTGGAAAAACTTGTAAACTATGTAGCCTAGAAATGTTGAAAAAATTAAGAAAAAGGCATGTCATGAATGCATAAAATATATGTACATACTAGTCTATTTTATCATTTACTACCATAAATCTATTATAAAACATTAAAATTTATCAAAACTTTTGCACAGACTGTACATGGCACCATTTATTGTCAAGAGAAATGTAAACAAAGATGCAATATTAAATAATCACTGCATAAAATTAAATACAGTACATACTGTACGACTGTAATAATTTTTTTGTTTTTGCCTTTTCTTTTTTTTTTTTTTTTTTTTTTGAGACGAAGTCTCACTCTGTAGCCCAAGCTAGAGTACACTGCTATGATCTCGGCTCACTGCAACCTCTGCCTCCCGGGTTCAAGTGAATTCCTGTGCCTCAGCCTCCTGAGTAGCTGGAATTACAGGCACGCACCACTGCACCAGCTACTTTTTTGTATTTTTTAGTAGAGACAGGGTATCACCATGTTGGCCAGGCTGGTCTTGAACTCCCAACCTTAGGTAATGCACCTGCCTTGGCCTCCCAAAGTACTAGGATTACAGGCATGAACTACCGCACCTGGCCACTACTGTAATAATTTCATAGCCACCTCCTGTTGCTACTGCCGTGAACTCGTGTCACAGGTATCCAACGGCTAGATGCTAGTGATCTCTATCTGAGCAGTTCATCTCTCCAGTAAACTGCTTATTCCAGTAAAAAGTGATCTCTTGCGGTTCTCATGTAGTTTTCATCATGTTTAGTGCAATACCGTAAACCCTGAATAATACCATGTGCCCCATATGAAGTGCCACTAGTGATGCTGAAAGTGCTCCTTAAAGAGAAAGGTCATGACATTACAGGAAAAAGTTGAATTGCTTGATGTGTACCAGAAATTGAAGTCTGTGGCTGTGTGGTTGCCTGTCACTTCAGATAGACAATTCGTCTTGTAGACAGATAACGTAAACTTACGGTATTAATACAGTATTTTCTCTTCCTTATGGTTTTCATAATAACATTTCCTTTTCTTTAGCTTACTTTACTGTAAGAATACAGTATATAATACATATAGCCTACAAAATAAGTTGTTAATTGACAGTAGGCTATTAGTAGTTCGGTTTTACGGATCCAAAAGTTATACATGGATTTTCAACTGCAGGAGGGGTTGGCGTCCTAACCCCTGCATAGTTTAAAGGTCAACTGTATACCCAATATAACTGAAACCATACATCCTTACAAAAACCTGCATGCGAATGCTCACAGCAGCACTGTCCACAATAGCCAAAGAGTGGAAACAACCCCAACGTCCACCAACGGATGAACGGACAAACAAAATGCGGGATATCCACACGATGGGACATTATCCAGAAATAAAATGGAATGAAGTACAGATACATGCTGCAATACAGGTGAACCCTGAAAGCATTATGCTACGTGAAAAAAGCTAGGCATAAAAGGCCACATGTTGTATGATTCCATTAGATGAAATGCCCAGAATGGGCAACTCTATGGAGACAGAAAGTAGAAGAGTGGTTGTCAGGAGAGAAAGGAGAGTGACTGCTAACAGCTAAGGGTTTTTTCTGGAATTAGAGAGTGGTGGTGGTTGCGCAACTCTGTGAGTATACTAAAGCCACTGAATTGCATACTTTAATAAGATGAATTTCATGGTATGTGACTTATATCTCAATTTAAAAAAGATATATTTTTCAGCTCTTAGAGAAATAAAAAAATTATCTTGTATAATATTTCTAGAAATAGAGCTCAACCTTTATATCCAACTGGCATACCCCAACAATGACTCCCAACTCTGGCAGCCCTCTAGAATCACTCGGGGAACTTTTAAAAACATACAGATGCTTGGACCTCCTTCCTAGAGATTATGATTTAATTGGTCTGAGGTGGAGTTTGGGGACTGGTGTTTTTCAAAAGCTCCCCAGTTGATTCTAATGTGCAGCCAGAGTTGAGAACCACTGCCCTAGAATTTGAGCTTTTCAAAGAGTCCCTGGTGTTGGTTTAGATATCTGTTATTTCATCCTTTCTCATAAACATGAGACAAACACAATTTTAAATGGCTCATGGTTTCTGGCTGTTAGAACTCAGTAGAACTGGGATTTTATTTTATTATCTTTTCCACATTTTTTTTTTTAAGATCAGCAGATTGCCATTTTATAGATAGAGAATCTTAAATGCAAAATGGCTAAGACACATACTGAGGTCACCATTGTGAGCTGGGCAGGGATTGAATTACAGTTTCTTCCTTGGGAACCTAATTGAGTTCTTTTTCTAGTTACTCCAGCCTGAACCATCACGGACATTAGGGACACCCGCTCAGCACAGGTGGCAGGACAGGTAGCATCCTGGCACTGGCAGAGACAGAAAGGCTGGGTGAAGCCTCACAGTCTGGGAAAACTATAAACTCTCAAGTCTACCTTCAGATTTGATGAAATGGAGCCTCCTCCCTACCTCCTCCTACCCCCGCAAAAAACCTTTCTTCTTTACGGGGCTGGGAAGTTGAGGTTTATATCACTTACTTATTTCTGGGAAGCCATCCGAAAGTGCTCACTTATCTAGACCACTACTGGTCTCATTTTCTTTTTTCTTTTTATTTTTGAGAAAGGGTCTCATTCTGCCACCCAGACTGGAGTGTAGTGTCACAAACAGAGCTTACTGCAGCCTCAACCTCTTGGGCTCATGCGATCCTCCTGCCTCAGCCTCCAGAATAGCTAGGACCACAGGCGTGTGCCACCACACCCAGCTAATTTTCTGTAAAGACGGGATCTCACTTTGTTGCCCAGGCTTGTCTCAAACTCCTGGGCTCATTTTTATTACTTTCCCCAAAGCTGCTGAAGTCTGTCAGTTGGGTCCGCATTAGGCTCGCCATTCATTCTGAGCCCCAAAGCCATTTCTAAATGGCAAAGTCATGGCCAGCAAGGGCTGCTCATTTGTTTAGCTTTGGGAGTCTGTCTAGGCCTGAAACCAGCCCCTGGCCATGGAAAATGCTCAGAACAGAGGACCCTCCAGGCCTCTGAGACCAGAAGTGAGGGAGCCACAGATATCTCTCCCCGGGCTCTGGCACCGCACCCACTTCCCTACTTGCCAGCTCAAGGAGTGCACATGAGACGGTGGTGTTTGGGCTTTAATTGTGTTGAGTAATTGCTCAATGATTTTCTACGTAGTTTCCTGGCTCCCCTATCCCACTTTCTCATTCAGCTGTTTTATAAGCTGAATTCTAATCTGGGTTTCTTCACAATGTCGCCTTTCACTAAAAGCTAATAAAACCCCAGACGGGAAATTCAGAAGTCGCAGAAATACCACATGACTATAACTGAAGGCTGTT
Organism: Piliocolobus tephrosceles; assembly: GCF_002776525.5. NCBI lineage: Eukaryota > Metazoa > Chordata > Mammalia > Primates > Cercopithecidae > Piliocolobus > Piliocolobus tephrosceles. The sequence goes on along the minus strand of NC_045448.1, from coordinate 86,220,804 downwards.
GGTCAACTTGATTTGGTTTTCAAGCCTGCAGACCATCTGAGGACTTCAGTCCCCCACCCGACTTTGTAGCAATAAAGGTCTTTGTCTTTCCTTGCACTGAACGTGAGTACTGAACCTTTCTGAGGAGTCCTGCAGACAGCCTTACATGGCCCTGACAGCCCCACTGCACCTCTCCTCTGCCATCTCTACTTCCTCACTCAGGCACCCAACACTGCTCACCGAAGTAAGTTGCCTCTATGAGGCCACAGGCAGACTCCCTTCTAGAATCCTGCTTTGTACCTGCCACCTGGCCAGCTGAGCCCAACCCTGGCCACTCTGCACAACCAGGAGTATGCTCAAACTCTCAGCAGAGGAAACATTTTCAGTAATGAGCAAAATCTCATGCAAATCTCCAACACAAAAATCAGATGAATCCAAGAGAAGAACAAAGGTGTTTTGCTGCATTCTAAAAGGCATGGTGATGATTGAGAGTTGTCTTATATCATCTTATATCAGCCACATAAGCTAGCATTTTATTTTTGAATTTTGTTTTGATTTCAAAGAACCAAAAAAAATCTTAATTTCCACAGATAAGTGGTAGCAAATGTTAATAGGCTTTTAGTAGACTGCCTTTTGATTTTAGGACAGCCTTTAGTTAAATCAGTGTTTGTTGGTGTTTTTTTCATCACTGTCCCATAAGGAGCCTTACCAGACATTTTGCCTATTTGCACTGCCCCGCTCCCGAAATCTTCTACTTTTTTTTTTGTTTGTTTTGAGACAGAGTTTCGCTCTTGTTGCCCAGGCTGGAGTGCAGTGGTGCAATTTTGGCTCACTGCAACCTCTGCCTCCCAGGTTCAAGCGATTCTCCTGCCTCAGCCTCCCAAATAGCTGGGATTACAGGAGCCTGCCACCACACCCAGCTAATTTTTGCATTTTTAGTAGAGACGGGGTTTCACTGTGTTGGCCAGGATGGTCTCGAACTCCTGACCTCAGGTGATCTACCTTCCTCGGCCCTGCAAAGTGCTGGGATTAACGTATTAATACATATACAATCACATACTGTTTTACTATCACAAAGGAAAAAGAAGAGGAGGCCTCACTTAGGCTGGGGGCGGTGAGCGGACACTGTCCAAGTGAGAAGTGAAGGTAACACCAACCCAGGCAGAGAAACCTGCAGGCAAGGCCCTGAGACGGTGGAGTTTGGACAGCCTGTGGTAGGTTGGTGTGGCTGGGGAGTGCTGGGAGGTGAGGAAGAGGCTTGCTCCTCCTCCCCATCCAGGCAGGCAGCAGTAGTCACTGCAGTCAGGGGAAGGGGTTGGGCAGTAGGGATGCCTCACTTACTGGGTGACATAAAGCAAGGCAGGAATGCTTTCTCAGGCTTGGTTTCCCATGTATAAATTCGGAATAACATCACCTACCCAAGATAGAGGTGATTATTAAATGCACTATCCTCTAGAAGCTGTGGTTATTGACCTTGACTACACACTGGAATCGCCTAGAACCTTATAAAGTCCGGGCTGGGCGTGGTGGCTTGCACCTGTAATCCCAGCACTTTAGGAGGTGAAGGTGGGAGCATCACTTGGGGTCAAGAGTTTAATACCAGCCTGGGCAACACAGTGAGACCCTGTCTCTTTAAATAAATTAATTAATTAAAAAAAAAAAGAAGTCCTGATGGCTGGGACCTACCACCAGGCCCGGCCTGGACATTCCAAATCATCCAGGCTCCCCAGGTAATTTCAATGTGCCGCTGGGCTGAGAATCACTGCTGCAGAGCATATTCTAAATGTCCAGAATAATATGTGCTGGGTGCAGTGGCCTGCACCTATAGTCCTAGCTACTAGGGATGTTGAGGCAGGAGGATCCTTTGAGCCCAGGAGCTTGACTCCAGCCTAAGCAATATAGTGAAGTTTGTCTTTAAAAGAAGATTAAGAATGACATCTTTTATGTGGGCATAAAAGGCTCAAATGAATCATAAACTATTCAGGGATACACTTGCCCCTGGCATCCGAACTCCTGTCCTGAGTTTAGGAATCCCTGCTTCTCGTATGAGTCCTGGCAGGACGCAGGGTTCACCTCCCACTCTGGAAGCTGAAAAATGCCAGCAACATCAACAGCACAGTGTCCTCACCACTCTGGTTTTGTGACTATTGTGGCCACAGACTGGGCTGCTGCCTGGTCTCCATGGTTTGAGTCCACAGCCGTCCCAGCAAGACTGGGAACCACCCCAATGTCCTTTAAAGAAATCCCTTTTCTGATCTCAGTCAGCTGATACTTACTGCTCAAAACTAAGAATGCTATTGACAAAAATATTCAGAGTAGGACTCTTTCTATGGATTTTAAGAAAGAAAATAGTGCCAGGCATGGTGGCTCACACCTCTAATCCCAGCAGTTTGGGAGGCCAAGGCAGGAGGATGGCTTGAGCCCAGGATTACAAGACCAGTCTGGGCAACATGGCGAGAACTCATCTCTACAAAAAATATAAAAATTGGCCGAGGGTGGTGGCGTGCCCCTGTACTCCCAGCTACTCTGGAGGCTACAGTCAGAGGATCTCCTAAGCCTGGGAGGTTGAGGCTTCAGTGAGCCATGATCCCACCACTGCACTTCAGCTTGGGCAACAGAGTGAGACCCTGTCTCAAAAAAAGAAAGAAGGAAAAAAGAAAGAAAGGAAAGCAAAAAAGCAAGCAAACAAGCAAGCCAGCAAGAAAATCTGTCTTCATATGTAATGAGATCTTATTTATTTATTTATTTTTTTGAGACAGTGTCTCCTTGCCCTGTCACCCAGGATGAAGTGCGGTGGTGCAATCACAACTCATTGCAGCCTTGACCTCTCGGGCTCCAGTGATCCTCCCGCCTCAGCCTCCCAAAGTGTTGCAATTACAACCATGAGCCACCGCATCCCGCGCACGCTAATATTTCTTGAGCACTGACTGTGCCAGGTGCTGGTTCTTTTCACCTACCAACTCATTCAGTCTCCATGAAAACCCTATCAGGATAATAACAGTCGGGATTATTTTGTTATTATCCTGACTTTACAGATGAGAAAACGTAGGCATACAAAAGGGTAGGTAACTTGCTCAAGGTTACAAAGTTTGTAGGTAGTGGAGGTAGTTCGTGAACCCAGATGATCTTGCTCCAAAGCCCATAGTCCTAGCCACTACGCCACAGGGCGTAGTGAAAAAAGACTGTAGGGAGATGAACTGTCCACACCTGTTACCTCAGTGGTGGGACTAGGGGGTGGAGCTGAAAGAGGCCTCTGATATGTTCCTTCTGTTTGCTTTGAATCTTTTGCAATAAGGACTACTCATGTATTATTTTCACACAAAGCAGCATTTTTGTGGTGATTAAACTCGAACCAGTGTGTCCGCGAACCAAAGGATTGCAACAGAGACTCCACAGCAGCTGCTGCCACCACCCAAGAACTTGAGGGGGATTCCGCTCCAAATCTCATGCCAGGGGTTTCCTCCTGATTCTTCTGTGAGAACCCACTCCTGGAGTGTTTGCTGTGATACGGCACACACTGCCACTTGCTGTAATCACAGCAGCTATTTACCCTGGGCTCAAGGGCACCTGGGGGCACACAATTCTAGACTCAGGTTTGGCTGGCCTTAGTCGCAGGATCCCCATCATCCTCAGAGGACCCCCTGACCATGCTTTGGGTTTCCCTGCCCATCCACCCTGCCTCCTTTTCCTACAATTTTCATTCCCCAAGGTCCAAATGCATATTTCTCCTGGCAGACTTGTTTTCTTCTCTTCTCTTGGCTCATTATCAGCCTGATTGTCCTGCCTCAGCCTCCCAAGTAGCTGGGATTACAGGTGTGCACCACTACGCCTGGCTAATTTTTGTATTTTTAGTAGAGATGGGGTTTTGCCATGTTGACCAAGCTGGTCTTGAACTCCTGGCCTCAAGTGATCCACGCACCTTGGCCTCCCAAAGTGCTGGTATTACAGGTGTGAGCCACCACTCTTGAATTCTGTAATTCCAACTTGGCATTGCCTTAAGAGTCTGCCCACATCATTTCCTGAAGGTAATCCCTCCTGTCTCGGTGGGATGGTGCCCTGTTCGGGGACTTTTCTTATACAGTTTATTCCCCCTCTTCTCCTCTCTTCATTCACATGTGTTCAGACCTCCACTCCCAGGGGTTCACCTTCCAGTGTTCTACCCCACCCCTCTCCATCACACAGCTCCTCTCCCATCTTTTCACATTAACCCTCCTACCACCTCGGCCACAGGAGGCCTTTTTTTTTTTTTTTTTTAACTTTTAAATACTAAAATAATTTCAGACTTACATAAAGGTTGCAAGAATAGTAAAATGAACTTCCACATACCCCTCACCTAAATACCCCAAATGTTAACATTTAACTACACTTACTTTATCTTTCTCTCTCTCTCCATATGCATTTTTCCCCAAACCATTTGAGAGTAAGATGTACACATGTACCCTTTTGTCTAAATACGTCTGTGTATATTTCCCCAAAAAGACATTCTCTTACATTACCAGTTTACCTAGTCATAAAATTGCCATCTTATTGATTTTAATTGCTTTTTATTTTTTTAATGCTAGTCAAGTGGAGCAGTGATAGAGGAGAAGGAACAAAGAACAGAAAATTACTGCTGGTAGAATACTATCACTCAATCCACAGACTTTATTCAAATGCTGCCAGTTGTACTGATAATGTCCTCTATTGATTTACTTATTTATTTTAGAATACAGACATGAGGTCTTGTTTTGTTGCCTAGGCTGGTCTTGAACTCCTGGGGTCAAGCAATTCTCCCACCTTGGCCTCCCAAAGTGCTAAGATTACAGGCATGAGCCACTGCACCCGGCCCTAATAATGTCCTTTAGAGCAAGAAAAAAGAAAAATGCACAATCAGAATCCCACCCAGACAAAATATCACTTAGTCTAAACTTGCCAGCTTTGAGACCTGCCTGAGACTTTGGCTCCTCAGCTGTGGAAACAGCCCTGTATGGGGAACTGTCACTGTCTACGCAAATTGGACAAGTCACTTGGTCCTCTGTGCTCTACTCTCCATCACCCATGAGGATAAAAGGACAGGGAAGCCATGGGCATTTTAGCCTGAGTGCTCTACATAAATATTAAGGACAGCAAAGGGGGTTAGTCAATGGAGTCACAACTACCAAAGCAACCTTTGGCTTCTCCCAGGTATCGATACAATTAATTCAAATGAAAAAATAAGAACTTCATTTTATTGAGTGATTACCCAATTAGGTAAGTCAGACGGACCGGGCACAGTGGCTTATGCCTGTAATCCCGGTGCTTTATGAGGCTGAGGTGGGAGGACTGCTTGAGGCCATGAGCTCAAGACCAGCCTGGGCAACAAAAACTTGGTTGAGAAACAAAAATTTCTCTACAAAAAATATTTAAAAATTAGTCAAGGATCATAGTGCATGCCTGTAGTCCCAGTTACTCGGGAGGCTGAGGCAGGAGGATCGCTTGAGCCCAGGAGTTCAAAGTTGCAATAAGCTGTGATCACACCACTGCACTTCAGCCTGGGCAACAGAGGTAGACATTGTTTCTTTAAAAAAAAAAAAAAAAGCCGGACACGGTGGCTCATGCCTGTAATCCCAGCACTTTGGGAGGCTGAGGCGGGCGGATCACAAGGTCAGGAATTCGAGACCACCTGGCTCACATGGTGAAACCCCCGTCTCTACTAAAAATACAAAAAATTAGCCAGGCTTTGTGGCGGGCACCTGTAGTCCCAGCTACTTGGGAGGCTAAGGCAGGAGAATGGCATGAACCCGGGAGGTGGAGCTTGCAGTGAGCCGAGATAGTGCCACTGCAGTCCAGCCTGGGTTGAAAGAGCAAGACTCCAGCTCAAAAAAAAAAAAAAGAAAAGAAAAAGAAAAAATATTAGTCAGGCCAGGTACTGCAGCTCACACGTGTAATCCCAGCACTTTGGGAGGCCGAGGCAGGTGGATCACCTGAGGCCAGGAGTTCGAGACCAGTCTGGACAACATGCTGAAACCCCATCTCTACTAAAAATACAAAAATCAGTTGGGCATATATGCCTGTAATCCCAACTACCCAGGAGGCTGAGGCATGAGAATCGTTTGAACCCAGGAGGCAGAGGCTGCAGTGAGTCAAGATCACACCATTCCCTGGGCAACAGATGGAGACTCTGTCTCAAAAAAAAAAAAAAAAAAAAAAAAAAAATTTTTTAGAGCTCTACATGTTTGACATGTATCATCTCATTTAACACATACTGTTTTCACTGCTAGCCTCATTTTGCAGATGACTAGACTTGAGTTTGGTGGGGGAGCGGAAGCTGACTGATTTGCTCAAGCTCTTTCCAATGCTTAAATTCAGGATTAGAAATGAGGAGGATAGAAAACATATAGTCATTTGCAAGATGACATATCTTCATTAGGGTGAAATAGGGTAGAAGGAAACAGACCTCTGAATGGAAACCACTGCCCCTCAGCTAACTGTGGCTGCACCTGCCATTAGGCACAGGGCTACATAGCTGGAACACCCAGCCCTATGCAGCACAGTGTCCCCTTGGCAGAGGACAAAGGATTCTGGGACCATAGTGAAAACAAAAGTATATCAAATTCCATGCTGCAAAATGACTTCTCTTGGTGACCTGGAGTTAAATTCTTGTCCCCTCCCTATGAAAAGCTTTATCCTAGGGATCTGAATATGAAGTTTCTTCCCTCTGTAGGAAGTTGGTCACATCCAATGAGGAAACCAACATTTTTTTTTTTTTTTTTAGAGACAGTTTCACTCTTGTTGCCCAGGTTGGAGCGCAGTGCTGCAATCTCAGCCCACTGCAATCTCCGCCTTCCAGTTTCAAGCGATTCTCCTGCCTCAGCCTTCCAAGTAGCTGGGATTACAGGTGCCTGTCACCACACCTGGCTAATTTTTGTATTTTTAGTAGAGACAGTTTCACCATGTTGACCAGGCTAGTCTCGAACTCCTGACCTCATGATCTGCCCTCCTCAGCCTCCGAAAGTGCTGGGATTACAGGCATGAGTCACCGTGCCTAGCCAAGGAAATCAACTTCTAAATGCACTGAACAGAATAGTACAGAGCACACAGTATGCAAATACTAACTAACCCTATGAGAGGCGCCATCCCATTTCTATACCATTGCATAGTGCAGGAAGCTAAGGCCAGGCAGCATTTGGTGATCTGGCCTAGGCTAGCACCAGATCAAGGTCTGTGAGATGTCACATAATACCTGTGCCTAACAGAAGAAGCTGGCAGGACCACATGGTTTGAAACCAATGTCATGTTAAGTGGTTCTACATCCCTCCCTTAGCCATGGGGCAACCTAACTCCTTCCTTGGCAGGAAGGTCATGCAGTGGGTTTGTGATCACCTCCCCAGGATATGTGACAAGTAGGAAAGCTTTTCCCTATCTGTCCTTAGCATGGATACCGCCACTCAGCATTGGCAGCCTGGAAGGTGTTTCTATATTGTGTGCTACGTTTCTCCAACTAAGTTATAAGGCTCTTAAAGACTAGTAGAGGTACGTTTCCTTTGCTTCCTTCTTTCTTAACACTTAAAACTGAAGGAGAAATTACAAAGATAACTCAGTCCACTGCACCAGAGTCATTAATGCTGGCAGCAGCCCTCACCTGAGTTGCTAAGAGTCAGTGTTTCCACTGAAGCTCTGCCACTCACCTTGGGAAGCCACTTAGTATTTCTGAGCCTCAGGTATTGTATCTATAAATGGGAATAATAACCTTTCCTACCTTAAGGTGCCTACAGCACTTACCACTCATACATGGGTGTATATCACAACAGAACAGCTTAAGTCAGTGAAGTATTATGTACAAAGCTCTTAGTCCAGTAAGTTCCCAATAAACAGAAGATTCTACTATTTCTTTGGCTACGACTGCGACTGCTGCCGCTGTGATCCTTAAACACAATTTTGTAAAACTGGGGAACACAAAGCTCCTTAGCATCTTGGCCTGTGCTTTTCATTCCCCCATGTTCCTAGGTCAGTCATCAGGTGCCGGAGGTTCCGAGGCTGTTGGCTGCCAAATGGTACAAGTTACAGGGTGACCATGAAGTCCATTCTCCCATCTCCACATCTGCCACCACTGGTTCCAGGTCAGCACCAGGTCCTGCCCCTTCCTGCAAACCAGCCACCCAAGGCTGGCCTCTGCAGAGGCCTATGGTGCTCCTTACTTGGCCTCTCAAATTCCAAATGCAGCTCCCTGGCCATCAGCACCCTGTTCTATGGCAACTTCCCACCCTGAGAATGTCCTTCCTCCCTCCAAGATCTCAAAGTCTACTCTCTTTGACCTAAGAGGTGATTCCAGTCTTTTCAGTAGGTTGATCACACCCCAAGAGGCAGAATATTCTGTGGCCTATTCGAAGGACAGTAAAGTACATCAGTGTGCCTGGGGCTACATGAAAGGAGCAGCAATTCAGTTCACTCCTTCAACAAGGGCTTACTGAGTGCCTCAGGTATGTGGGACCATAAAGATAAAGAAGACAAGGTCTCTACCCTTAAGCAGGGGCTTCAAGAGGTGTACACAGAGATAAAAGCTGAAGGTCAGGACCAAAGATTAGCCCTAGCAGCCCTGAACTTGCTCATTCCCAGCTCACTGCAAGGTATTCCCACCCCTCCCTTCCAGAGGCTCCAAGTGCACGGAATGAATGAACCCCAAGTGGCTGTCCAGTGTCATTCCTCTGGGCTCACTCCCGGGCCCTGCGCTCCTCCAAACAATTGGAGGCAGGCCGAGTGGGTGCATTCTCATGTGCAGGGCTCGCAGCGCCCCTCTCAGCTGATTGTGTCCAGGCAGCCGGGGTCTCAGAGGCGCATGAATGCCCCTGAATGGGCCCTTTCAGCCTGATGGACAGGAGCTGAAAGCTGCACACACACAAAAGCCACTGGGCAGCCGGGAGGGCTCCAGCCCCGGGGTTTGTCCACGGGAAGGGAGGCGTCCTTCCACAAAGAGCACTGTGAAGACTTCTCCACTTTTCAACGGCATCCTTGCCCGCCAACTGTACAGCACCCCTACCCCCACTCCCACCCCCGATAGTGGTAACTGCAGCAGAGGATGGCACTACATGGAGAAGCCTTAAGAGGGCTAGAGGCAGAAATTAAAATCCAACAAATAAATAACAGAATGTCCTTTTCTTTAAGAGCAGGATGGGGATCTGAGCCAAAGGTGCTGAAGGGCGCCTCCGTGTGCCCATCCTGTACATCTGTTAGCAGCATTCCTGACACCCACAGTGATCTTTAAGGACGCAGACTGACCTAAGATTGTTTAACATGTCACCAAGAAAAATGATCTCGAAAGGACATGGCCGATATTTAAATCAGGAATGGAGAGTCCCAATTCTTGTGTCACTCACTTGGTATATTCCAGGAAAAAAAAAAAAATCCTCGAGGCGACATTTGTATTTTTAAACAGGACCTGGAAGGGGAGAACCACCCATCTGGAATTCTTTTAATTGCTTCAGGGGGAAGGGCAGGCTCCACCAGTTGGAGGAGCAGAGAAGTCTATTTACACTGTTGCATACAAATATTTTAAGTTCACAGTCAGGTGGCCACTTTGGGAGGGACAGTGCTCTGCTTCTGAGATCATATTACTTTAGAAACATCCCCCCAAAAAGATAATTAAAGATAGTTCCTCCTCATAATGCAATACTATAAGGAGCAATTAAAATTAAATTAGCTTGTCATAATAAAAAAGATGGATTATGTTCTTAGGCTTCCCAACCCCGAGTTAGTAATTCATGGAGAGAAGCCTGTGACCAAGTAGCAGTTTTACTAAGGAAATATTAAACATTCAGACCACTTTTTTGAGTGGGTCAAGATACCAGGGAGATACATACCCTGGCATAATTATTGCTTTTGTTTACATTTATTTTATTTTTTAAATATTGAAATGATTCAAACACATAAAAAAGGACAAGGAAAAATACAACAAATAAAATCCATCATCCTAACTTCACAAATGTTAACATTTATGTTTGCTTCAAGACCAAGTTTTTTTAAGAAATAAAATGTTAAGAAATCAGATGAAGCCTCCTTTTGCAGAGGCAACCATATGTGCGTATTTTTACAGGTTTGCCATTCTTGATGTGACATAAACAGAATGTAATATTGTTTTAATTTTTTATTTCAAAATAATTATAGATTCATAGGAAGTTGAAAAAAAAGTGTACAGGGAGGTTCCAAGCATCCAGCCTAGCCTCCCCCGATGTTAACATCTTGCATAGCTAACTAGCATGCTATCAAAACTAGGATATTGACATTGGCACACTCCACAGAACTTACTCAGATTTCACCAGTTTTACAAACACTCGTGTGTGTGTGTGTGTTTGCGTGTGTGTAGCCCTATGCAATTTTGTCACATGTGTAGCTTTGTGTAACAACCACAATCAAAATACTAAACTGTACCATCACCACCAGATTCTCTCATGCTACCCCTTTTGAGCAATACCTCTCCCTTATTCTCCCCATCCCTAGCCCCTGGCAACCACTCAGCTGTTCCCCCTCTCCATAATTTTGTTATTTCACAAATGTTACATAAATGGCAAATGTAGTATATAACTTTTGGAGACTGACTTTTTCGTTCAGCATCATTTCCTTGAGGCTCACCTATATTGTTGTGCGTGATCAATAATTTGTTCTTTTTTATTGCTGTATTCCATGGTGTAGATACACCACAGTTTGGTCAACCATACACCACTGAAGAACATCTGGATAGTTTCCAGACTGAGGCTATTTCGAATGAAGGTGCTATGAATATTCACATGTATAAGTTTCTTTGTGAACATAAGAGAAAGGCCCTAGAAGAGCCAAAACTATTTTGAAAAAGAATAAAGGAATCTCTCTTCCCAGTGTTACGGCTTACTATATAGCTCCAGTAACTGACAGCATGGTCTTGGTAGAGGGCTACACATGGAGATCAACAGAAAACGATAGAGAACACAAACTGCCCACTTGCTTTTTTACAAAGGTGTAAAAACAATTCAATGGTGAGGGGTAGTCCTTTCAACAAAGTGTGCTACAGCAAGCGGACATCCACAGGAGGGAGAAAAAGAAAATCAACCTCAACCTAAACATTATACCTTATATGAAAAGTAATTCAAAATGGATCTTAAACATAAGACTTAAGACTTAAATGTAAAACACAAATCTATAAAACTTTCAGCAAGAAACACAAGGGCACATGGGGACATCTGAGTTCTATAATTCTGGGTACACCAGGAAGAGTCTCTTTCCTTAATATCTCCCCATCTAGTCTGTCCCAGATGAGTGAAATTCCACTATTAGATAGTCATACCTTTGGCTTAACAGTTCATCCAGAAAATTCTTTTGTGAGAGATAAGAAATGAGAGCTTTGAATCTTGGGGTGAATCAGAGTATCAGGTCTTCTCTAGCTGACAGCTGAGAGGAGGCTCTAAAAGGAAGTGAAATGAAAAGGGCACTTGGAGAATGAATGAGGGTGGGAGGGGTAAGAGGAAAAAGATGATGTTCTGACAAGTTCCACCTACTTGACAACACTAAGGTCAGTTCTTCCAAAATGTGTATCTGGTTCTGCATCTTAGTCGGGGCTGGGGGCAGGAGATAGAGAATGTTCACCAAACTACACTTGCCAACATGTGCAGACATTTATACACGGTATCCACCAATTCACATGCAAAGAAAACGAGTGTATATACATGTCAAAGGGTGGAGGTTCGTTGTTATCTTTCCTCAATTAGTATAGTACAAATCTAGCTGAGAACAAAGAATTTACATTTCAAACAGGATAAAAGTATGAAAAATGTCTTTATTACCTACCTAGTATTTTCCTTCCTCCGTTTATGTCTTCTTTTACATAGATGTTTTATGGAATTATTCAGGCAAATGCCTTCTTTGGGACTCCTTCTAACTCTGTGTGCAGCATGGTTGAAGAATGGGATATTCTTGTTACAGATACATCAGGCACATCACCAACTTCCAACGAATCAAATCCAATTGAATGCTTTTAACCCTAAAACTTTCTAGAAACAAATTTATCATCTTTGCTAAATTAGAAGACACAATGGGAGCCATATGGTAGTGGTGATCATATTTCCCAAATTATAAATTTATGGCATAGAAACTGAGGAATGCTCATCATGAAAACAACAGGAGTGAAAATTTAAATCCAAACAGTGTAGGCCCATGTGCTCTATGGCTACCATGGCTGCCTGTCTCATCCAAGCAGGACGTGTTCAGAGGAAGCGCTGACTCCGGATGGCGCCCCCTCATGGCAAGGAGGAGCCACTGCGACTCAGAGAACCTTCAGCTTTTCCATGTTTAAACCGGCTCTAAAAAAAAAATTCCCTGTGGCGGTGGCTCACGTCTGTAATCCCGGCACTCTGGAAGGCCGAGGCGGGCAGATCACAAGGTCAGGAGATCAAGACCATCCTGGCTAACACAATGAAATCCCTTCTCTACTAAAAAATACAAAAAATTAGCCAGCTATGGTGGCAGGCACCTATAGTCCCAGCTACTCAGCAGGCTGAGGCAGGAGAATGGCGTGAACCCGGGAGGCAGAACTTGGAATAAGCCGAGATTGCACCACCGCACTCCAGCCTGGGCAACAGAGCCAGACTCCGTCTCAAAAAAAAAAGTTCCCTATATTGTCTCCTGACTGGGAGGTAAACTTGTATCTCCTGGCATGCTGCTCCGAGGATATAAGCCTCAAGTTAAATGAGGCAGCAGTGCATACAGACAGACTAGGAGGCCTCAACCAACATGGGGCTACCCGCACAGTGAGGGCCCTCCCAGTTCTGACCACTTTCCTCTCTATCAGCCCATCACAAAAACCCGCCACAGGCGTGAGCTGCCACTTCCTAAAACGTCCTAACCCCAAGCCAGGGGCTGCCACAACCTCAGCAGAGTGTGGTGTGTCAGGCTGAGACACATCCTCTCTCTCTAATGCAGCCTCCCCCGAAAACCCACAAGCAGAGATAGACAGGACAACCCTCCCTAGAGCTGGGCCACGTAAACAAGCGAGCTTCCATGAGGAGCTCTGGCTGCCCTGTGGTTAAGTGTGAGACTCTACTGGCTGGCTCTTGCTTGAGACTGGCTCCACCTGTGTGACCCCAGACAGCTCATTTAACCTCTCTCTTCTCTGTGCCTCCCATTTCTTCTTCTGTAAGACGTGATGTTGCTAAGTATGGTGGCACTTGCTTGTAGTCCCACCTAATGGGGTGGCTGAGGCGGGGGGGGGGGAATCGCTTTAGCCTAGGAGTTTGAGGCTACAGTGAGCTATGATCACACCACTGCACTCCAGCCTGGGTGACAGAGCAAGACACCATCTCTTAAAAAAAAAAAAAAAAATGCTGTGATGCAGATTCATGACTTCAAACGCTAGCCTGGCACAGAGCAGACCCTCAATACAGGCTGGTTATTATGACACTTATCATTACTAAGGCACACTCTCCTGAAGCTAATTTCTCAGGCGTTGCTAAGTCCTTGCCCAGGTAGTCACTTTCCTAAGAAACATGAAATTCTTCAGCTGGGGCTATAAAAGATCTTGAATGGGGGAAGAGAACAAGTTCTAGATGTGGAGTCAGAGAACTGAGACACAGGCAGAACCTGTCACTGAACTTTGCTGTGATACCCTGGGCCAGGCCCTTGACTCTCTGAGCTCGTTTCAGTCGGAAACAAAACAGATCGGCTGCTAAGAGTTTTGCCTTGTAAGGGTGCTGTGAGGATGAGAAGGGATCACTCATGTGACTGCCCAGGCCTCCTGACCAAACTGAACAGCAAAGACCTAGCCCAGGTAGAAGAGAGGGGAGCACAGCCGTTAGTTTCCCTAGCCTTGTCCCACCCCATAGCAAGGGCAGGGAACATCATCAGCAGGGCCACTGTCTCAGTCTAAGCACAGCAGCACCCCCTGAGAGAGGGTCCAAGTGCTGCGGCCTTGTCCTTATACACCATGAAGATGGGCCAAGAGAGGGTTAGGCTGATGAGATCATCTTCTGCGGGGCTCTCCAGGTGAGGAACCTGGCCTCCCACCTCCATGCTCTGAGGGCTGGGGCTGCAAAGAGACTTTTTCATAATCACCATCATCATCTAGACACCAGAACCACCAAGGACTGTAGACCTATTTCCTGAAAGCTGGCTCTTGAATTTGCCCCTTGTCCCCTCATTCTCCTCCAATAGCCAATCTGAATACTAACAACCAAACTTCTGAAACCGCTTCTGGGTTACATTCCCCATGGAAGATCCCGCAATCTTCAGGCAGATTCCACTTTCCCAGACGCTGCCTCTCCCCTGCCAGCCCCAGCTCTGATACCAGGCCTGATCCTGCCCTTCTTCCCTGCCTCACTGCCCATCTGCTGACTGGAGCGTCCTCCTGATCACCCAGATCCTACCTGGCCTTTAGAGCTTGGCTAAAGGCTCACTCCATGGAAAATGCCCTTCTAGATTTCTAACCCACATGGACACCTGCTTTTCTTCCCAAAGTCATTTCCTTAACATGAAATCTGCCAAACTGTGTAAACAGCTCTGGTGCCCACATACCCCAAGACAAAAATCAACCTCACTCCATTGAGGAGAGGAGAACTCAGGCCTAGCTCTCCTTCCTGGAATTACACCTTATATCACCTCTCTTCCCACAACCACAACCCAACTTTACAAAGATTTCAAAGGCTGAGATGCCCCTTGACTTTCCCTCTTCTCCAGGCGGAGGCCTCCCAGACCCTTGCTGTCATCTGTTTGTCTAAGTGCTGGTGAAACTACAGCTTCTATAACTAAGCCTGAAGCTCCAGAAGTGCGTTGAGCAGTACGGAGTTGTTGGAGCCATTCTGTATCCTGAGCTGGGCTCTGTAATGCCACCTCTGGCCAAGACACTTGCAGTCTGCACTAAGTCCTCACTTACTTTATTTGGGTTGCTTTTGCCTCTCCAAACATCCTGGAGTCATGTTCTCTTACATCCTTCAGAATGCTGGGCACACGCATAAAACCTGCTGACTCACCCGATGATTTTCCCCAAAATCAGGGCGGAACTATATATGACATGCTTATTCACCATGGCTAAGATTCTGAATATAAAACACCTACTGCCTTATTCAAGCCAGCAGGGTTATGGGCTCTGAGAGACAGCAGGCAACAAAGACACCAAGAAAGCCATGTCGAAATCATGGAAATGTCAGAAGCAAAGTCCATCAGGTCCAACAATGATCTGACTACTGTCTGACGCATTCTTCCCTAGGCCTAGGACGTAAAGCTTGGACTGGGGACACCACAGGCCATCCGTCCTAGGAACCCAAGTCCTAGGTGACTCCCCCTGATGCCAGCACAATAGGACAAGTTATACATTTAGTAATGACCTCCATTCATGATCTGCCTTCTTGAAAGGCATTTATGCCTATGAGTCAGTGACACTCTTGGCTGACTTGCCCATCTATTTGAAATGCATTTTGATATCTAGTATTTCAGGCAGAGACCACGTTAAACCAGGCTCTGTGCTGCCCCTTTCCACTGTGGCACGACAATACCACTTGATTGTCCTCCTGGGCGCACAAAAGGACTGCATTTCTCAGGCTTCCTTGGAGTGAAGTGGGGTCATTGTGTCCGACTTCTGCTCTCTCTCACCCCTTAAAGCAGATGCTCTAGTGGGGAACCATGAAACCCTAGAACAGGGATTCTCAGTGTGCTCCGAGGACCAGCAGCATTGGCGTCCTCCGAGAATTTGTTGGCAATGCAGATTCTCAGGACTTTTCCTCTGGAGGTGGGGACCCGGCAAGGTATTTTCACAAGTCCTCAGGTGATTCTGACACTCCAAGTGTGCCAGAATGTCTCAGGAAGACAGCAGAGCTCTTAGACAGGAAGATCTGGGTTCCTGAATGAACAGGCAGTGCTGATGCAGACTTGAGCATTGGACCGTGATGGAGAGAGAAATCAACTTGTATTGTGCTAAGCCATTTGGAGGGTTATTTTGAAAGTGGTTATTCTGTCCCTACTGAAGCAGTCATCATCACCAGCTTCAGGTCCAGTCTACTCAAAGGGTCATTTCCCACCTGGGGTTTTCTAGCATCAAAAGCTGGCAGCACAAGCTTTCTGGAGTGCAGAAAACCAGGGTTATCTTATCCTGCCTGGAACAGCCTGACTGGGAACCTCTCTACCCACTTCATTCATTCCTTCAGTCTGGCTGGTATGCCAACAATGGGTGAAGAGGAAGTCACAGAGGGCCAGGATCAGATAACAGCTGCTGGCATTAACACATTCCTTCTACCCTCAGCTCCCTGGCACCCCAGGCCAGCACCCATCTGCTTCTCAGTTAAAGGTGTCCGAAGCCTGCATCTGGCCTTAACTCACAAAGAGTGAGTATCAGAGACTCTACCTGCAGGTCCCACAGGCCAGCAGCAATGGCTGCAGAACAGACCATGCCCCAGACCATGTGCCAGATCTCATGGAGAGGCTTGGATGTCCATCTCCCATCTGACCAGCAAGTTCAGTTTTGAGGGCCCCGTCTCTCCCTGCCATCTTTGGTTTTCCTCTCCAACCGAAATCCCACTTAACTCCTTCAGGCACCCCGTCCATCCTGCCTCCTCACCATGTCCACCAGCTGCTCCCTTTTCCCCTGCCCTTTGGCAGGATCTGAGACTCCTGGTGTAGCCTTAGACACCACAGGGCCCGCCCAATAAGGTTTCAGTTTTACACAAAGTTCTGCATCTCCCTCCCTATTGAAATATGGATCTTGTGGCAGGGACTGCATTCAGCATGCCTTGTACATACCCCTGGCCTTAGCACCGAACACAAGACACTTGTTAAATTGACACCCACTTAATGCTTGCTTAATGGTCAATGAGTGAGGTGCCCCGAAGAGGAGCAACACCAGATGAGCGCCCTGGAAACCCTCCCTGAGGATACTACACAGGGCACAAAGGAACCAATGGTCTTAGATTTAAGGTGCAGACACACGGACCAGTAACCTTAGCTAGGGACACAGTTTGGTCCCAGACTTTCTCCTCCAAGCAGAATTCCTCTTCCTCACCTCCAGCCAGTCTTTTGCTCCCCTGGGATCATTCAACTGTAAAAAGGAATGCTTCCCCTTGGCTCTGGGAGCTGTCTGGGGTTCCCCTTGTGTGCCGAACCCTCTCCTGGCCACCACACAGTCACACACATAGTTCTTTTTTCCTCCGGGTTACTTGCTCCCTTTTGCTGCTGTCCCCAGCAGGCGGGCCCAGGCCCAGCACGGAGGCACACCTGTACCTCTGGGAGCCTCCCATACCTCCTTCTACTTTCCAAAGCAGGGCCTTTCCCTGGGGCAGTTTTGGAGGCTGTGGTTTACTCACTTACACCTAGTTTTTGGCTATATGCCAAGTTAGACAAAGAATACATTCCCTCCATGCTGCCTGCCCCTTACATGCACATGCTGGCCGCTCTCGTTGGGCGGGTCCATCTGTTTACCATTTCTTCCAGCCCTCTCTCAGGTGCTCCCTGCTCTCTGCACCTCTTTCTCTCACAACTCTCCTCCCTAATCCCCCAAAAGAAGCCCTGACTCAGCAGGGGCCACAGGGCAGCTGGCCTCTTAGGTCTATGAAACCTGAACCCACCAGCCTCCCCCTTTTCTCCTTCCCTCAGGAACTGCAGAGGAGAAACAACTGACTTCTTCAGTCAGCAGAGCCACTCTGGATGCCAGGGGAAGGCCACCGTCTGTTAGGGGCCCGTAGCAAGGCTGCGGCTAGGAATCATGTGCTTCAGACCTGCCAGGTAGGAAGCAGTCTAGCTACTTGCTATTTGCTGGCTGTGAGACGCTCGGCACATCATGCAGCCTCCCAGGATCTGAGCTACCTCACCTATAAATGGGGCTAGTGATAGGCCCTAACCTACATGTTGGGGCTGCTACAGATGACGTGAGTGAATAAATACAGCTACTTGGAACGGGCTCCTGGTGCATAGGAAACACTCCAGGGTCAGCTGTAACTCTTATCATGGTTGTTATTTCCTCAATCCTCACTTTAGGAGGTCACTAGCCTCTGAAGAATGTGAAAGGCAAGGAGCAGAGACCATCGTGAGCCAGGTGGTGTGGAAGATTCCACTGAGGTCTTTAATGTGGATAACCAAGAAGATTCACCAGGATGGAAACCACAAGAAATCTGTGTGGGGTTGGAAGGCACATTTGAGGGGTATGATAATGTGTGGGATGTAGCCGTCATGAGGCAGGTAGACACACCCTCCAGGTAGCTGGGCTCACACACTGTTCAACAAAAAGAGCACTTTGGGGTGTGGTAGCTCACGTCTATAATCCCAACATTATGGGAGGCGAAGGAGGGACAATCGCTTGAGGCCAGGAGCTCAAGACCAGCCTGGGTAACATACAACATAGCAAGATCTTGTCTTTACAAAAAAAAAAAAAAAGGTAAAAAAAAGTAATTAAAAAAAAAAAAAAAAAACCAATGACTTTGCAGATTAGAAGTTTAGAGACTCAATACCAGATTCTCAGCCTCACATCTCCCTCCCCATCTCTCAAAGGAGATCTTCTCGGCCCTCTCCCCAGCTGGTGCCTCCTGCCCCTTTCTTCATCAGTCCTTGCAGCTGTTCCCAGAACCCAGCTAAGCCATGTCCTGGGCAGTGACACCCTACACAGGAGGGCAAGACGCCCCCTATGTGTGAAGCCATTAACAATTATTAAAAATTAACCCGAGAGATCTACAGCTTGAGAAAGGCACCCAGAGAAAAGTGTTCAAAGAATAGAGCTTTAAGCCTTTTTTTTTTCCATTCAGCAACTAACAATAGTGATGACTCAAGAGAAAGGATATATTTCTTTCTTTCAAAAAAGGGTAAGAAATCTTTTTTATGCACTTGCCATGGAAAATGCTTAGCTCATCAAATTCCTTGTGCTAAAAGGAGCTAAACCAACACCACAGCAGGGCCCTCCCCGTACCAGCCCACTCAGCCCTGTTCTAATCCTAATCCCTGCATAGCAGCAGGTAACGGAGGGTTTCAGCCTCAGGGGCAAAGGATGTGAGCAGAGCAAGGGAAGGGGCAGTTCAGCTCCAGGACTGACTGAAACTCTCTTTTAGATGGCTCTCTACCACATGTAGTGGATTATGTTAGGTTTTGGAGGGGGAAGATGAGAACAAAGGCCCAAATCTGAGAGATGACCTAGCACAGAGGTTCTCAGAGTCCCATCTGGGACCAGCAGCATCTGCATCACCTGAGAACTTAGAAATACAAATTCTCAGAACCCCACCCCAGAATCCCCGAATCAAACACTCTGGGAGTGGAGCCCAGCTTGTGTGTTAACAGGCTCTCCAGGTGATCCGGGTGCATTTGAGAACTATTCCTCCAGGACTCGGGTTGTGTTTCATTCCAAGGGAAACAAGAAACTGTTCTGTGCCTGGCTAGTAGGAAACAAACCACAGGTGGTCCCAATTTAATTCCCTAGGTCAGTATTATTTTGAATTCAGGGTGAGTGGCTCTATTGATTTTAACATGGCAATAAAGGCAATTAGTCTCTTTTTGCTGTTAAGGAGCAAAAGACGACAACGCCTGCAGAAGCCAGTGGCTCTGGAGGGAAAGCAGCTCAGAGGTGGAGACAAGCATCAGCTCTGTCTTCCAGGAGCCCTCCCTTATCAGCCCCAGGCTCTGACAGGCGGGTACTTTCTCTCCTCTCAGGTTAACCAGCCCCTTTCTTCTATCCATCCTCTTGACTGTCTCCCCAAACTCCACTTCCCCTTGAAACAGGCCATAGGCAGAAGATCCAATCTCAGTAGGGTTGGCTGAGGCTCCAAAGTGACCCCCACCTTGAGACACCTAAGACAAGAGTGTCTAAAAACACAGCCCTGCCTGTCTTGTCTCCATGGTTCTCAAAGCTCAGACAGGAAGGGTGGCAACCATGGCTAAGCCAGGGCTTCAGTGAGGCTGTACCAACCTCAGATTCTAGGCCTCAGAAAGGTCAGTTAACACTGGCAGGCCTCAATTTCCCTGTCTATAAAATGGACAAATAACCATCTAGTAAGTGCTCATTAAATATCAGTATTCCTGGCCTGGAGAGAGTGAGCCCTCTGATCAGGAGCGTGAAAGGGCCTAGATGCCAGGATTCTAGCCCTGCTGACTTTCCACACAGTTGTCCCCTTCCCACCCCTGCCACCCTGCCCCTTCTCCAGCTCCTTCTGGAGCCTTGGGTGCACAGGAGGAGTTCAGTAAATAGTGAGAATTAAGGGGAGATAGATAGAAGGAAAGAGATACATGAACCATGTATGACTCAGGCAAAGACTGAATCGATCAGTGTTGGTATTTGAGGGGGAAGGAAATGGCTAAACAAAACAAACTGTGTTTACCACCACGAAAGGAAGCCCAAACAGTAACCAGCAAATGGCAGGTGAAAACACAGGAAATTCTGAAAAGCGTGTAAGAAAGGCACTGTGTTTTTTTCTTCTAAATAATTCAAATGGCTCAAAAGCTTATTCCTTTCCCCTCTAAACAGCTTACTGTCCATGGAGACATCTCTGATAGCATAGTGTAGCCCTACCTCACACCATTTTCTTCCTCACCTGGCAAGGTCCCTGCTTTTTCTAGGGGTCAGGGGCCCTGCTCCTGTCTTCACTGATCTGCTTGCTCTCTGTCAGTATCACTGGTTAACAAATGACTCTATATCCATTCCGCAGAATGGTGTGAAGCTATCCCAATGCTTACTGCAGCTACATGATATCTGTGTTCTGTTGTCTTCACCTTACAATGCCTAGAACATTGAGGGAAATTATTATAAAGTGAAATGAAGAAACCACCAAAACGGTGTACATATGTTCTGATTATAACTATATAAAATATGAATTCATCAGAATACAGACAAAGATAAGACTCAAATGAAAATAGGTTAGATGGTAGGGTTATAATCGTCTTTTCCCTTTTTTCATTTCTTTATTTTTTAGAGACAGGGTATTGCTCTGTTGCCCAGGCTGGAGGGCAGTGGCGCAATCATGGCTCACTGCTGCCTCAAACTCCTGGGCTCAAGCAATCCTTCTGCCTCAGACTCCCAAGTAGCTGGGACTGCAGACATGCGCCACCACACCTGGCTAGTTTTTTATTATTTTTTTGTAGAGCTGGGGTCTCGTTTTCTTGCCCAGGCCACTTTCAAACTCCTGGGCTCAAGTGATCCTTCTTCCTCGACCTCCCAAAGTGCTGGGAATACCGGCGTGAGCCATCACACCAGGTCTCTTTTTTATATAATGTGGTAGATGTTGCCTTTATACTTAAAAATTTTAAAAAACATATGGCAAATATATAAGGGGTTTGTGCCCCAGACCCCTGCCGCCAAATTCCTATGTTGAAATCCAATCCCCAATGTGATGGTATTTGGAGGTGGGGCCTTTGGGAGGTAATTAGGTCATGAGGGTGGAGCCCTGATGAATGGGATTAGTGCCCTTATAAGAAGAGGTTATAAGAGGCCAGAGAGCTGGCTTGTTCTCTTTCCACTGTATGAGGAAAGCAAGAAGTCAGCAGTCTGCAACTTGGAAGAGGGCCCTCACCAAAGCCCGACCATGCCAGCACCCTGATCTCACCCTCTATCCTCCCAAACTATGAGAATAAAAGCCTGCAATTTAAACAGTCCACCCACCCTCTGGCACTTTGTGGTTGGTTTTTTGTTTTTGTTTTTGCTTTTGTTTTTTTTGAGACAGAGTCTCGCTCTGTTACCCAGGCTGGAGTACAGTGGTGTGATCTCGGCTCACTGAAACCTTCACCACCTGGGTTTAAGCGATTCTCCTGCCTCAGTCTCCTGAGTAACTTGGATTACAGGTGCCCGCCACCACACCTGGCTGATTTTTGTATTTTTAGTAGAGACGAGGTTTCACCATGTTGGCCAGGCTGGTCTTGAACTCCTGACTTCAACTGATCTGCCTGCCTCAGCCTCCCGAAGTCCTGGGATGAGGACTTCGTGAACCACTAGCTGTGTAACCACTGCGTGAACCACTGCGCCTGGCCGACACTTTGTTATAGCAGCCAGATCGGACTAAGACGGCAGGCTTCCAAAATCTACTGATTTTCCCATGGAATATACAACTTTCAGAAAAGCATATTTTTCTAGGATAACGAAGGATGAGAGGGTCATAGCCCAAGTGAGAACTACTTACCTGGAGACACCAAAGCGTTTGGAGCCAGGGACATGAAAGAGGATGTGAACTTGCCATGGGGACTCCAGACAGTGGAATGGAGGAGAAAACAACAGCTAAATATAAGGGAGAAATTTCCTACAAGTGGAGCTGTCTAACAACAGAATTGCCAAGGTCCAGTCTCCTGACCATGAAGATGTATGGGAAGAGGGTATTAAATAATCATCTACCTGCAGACACTGGTGAGCTCAGGTGCTCCAGATCTCATTTCATACCACAAGAGGCTGCAGGGTAAACGTGTGGTCAGTCAGCGGAGGACTGACGCCTCAAACTCAGATGTCCCAGGGCCTGGACTGCTGCTGCATGAGAGCTACACCAGAGCTTCCAACCGGTGCTTCTTTGCATGCCCAGGGTTGGCTGCCTCCAGCCTGTTGGCTCACTCCAGTATGCCCTACAAATACCATCATTTTCAACCCTTGCCATGAGGCAGAAAGGTGGGGAGCACCTCTTATCACAACAAAGAGGAGGAGATGGCTTCCTACAAAAGCTAGTAAATATTTCATCAGAGGGAAGTCTGTCTTCACAGGAATTGTCCCAGCTAGACTTCCAATCCCTAACCCTGATTTTAAGAGATCCACCTGATAAATGCACCTTCAGGAACAACAGCCAAAAACAAAGACTGACCTAAACATGGCTGGTGACAGCGAAAGAGGGGAGAGAGCCAGGAACGGCTGAAGGCCAGCACTGAGAGAGTCCAAAGTATTGGTCACGCTTCCATATCCTGGTTCATGTTACAGCCAACTTTTGTTTACCAGGCCTACAGTCCCTCTTCCTGCCATTCCCAGCTTCCTATTTTAATGTTCTTTTTTTCTCTGTTCACTACTATCTAGGCAGACAATGAATACAGATAACAGAGCAGCAGTGAAAAAATTCAACCGAATTATCTGCTACTGGGGATTACCTGATCCATCGGGAAATCACAAGTTGACAAGAGGACAAAGAACCGGGTGGGGCGTACCTCACTGTTGTCGATTTGCTTATCTCAAGTTGCACTCACCCCGCATCCTGGCTACCCATGCTCAAGCCTATGACCAGGAGGGAGGGGAAGCACTTGCCCCGGTGGCTCCCCACCGCATGGACCTTATCAGAGGTCTTGCTGGATGGTGGCTGGGCACCTGTTACTATCCTGTGGAATTTACACAGCTAGGCATGGTCAGAAAGGAAATCCATGGTTCAAATTTTTATCAAAATTCGGGTAATTTTTCAGCTAGCTCAGCCATCCATATGCTTTCAGGAAATAACAATTGTGGGGGCAGGGGGTGGTAAAGCAGGCTTCAAACTGATTTAAACCTGATCCCCTGTCCAAAGAGCATTGTACAACTGAGCAGGTGTCTCCATTCACACTTCCACCCTCTCCAGTTACATGGCAAAGGGCTCACAACTCCCAGACACTGAGCCAGCCAGCATTCACAGAGAGCCCACTGTGAGCTGCACGGGCGGGCTGGGGACAAGGATGTCACATGGCACTGCCTGTGCCATGTTACAGTGAGGGTTTGGTTGAGGCCATGAGGTGAATCAATGATATCAAAGACACAAAATCACACACATAAACAAAAAACCACACATAGTAACACTTTGAGACAGTCATGTCCAAAAAGGCCTGAGGAGCTGGTCTAATATGAGGTCCGGAGGAAGAAAGGTAGGGTCGGGCAGAGACCTGCAGTGACCCGAGGATGTAAGAGCAGACGCTGGATGCCCCAGCAGGGCCCAAGGGTGAGAAAGCTGGAGGCCCTGGGCATAGATTGCAAAGAAACCAGTTGGGCAGGAATGAAAACTGAAGAGAAATGATGGTTGTCGGGTGGAGTCAGGGGGATGCTATCCCATGAGGAGGGTCTCAGGTGCTAGGCTAATGAGTTCAGACACAGGAACACTGACCATCTTACACATTGCACACCAGCACAGAACAGCCACAGAAATGGGGAAGGCCCATTTTTGGAGTTGACAGTGACCAGCTAAATGAGATGCATGTACCATTGCTGAGCCTCATACCCACCTGCCAGGTGGGCAATATCACCTCTTTTTTGGAAGCGAGGAAACCCCATTAGCCTTGAGCCTTGCATCACATTTCCAAATGACTCAGTGGTAGCCATGAAGTAGAACAAACCGAAATGATGAATGGATAAACAAAATGTGGTATATCCATATAATGCAGTAGGGTATTTGGGAACAAAAAGGGAGGAAGTGCTGATACGCACCATGACACAAGGAACCTTGAAAACACTAGGCTAAGTGAAGGACACCAATCACAAAGACCACACACTGTATGATTCCCTTTATGTGACAGGTCCAGAACATAGAAATAGAAGGCCGGTGGCTGCCAAAGGTTGCGGGAGAGGAGAACAAAGTGACTGCTGATGCAGTGATGAAAATATTTTAAATATAGATAGTCGTGATGGTTGCACAATCCTGTGAATATACTGAAAAACGCTGAATTGTACACTTTATAAGAATGAATTCTGGCCAGGTGTGGTGGCTTACGCCTATAATCCCAGCACTTTGAGAGGCTGAGGTGGGCGGATCACAAGGTCAGGAGTTCGAGACCAGCCTGACCAACATGGTGAAACCTTGTCTCTATTAAAAATACAAAAATTAGCCAGGCATGGTGGTGTGTGTCTGTAATCCCAGCTACTCAGGAGGCTGAGGCAGGAGAATCACTTGAACCCAGGAGGCAGAGGTTGCAGTGAGCCGAGATTACGCCATTGCACTCTAGCTTAGGCGACAAGAGAGAGATTCCATCTCAAACAAAAAAAAAAAAAAAAAGGAAAAAAGGAAAAAAAAGAATGAATTCTATAGAATGCAAATCTCAGTAAAGTTGTTTAAAAACTGGCTTAAACCAGGCACCGTGGTACGTGCCTATAGTTCCAACTACTCAGGAGGCTGAGGCCAGAGGACCCCTTGAGTTTAGGAAGTTCGAGATCGCTGTCTCCTGAAAAACAAAAACTGGCATGAATGTATATGCGATTCCCCTGCCTTCATATATAGGATATGTGGTTCAATTTAATCTTTATTAATAATTCAATCAATAGGTACCCTGTGCTGTAATCAAAATCACGTGCCCCTCCTCTCCGCAGAGTGCTTCTGTATCTCCCCCCATGGTGCTGTTTTTGGTTTTCCGCCTCCTGCCTGTCTCCAGTGCTCCATTTCAGGCTGTGGGCCAACACTTACCTGCTGTTTGGAGCCCCCCGCCCCCGCCGTACCCACTCCCCTGCTCCTCCACACCCCTGCGGCTCAACTGTGCAAGGGCAGGTCTGTGCTTGTGCCAATGCTCAGAATGAACAGTTTCAATCAGTCACCCCGTGAGGCCCCTCTGCTGAGACAGAGCAGAAAAAGGTGGGGAGAAGACAAGCTTGTTATCTTCATTTTCCTTTTGAAAGGAAGATTTGGCAAGTTTAACTTTTCTCAGGAAATAAGGTGTGTGCAGGCAAAGGAGGCAAATTTCGGTATTTTAAAATACTGCTACCATTCATTTATTCATTTTTTTAAAATGTTTCTTGGGCACCTCCAGTGTGCTGGCACTGTCCGGGTGCTGGGGTTTTGCTGGCACTGTCCGGGTGCTGGGGTAGAGGACTGAACAAGCCCTTGTGGCGCTGCCGTGGTTGTGAGTGGAGACGGGCAATGACCAATGATGGCGGGAGTGCTCTGGAGTCAAATAAATCCAGGAGAGGGGTGAAGAGGGCTGGGGGTGGGGCAGACGCTGCAATTGTAAATAGGGTGGTCAGGGGAAGCCTCACCAAGGAGGTACAGTTAAACTAAAGGAGGGAAGGAGTGGGGAGCAAGCCTGCAGTTATGGGGAAGGATAAAGAACGTTCTAGGTGGCCGGGTGCGGTGGCTCATGCCTGTAATCCAGCACTTTGGGAGGCCGAGGCAGGCAGATCACCTGAGGTCAGGAGAGACCAGCATGACCAACATAGTGAAACGCCGTCTCTACTGAAAATACAAAATTAGCTGTGAGGCTACTCAGGAGGCTAAGGCAGGAGAATTGCTTGAACCCAGGAGGTGGAGGTTGCCGTGAACTGAGATCGCGCCACTGCACTCCAGCCTGGGCAACAGAACAAGACTTTGTCTCAAACAATGTTCTAGGTGAAGGACACACAGAACAAGTGAAAGGCCACACGACAAGAGTGTGCCAAGTGGGTTTGGGAATAAGAAGTATGGATCAAACAAAGTTGGTGTGGGGGTGGCAGCCAGAGGGGCCATGGGGAGGTCAGCTCAGTGGGAAGAACTCTGCCTTCTCTCCGAGGGAGAGGAGGACCAACCATCACCTCAATGACACCCCATGGCCCTAACATCATTGTCTGATGCTTGTTGATATACCAAGCTGGACATGGCTGAGTGTGATGTGAGGTGGGAAGCACCGCGGGGCTCCCCTGGTGGACATGTGGCTGTAATCAGGGCATTCTGGAGGCAATGTCAAGTAGACATTTCCAACAGGCCTCGGGGAGGACACTGCCCATCTCATTGGACGGTGTGGGAGAACACTGAGGAGCAGTGAAGACTGAGAAACTGGTCACCCCAAGGTCCACGAGGACTCAGGCAGTAACCTGGGATGTGTTTCGGGCAGTATGGGGTTGGGGGGAGATGGGAATGCTTATCCCAATAGGATAAAAACAGTAGCTACTGAGGTATCAGGGACACTTGACATGTACATGGTAAACTCTACACTTTACAAGAATCTGGCAAAGGAGATGTCATAATCCCCATTCTGGAGATGCAAGATGGAGGCTTGGAGAGTCCCAATTATTTGGCCAAGGCTGCAAAGCTACCAGGCAGGAGATGGTCAACTCCAGGCCCAGCCAGCCTCACTTCCGGGGTCTATTAGTCAAACTGCGTAGAATTGCTAACCATCAACTATTTCAGACTCATAAAAATGGCTATTTCATATGAACCCTATGAAGAGGCCTGGCCTTCCCAATATTTACCCACAACAGAAGCTCTGAAGGTCTCTGACAAAGGCAGATCATCTCATTCATGTCTACTGCCCGGTCATGTGACTAGCAGTACACACCACAAAGCTCTCAAGCCTGGCTGTGGTCAGAATCACCCTAGAAGTTCTTGTGGATTTCCAGTCCTGTCCTATCTGGAGCAGAAATTACAGGGGTGAAGCCCAGGATGTGCATTTTAAAACGGCACCCCCAAATCATTCTGACATAATCCTTCTGATGTGGTTTGGCTCTGACCCCACCTAAATCTCGAATTGTAGCTCGCATAATTCCCACGAGTCATGGAGGGGAGCCGGTGGGAGGTAACTGAATCATGATGGCAGGTCTTTCCCGTGCTGTTCTCGTGATAGTGAATAAGTCTCATGAGATCTGACGATTTTATAAAGTGTAGTTCCCCTGCACATGCCCTCTTGCCTGCCACCATGTAAGATGTGCCTCTGCTTCTCCTTTGCCTTCTGCTATGGCTGTGAGGCCTCCCCAGCCACGTGGAACTGTGAGTTCATTAACCCTTTTTTCTTTATAAATTACCCAGTCTCAGGTATGTCTTTATTAGCAGCATGAGAACAGGTACCTTCCCAGTCTAAAACACCAACAGCCTAATTATTCCTTTGACAAGTGGCTACAGAACTAATTTCAAGATGTGCATTTTCCAAGATGTCCCTAGGCAGGAAAATCCAAGGAAATTCTTTTGTCCACAGCCCACCTGTTGTCCTCCTGTTGTGGTTCCAGTCGGGGAGTGGCTGCAGCAAGGGAGACTACATCATACCTACTATGTGCTGGCTTCCTGGGCAGACAGGAAAAACCACTTTCAAAACTCCACTCTGAGTGGGTTTCCTGGGCACCATTTTTCTTTCCTGGGATGTCCAGGTACTAAGATCTTTATGAAACAGAAGTTTCTCCAATTAGCAGAGAGAGAGAAAGAGAGAGAGAGAAAGAGCGAGAGAGAGAGAGAGGAAGAATCAGAGAGAACCCTCTCCCTTTACAATAAGGGAAGAAGTCTTTTTTGTTTGTTTGTTTTTCTTACATGGAATGTTAGAAATTTCTTTATTATGACTTATTAAGTGCCAGCTTAATGCTGCAGAAAACTTCAAATCACCCTTGATAACCCACTTTCTTGTCTCCCACCCAAATTACCGATCAAGAGTTTTTCAAGTAAAGACATGCTCTTCTCTCTTCTGTATAAAACTTTACGAAACAAAGGCAAAAGATTGTGTACATCTCACTGGAAAATGCTGCCCAGGGCTCTGGAGACGGTGGCTGCCCAGGTTCCCTTCACTGTCCATGTCCTGAAAGACTCTTGTTCATGAACTGTCTCCTCACAAAGCAAGTCCACCACTTGCTAGGTTTATCATTCTGAGGGTCAAAAACTTTCTCACAAAGTCTCAGTCCAGTCTCTTGCCTTAGCTGTTGTAAACAGGCTCTCATCACTTCATCTTCCTGTTTGTTTGCAGGTTTGGCATAAATTGCGTTAAGTGGAAAACCAGGCTCTCCAGGAATGGGAAAATTAGTGATTCCCAATGTATACATTTCTTTCTCACCTTGGCTTTTGGAATTGCACTTTTGGAGTTTCTTCAGACATTCAGAAATGTAGAGAGTTATATATATCAAGGTCCTATCAGCTTCATTCTAAATTTCATAGTTTTTGAAGAAGACATTGGCCTTGAAGTAATAGATGGCTTCATCCACAATATCTGTATCTTTTGTCTCTCTGGGTGCAGGTCCTTTGAATTGACTTCTGATAGGTAACAGTGGCATGTTTCCGATGAGTTTGGTGTCAGGATCCATGAGAGAAGAGTGGTAAGCCGGCATCTTGGCAGCGCCCAGGTTCCAACCCAGAGGAGCAGAATCCAGGTAGAGCGGAGCGCTTCTGGTCTGGCAGCCCAGGCGGGGTAGGCGGAAGCCGGGAAGAAGTCTTCGGATAACAGCAGGAAGGCAGTGGCAAAAGGAACCAAGGAAGAGCTACTGATTATCATTGGAGGCTGTGGCTTGTTTTAGAACACAGTGACATGGCACCAGGAACAAACCCATGATTTGGCACTCTAAACCTTGAGCATAGCTATTTGTTCCTTAAATTTTTTTATATCTCAATTTTCTATATTGCTCAATTTTCTTTTGATGAATATGTATGACTTTTATTCCTCCAAAATTGACTTGATTTTACAGTCAAAGATTGCTCACTTTGTTGAAAATGCCAGGCTTGATGCTTCTGAAAATGAAATCCACCTATGGAAGATACAGTGTCTGCCCCAACCCTAAGATGACCCAGCAGAGCGAAGTCAGCTCCACAATGAAGGGAAGGCAGGGTACACAACTCTACTCACTGGGCTGCAGGAGCTATTCCCGAGAGTGAGCACACTGCTGGCCCTTGGGATCTCATCTTCCTCTTTCTCTGAAATATTCATCTTTCAAGGCTGTCTTGTCATGCTCTAGATCCAAGTTTGCAGAAGGCAGGTTTATGCGATATCAACTTTTAGTAACAAGAAAGTATTGTTGGCTCTTCTTTTTCAATTTGGATCTTTCACAGTTATCTCAAAATGAGTTTAACTATCTTGTGCCCAAGTAAAACCTAAATATTAGCTTAAACAATCCTGATTGCCAGCCCCTTGCATTCCAGGCTAATGACTACCATAACTATAAATTCCAGTCTGTGCTGGAAGAGTCTGCCAAGGAAGAACGCAGACCAGGGCTGTGTGGCCCTGCATCATGGGAGCTGGTTGTACTGTCACCCAGCCAGCACAGATGCAGGTACATGGCAGCACAGGTGCCCAAGGCAGACCAAAAAATGCAGCCTTGGTTAAAAGTCCCTCCCCTCCCCTTGGCTAGGGAGACAAGGCCTCTGCACTGAAACAATTAGGGACCAACACAATATGCTTCATCTTGTTCTCTAATCACACATAGATAAATGACATGTAGCAGTTTTAAGACAATACATCCTATAATAAGGCGATTGTGAGGTACATATGAGAAAATATGTACTTTGGGAGGCTGAGATGGGAGGATCACTTGGGCCCAGGAGTTTGAGGTTGTAGTGAGCTATGACTGCACCACTGTACTCCAGCCTGGGCAATAGAGCAAAACTCCATCTCATTAAAAAAAAAAAAGAAAGAAAGAAAAGAAAAGAAACTGCAGACAGCAGGCTAATCTGGAGCTCAGGTCAGGTCATCAAAGCCAATGCTGATAGGCCAGCATGCTGCGGGGTAGAGTCTGGAAGGAAGTAGAAGTGCACTAGGTATGTTCAATGGGGAAGGTTCAAAGACTGCTGAATGAAGGACTGCTAAGAAGGAAGGCTGACCTGACACAGTGAGATCAGACGGGGAAAGCTTTGAGAGTTACACAGGGAAGTTTAGACTTGGTGTGTGAAGTGAAAAGCAGCAATTGTGGCTTTCCTAGAAATGAAGTTATGAAATGATGGTGTTTTTGGAAGATGAAACTGATACTAATGGGCAAGGGAAGTTGAATGGAGGAAACAGAGGCAGGAGGTTCTCAATCAGATTTATTCTGTCCTAGGATTGCAGCAACCCTGTCCTCCTGACACAAGTTTAGTTTCAAAAATCATATTTAGCTGGGGTGCAATGGCTCACACCTGTAATCCCTACACTTTGGAAGGCCGAGGTGGGTGAATCACTTGAGGTCATTAGTTTGAGACCAGCCTGACCAACATGGTGAAACTCTGTCTCTACTAAAAATACAAAAATTAGCCGGGCGTGGTAGTGGGAGCCCGTAGTCCCAGCTATGCAGGAGGCTGAGGCAGGAGAATCATTTGAACTCGGGAGGCGGAGGTTGCAGTGAGCCAAGATCGTGCCACTGCACGCCAGCCTGGATGACAGAGTAAGGCTCTGTCTCAAAAAAAAAAAAAAAAAAAAAAAAAGTTGTATTTACAGATGGAGATGGACCTGTGGCCCTCCTCTGATAGTCTGCCTGGGGCTGCAGCTCCCAGGTTCGGTCCATGCAGCTCTACCAGGCAGTGGATGGTGCTTAGACTCGGCAGCACCCGGCTCCCCAGCTCTCCAACACCCCCATACTACCTGGGATGTCCCCCTCAGGGACAGTGTGGGGCCTGCCTGGTTAAACCACCCCTACCCCTCCTTCTCCATCTTCACTGTTCCCACACTTACTCTTTTTTTTTTTTTTTTTTACAGTTTTGTTGAGATATGATTGGTATACCAAAAAACTGCACATATTTAATATAGACAATTTCATGAGTTTGAATATGTGCATACAGCCACGATACCATCACCATGTCAGGGTAATAAACATATCATCACCTCCAAAAGCTTCCATGTGTCCCTTTGCTTGTGTGTGTGTGTGTGTGTGTGTGTGTGTGTGTTTGGTAAGAACACTTAACATGAGATCTACCCTCTTAATAAAATTGTAAGTGCCCAACTCTAAACTAGAGGCACTATGTTGTACAGCAAAGCTGTAGACTTGACTCATCTCATATGTGTAACTTTACACCCACTGAACAACACATTTCCTTCTTCCCCCATTCCCTGGCAACCAACGTTCTATTAAGTTTGACTATTTTCGATTCCACATATAAGTAGAATCATATAATATTTGTCCTGTGACTAGTTTATTTCACTTAGCATAATGTCCTCCAGGTCCATCCATTTGTTGACACAAACAGCAGGATTTCCTTCTCCTTATTTATTTTTTTGAAACAGGGTCTCGTTCTGTCGCCCAACCTGGAGTACAGTGGCAGGATCTCAGCTCACTGCAGCCTCAAACTCCTGGGCTCAAGTGATCCTCCCACCTCAGTCTCCCGAGTAGCTGGAACTACAGACGCGTGCCACCATGCTCAGCTTATTTTTGTATTTTTCTTAGACATGGGGTCTCACTGTGTTGGCCAGGCTGGTCGCGAACTTCTGGGTTCAAGTGATCTGCCTGCCTCGGGCTCCCAAAGTGCTGGGGAATACAGGCATGAACCACCGTGCCCGGCTCCTTATTTTAAAAAGCTGAATGATATTCCATTGTGTGCAGAGCACACATTTCCTTTAGCCATCCGTCTGTCGATGGACACTCAGGTTGTTTCTGTAACTTGGCTATTGAGAATAGTGCTGCAGTGAACGTGGGGGTACAGACGGTCTCTTTGACAGTGATTTCACAATTGTTTTGGATATATACCCAGTAATGAGATTGTACAATCATATAATTCTTTAACTTTTAATTAATTTTTCGTTTTTTGAGGAACCTCCATACTGTTTTCCATAGTGGTTGTACCCAACTACTTGCTCTTGGGAGCTGGTTTTGTGCTATGTGCTAGCCCCTTACCCCCTAGGCAGTCCTACATTGCTGGAATCAGCCAGGAGAAAAGGTGGGGCAGGAGAATGATACTCGCAGGTGCAGAACAGGCATTATCTCTGACTATGAAGGTAAGTGCCTAGCTAAAAACTTTAACCAAGGAAACTGGAAAAAACGACAAACAAAAAATAAAAATAGAAATACATGCACTAGCATTGCCAGATATCTAAAACCATAAAACCCAGACACGGTATGAACACTATTATCCTTTGTGGTTGGAGAATGTAGCTTTCCACTTAATCAGATGTCCTGGTTAACTGAGAGGTGCTAAACAGACAATCGACACATGAGCGGCTTTGGACAGAACCACCACCTTAGTTTTGAGTGTGCTCTGGGATTTGTATCAAATGCCTTCCCATCTACTGTGGTAATAGGATCTCACATTATAGGCTGCAGGAAGCCATGCCCAGCAGTGGTGTCTGATCTGACTGTACTCAGCACAGTCAGTTCCAGTGTGCATAGGAAGGATGGGGCAGGGCTCCTGGGTACTCTCATGCCCACCAGGCTACGACTTTACCCTACAACCCTTACCACGCCTCCCATGTCTAGTCAGGGCATCTCTATTTATTCCTGACCTGTCCCCTCATTGCCTATGAGGCCTGGAGCTCTTCTCTGAACCCTTGAGAGCTCTTCTCTGAACCCTTGAGAACCCAGCTCGTACCCTTGTGCCCTGTTCCTCACTCACATTATTCCTGCTCTCCAGCCCAGAGAAACAGACTCTGCTCCCAAGGTCTAACCCCAGAGTGCTTGTGCCTGTGAAGCAAGAGGCCACTGGCACCCAAAACTCCTGCCGCAGTGCTCCAGATCCAGGCTGAGCCCTGTAAATAGCCCATCTAGCACTGGACTCCAAATGCTCTGGGGCTCGGCCCTACTGTCAAATCACTACCTCCAGCCCCAAGGCTGACCAGACAGGTGACTCAGGAGGCAGATGTTACAACCACCACTGTGACCTGAGGCTAAACAGAACTGATGCAAACTCATTGCCATTTGCTTCCCAATCAGGTTTTAAAATATGTTCCATAAAACAGCTCTGTATCTGATTGTGGTGTTAGTTACACAAATGTATACATGGGATAAAACTGCATAGACCTGTCCACGTAAACTACACACACACACACACACACACACAGAAAACATGAAGAATGGTGAGGACTGAAGGTCTGTAGTCTAGTTAACAGTAATGTGCCAGTGGCGATGTTCTAGTTTTGATACTGAACTTCAGCTACATAAAATGACACCACTGGGGAAGCTGGAGGAAGGAGTTCTCCCGAATCTTATGTCCTATTTTTGCAACTACCTAAGTCTATCATTATTTAAAAATAAGAAATAAAACAAAAAACAAACCTAGATCTGTATCAGATTTTATTTTCACATTAACCAGGGCCCATGATCTGGCACCATACATGTTTTTCCAGGCTGCCCCAAACAGGTCTTCCAACCCCAGCTTTAGCGTTGTCAGCCAACCAGCCTCAGCGTCTCCAACACAGGCCACTTGGGCACTGGAACAGGGTTTGCACATTTCCAGAGTGACCCAGAAGGTCATGTCTCAGGGCATGTAACTCTGGAGGGAGTGGGCGGTTATTTTGCCCACAGCTCCTCTCAGCCCCACTCACTTGAGACTGACTGGCCAGGGACAGGAACCAGCTTTCCCAAAAAGGATCCAACAGGACTGGAGGGCAGATTTAAGGCTGGGCTTGTTCAAAAGCTTCTACCTAATCTCTGATGTCTTTGAAAAGAAGGCAAGCCCTAGTCTGCACTGGCACACACACATGCACACATATGGCTTAGCCTCAAGGAGCCAAAAAGAAGAGCTGTAAATTTATTAATAAATCAAGCAATGGTCAAGACTGTAATCTAGAGTTATCTCCATTTACAGGATTTATTCACTGACTGGGAACAGGAAACAGTTACTATAAATGCAAACCAAGGATCCCTATCCTCGTCAGTGCCACAGACCCCTCCTCAGTAGGGTAGGGAAGCCCACAGAGGCCTCCTCAGAATGATGCTTAATGCACAAATTAAATACACAGTATTGCAAAGGAAACCAATTACAGTAAGATGCAGTTATCAAAATATTTTAAATATTCCACCACGGTAATATTTAATTAACATATTAAATAAGACCTAGCAGCAAATCTCATAACAACCTTAATTCTGAAGTATTAAGAATTGCTAAGGATAACAGTATATCAAGACATCTACAACGACTCTACCATGCTGTAAAAAATTAACTTTGCTTTCATGTACCCATAAATACATAGCTGTACTACGTACCCACAAACATTTTTAAAATAGCAATTGCTATTGGTGACAGTCATGGGTACTGTTAATGTCCCTGTGGTTTATAGCCTACCTTCGTAATTGAAGAAAATGCAAATTTTCAGTTAGTAAAAATAAAATGTAATTTCTTTCCATTCAGGTTTTTGGAGCTTCCCTGAATTCTGTCTGTGGGTGGACTCCGGCTGAGAGCCTCTGACCCCAGCGGTTGATACAGAATAGCCACGGGAACGGAAAGCTGCCTCCTCTCCACATTCCTGCCACTCCCTCACCTGTTCACTAGTGAGAATCCATGTCCATTCCAAAGTAGCCTCTCTTTAAAACAAATCCCTCTTGTCCAAAGGATTCTCACAATCCGCTCCAGCCGATGTTTAACACCAGCCCTTGATCCCAGCCTTCATCTCAGGCAAGGTGGGCCCACCCCTCACAGTTCACCTCTCCCTTCAGCCACTGCTGCCACTATGAGGAAATTAGGGATGCTGAATTATATTCATCTCTGGAGGAGCCCGAATGCAAACAATCATCCTCCGAGTGTACCCAGAAGCCAGGGAGCAGACGCCAGCCAGTGGGCAGGTTCACATTGAACGCTGATAGGCAACCAGCCCTGGGCTCCGTGTTTTGAGCAACTCGAGGGCGAGAGTGGCTGTAAGGAAAAAAAATATGCAGCTACCCGTTAAAGGCTGCAGTCAAAGTGGCTAGCTTGGAGGATATTTGTTATGGGTTGAATTGAATCCCCCTCACAGACCCCCAGCAAAAAAAGTTATGTTGGAGTCCTAACCCCCGGGACACCTCAGATGGTGACCTTAAGTGGAGACAGGGTGTACTATGTACCTATTCTATGTGGAGACCCTGTATCCACAGAAGGAGATAATCAAGTTAAATGAGGTCATTAGAGTAAGCCCTAATCCAATAGGACTGCTGTCCTTATAAAAAGCAGGAACAGAGACAGACACCCACAGAGGGAAGACTGTATGAATACACAGGGAGAAGGCAGCCCCCTACAAGCCAAGGAGAGAGGCCTGGAGCAGATCCTCCCGCACAGCCTCAGAGGGAACCAATCCTGCTGACACCTTGATCTCGGACTTCCAGCCTCCAGAACTGTGAGACAATGACTCTTTCTGTTGTTTAAGCCACCTAGCGTGGGGTACTTTGTTATGGCAGCCCTAACAAATTAATACAAAAATACAATATTCAAAATCAAACGTATGGCCTGAAACAAGGAGATCTTACTTTGGAGCTTATCACATCCTTTAATGTTTGCCCACTGATGGATGTGAAATTAGATTCTGTTTGGAGTTTGCTTCTGGTCGGGCAGGAGGGATGGTCCGAGGTAGGTTTGTCGGATGATGGGACTGGGTGACGGAGGGGCACAGGGAATCCAGGAATGAACTGCTGGCAACTCTACCACCAGCCCATGGTCTTATGGGGGAGGGGGCCAATACCTCACCAGGCAGGGATCTATTTAATCCTTTCATTCAGATATTCAGTGAGGAGCTTTCAACTAGAGCAGTGGTTTACAAACTTGGCTGCATTTTAGAAGCCCCTGGGGAGCTTTCAGAAAATTCCAGCAAAGCCTGAGCCCCACCCCAGACCAGTTGAATCAAAATCTTTGTGGGTGGAGGCTGGGCATGACCATTTCTAAAAAGCTCCCCAGATGATTCAAATGTGCAGCCAGGGTTGAGAGCCACTGGACCCTACGACCTTGGAGGGCCTTTCCTTCTCAGAATCCGGCGAGAGTGCATTTTGTGTTTATTTTAGTGGTTCTGGGGAGCATGCTCTGGGGCTGCCTGGAGTCTGGTTTCCTACAGGTTCAGTCTACAGCGCCCTTTACTGGCTATGTGTGGATGAGTAATTCTGATGAACAGCGGGGAATGGTGGGAAAAAGGGAGCTGAAAAGGACTTTTCTCGCTTTCACTAAAACATCAATTCAGGAAGCTTGTGTTACAAAGCTCCTCCATGCCAGGAGCTCAAAGGTGAATCAGAACCAAATGCCCAGACTTCCAGAAGCTCAGTCTCATTCCAGAAACAAACCGACAGCTGCTACACAAAACAGGGCATACCACAACTCAGGTCCTTATCTATCAGTGTCCCTGTGGCAGAGACTCAAATACCGCCAAGGCAACCCAATGTGACCCCAGAGATGGTCTTAAAGGAGAAACAAGAAAGTCCTCCGTGGGGACTAAAGAATATCAGAAGGTTTCACCCATGATGGACTAAAATCATTCCATTTGGCTAAAAATAGAGAAAATACATCTTCAGAGACCAAGAAAATTTGAGAACCATTGTTCGAGTGAAGGTGGTGTTTAATAAGGGGTGGCCTGGCTTGGGTAAAGTAGTGCCTGACCTTCCAGCAGGGGCTGCCTTCTGCCTGGACCCACAGAGCAGCCTGGGACCCCACTGCGGCCACCCTACCTGTGTACCAACTTTTAAAAGGGAGCTTTGAATAAATGTATGTTCCAGGGCACCATGTCCAGAGATTCTGGGCACAAAAGTCAGGCATGTAGACTTTCTTTTTTTTAATTTATTTTTTATTTTTTTTGAGAGAGGGTCTCCCTCTGTTGCTCAGGGTGGGGTGCGGTGGCGTAATCACAGCTCACTGCAGCCTCAAACTCCTGGGCTCAACGAACCCTCCTGCCTCAGCCTGCAGAGTAGCTGGGACTACAGGCGCACATCACCATGCCCAGCTAGGCATGTGCATTCTGATTTTTTTTTTTTTTAATCTCAACTTTTGGGGGAACTTCAAGGGGCTGCTCTCCAAGCCTCTTTTTTGAGGGCGGACCACCAGGTCTGTGGCCCAACACCTGGCTTGCCTTGCTGGGCCTGCCTCGCTAGACCCTTAGCCTCTGTTTCCCATGTGGGACTGTTTCCCTGGCTCCCCCTCCAGCTCTGTTTGATCACCAGAAGCCTCTGAGCTCTCCCTCGAAAGACCCAGCCACGCCCAGGCCTGCTTCCAGCCCTGGCTCCTGCTCTCAGGCCAGCATCCTGGCACCAACCTGACCAAGTGGATGACCCTAGAGTGCAGGCCCCACCGCAAGTTAATCACCACAAACCCGCAGGCCACAGTGTGGA
This sequence comes from Piliocolobus tephrosceles, assembly GCF_002776525.5. NCBI lineage: Eukaryota > Metazoa > Chordata > Mammalia > Primates > Cercopithecidae > Piliocolobus > Piliocolobus tephrosceles. The sequence continues at coordinate 86,183,150 of NC_045448.1, read as the reverse complement.
AAGGCACTCTCATCCTTTTACCCTGGACCAAATCTGCACAAAGACAGATACAGGGACTTCTGTGCTCCTCGAGCTTCACGTGTTAACCTGGCTCCCCAGACCAGAGACCAACACCGCAGGGTTGCCAACAGCAATCTTTCCCTTCCTCTGAGGCCAGCCATCCCCATCCCAGGAGGCAGGGAAGCAAGCCCCGGGCGGGCAGGAGAGCTCCCAGCTCAGTGAAGCAGCCCCGCTGGCCCCGAAGCACCTCCCTTGCTCACAGCTCAGAGCCCAGCTTCTTCCTCCTGTAAAGATAACTGCAGCCTTCAGACTGACTGCCGTGCCCCTCGAGCTAGGACCCATCACTTCAAGTTCTGGCGCCAAAAACCAAGAAAGTAAATCACACTTCACAGACTTTATCTACCTTAAAAAATATCCTGAGTTCATTCATGTCTCCAAACCACTGAGAACCTGAAAATTCACCAGGAAATTGGGCAACTGCAAGTTATCCTGGAGACCCCAGAGTCAACACTTCATTAAATGAGAACAATCTGGTTCATGCGTTGAAGCTGTTACAGTAATCAGGGCGACACGGGCACGGGAAGCGGATTTTTCTGAGGACAAGGCATATGGTAAATCCTTAGCTCTACAGACGCTGGTGTATTCCCAGAAGCCGACCCACTAAGGGCATGCATGTATCTGTGGGCCAATGGACAGTGGTCCTCATTCCTCCACGCGGACAGACCCCGACAGCCACCCTTGTTTTACACCGATTAAACAGGAATGATGCATGGATTCTTACTGACATTTGCAAATAATCTTCTGGAACAAAACTAAGCTGCTGCTTTTTTTTTTCCTTTTGAGACAGAGTCCTGCTCTGTCCCCCAGGCTGGAGTGCAGGGGCACATCTAGGCTCACTGCAACACCTGCTTACCTAAGTAAAAGTGATCCTCCCACCTCAGCCTCTGAGTAGCTGGGACTACAGGGGCTTGCTACCACACCCGGCTAAGTTTTGTACTTTTTGTAGAGATGGGGTTTCGCCATGTTGCTCAGACTGGTCTGGAACTCCTGGGCTCAAGCAAGGAGCCTCCCACCTCGGCCTCCGAAAGTGCTAGGATTACAGGTGTGAGCCACTGCACCCAGCCTGCTGCTTCTTTTTTTTTTAAAAGGTGTACCAAGACTTCAAAAAATAAGGCAGGGAGCAGTGGCTCACACCTGCAATCCCAGCACTTTGGGAGGCTGATCACCTGAGGTCAGGAGTTCAAGACCAACCTGGCCAACAGGGTGAACCCCCATCTCTACCAAAAATACAAAACTGAGCTGGGCGTGGTGACATATGCCCGTGATCCCAAGGAAGATGGGGGGCTTCAGGAGAGTGGAGGTGATTTGCATGTCTTTATTCTACGTCCGAAGGTACCAACAACATTTCTCAGAAGATGCACACAATGTGGCCAAAAAATCTTTGTTGGAATGTTGGAGAACAGAGCAGTGGCTGCCAGGGAGAAGGGGGCATGACTACAAAGGAGTGGCACAGGAGATTTTAGGAATTTGGAAGTATAGTGGTGGTTACATGAATCGGTACATGTGTTAAAAACTGGTAAACTGTATACCCAAAGACTCAATCTTTCTGTATGCTAATTTAAAATTTTTGAAAGGAAAAAAGCCTTTAGGTAGAGGGAGAAAAGCATTGGCTGGAGATGGGACGTGGCGCAAACTCCCCCACCATGTGACAGTGTCCCAGGTGCCTGTGAAACCTACAGAGCCAGTGGCCATCCGTCAGGGAGCCTGGGGAGAGGAGGGAGACAGGCAAAGGGGGAAGCAACAGAGATGCTTGGGGAGGAAGCTGGGCCCCCTTGGCACAGGAGAAAGCCAGCAAGAAGGGACTTCATGAGGGGCAGAAGGAAACCAGCAAGGCCAGCAGGATGTCAGGCCAGGTCTGCAGTGAGAGGGACTCAGAGAAGGCCAGATGTTACATTTTACCCCGAGCATCCCAGGGTACAAGCCTTCCCACAGGCCTTGGGTCAAGGAAGCCTGAAAGTGATCCTGAATTTCTTTGGGGCTTCTCCCATCTCCAATAGGTCAAAGGGCCTGTACCACAAGCAGAGGAGAGGGCAGGCACTGGTCTGGAAGGCACCAGGAACTGCCAACCTGTTTCCCTTCACATTCCGTCAGATTTTCCCAAGTGCAGGCAGCCAATGTGTGCCCTTCCTGGTCCTTTCTGCAGAAGGTTTCACTGGGCATGCAGACAACCACCACAACTTGGTAAGGCCGGGAGAAAGGCCAAAAGAGGACAGTGCCTGCACAACTGGTCCCTGAGTAGCCCAGAGCAATCAACAGACAGCTAAACCTACAGAAGCTGCAGGCTGAGCAGGAGTCCAGGTTCCCAAGGTGAATGGTCTGCCCAGGGAGCCCGGAGAGCGCGGGCACCATCAGGAGGAGAACGTAGGCTCGAGGGGGCGGCCTGTAAACTAGGAAAGGCCTAAAAGGCTGGTAAGAAGTCGCAGACACTGCAAGAACACCAGGAAGTGTTTCCTGTCTCAAACGCCAATCTCTCTTGGTCCAGGACTCCCCTTTTCCTGAAGCCGGAGCCTGCTGCTATTTATTGATTCAAGGCTGAACCCCACCATCCAGGGTGCTGCGAAGCCCTCCTCTACCACAAAGCTGGATTATGCTTCAACATCCTTGCAGCCGACTCTGAGACAGTAGCTTGCCTGGGGTCACGACAATTTGTAATCAGAGATGGAAATACAGGTGGATTTAAAGACACATTTTTCAGTAGCAGAGATCTATGTTAGGGTGCAGCAAACCTTCTGCGGACAAACAGAAAGTGTGGCTGGGTCTCAGCTTGTGGCGGTACCAGGAGGCCCTTCAGTAGGTAAGCTGTGGCCACAGGGCCTGGACCACCTCCAAAGGGCCGGGCTTCACCCGAGGCCTGACAGAGAGAAATGAGCATGCTGTTCTGCTCAATTATCCACTTACAGAGAGGCATAATCACATTTTCTTAAAGCTGGACATGTAGATGAAAGATATATCCATGATAGAAAATCCCAGGAGTTTTTTTCCAAAAGAGATAAAAACTTTATCACACCCCCAAAACTAAGCTGGCCTGAGCTATAATGATTTTGGCAATCAAGACACGATGATTTTTCTTACGACTCAAATGTGAGCTTTCTTTCTGCCCCCAAACCTCTCTCAGGCAAGAGTTTGGACAGACATTATTTTTAAACAGGCTCATATCACCCCAAGACAAAATACACTGAATAAGCACTAAAACAGCCCGCGGAGATTTGGGCCTCGGAGTTCTGGACTGGCTTCAGCTTCACAAGGAGTCATGTGCGTGGTCTCCCGGACACCAGACCCAAAAGGAGAGGGGAGAGAGGGGACTCCTAGAGGGGACTGGGTCTCCTGTGTTCTAAAGCGCCATGCTGGTGGGCACAGGAAGCTAAACGAAGTCATTTACCAGTCTGTTGTTCGGGTTTGGCTGCAGAAGCCAGAGCAGGAGTCCTGGACTAGACTGGGGTGGACATTGAGGGCCATGTACCATACTTGCCGTCAGCTCTCCTAGCCCCTGCCCCACTTTCTGCCCACTCAGCCAGCACCTTACACTACTATGGCCGGGAGCAGGTAAAGCTGACCTTCCCAGGAGCAACCCCACACCTTCCTCCTTCCCTGGAAATGCCTGCTTTCCTCTGTCCACCATGTAGCATTCTGAGTTCCCAGGCTCTCTCCATCCCAGAAGGCACCTCTAAAAGCCATGCCCCATCTGCACAAATGATGAACAATTACCACTAATTGCCCCTCACCTCCCACTAACCTGAGACCTTCCTCAAGGAGGGAAGGAGGGAGAGGAGGGGAGGGGAAGGCAGGAGAGCCAGTCAGGGCGCCTCCGTCCTACCCCTACCCAGTTCCCCTGGTCCTTGCAGGTAGACTGGCCACCATCATTCCTGCTCTTCACCCAGAGGCCTCCTAAGCAAGGGCTGCAGACCCGAAAACCCTATGGGTTCAATAGCTCAGGGCCTCTTAGGGACAAGGATCAGGCATTATTAACCATTTCCCAACTGGAGCTTCAGAATGCAACTACTGGAAGGAACCCCTGGGTCCCCAGTTCAGCATCTTCACTGCCTTGTCCCTCAGGCTTACAGAAGCTGTCAGCATGGCCCTGGGGGAGGTGGTGCCACATGGTAGGGGCTGGGTAAATCTGATTTCTAAGCCAGTCCCTGCCCCAGGCTGCTGAATGGCCTCAGGCAAGGATCTTGACCTCTCTGGGTCTTGATTTCCTCTTGACTAAAGGAAGAATAACCAGTTCCTACTTGCAGGGTCATTCTGAGGGCTAAACAAAGTAATGTATGCAATATTCCTCTGGGACACAGAGAACACCCAAAGAATGAGGGTTCTTAATCTAGCAGTAGTTCAGAAAGAACTATTATCCCTGCAAAAAGTACTGTTCAGAGAAGCCAGAAGCCCAGGTTCCGGGCCTGCTATGCTTCTCCAGAGCTTTGTGATATTAGGAACTCTGTTCACCTCTCTGAGCCTCAGTTTCCTCAACTATAACTAAAATTCAAATGGTATCTCTAAGGCCTCTTCCAGTAAATAAATATATACTGAATATATTTTTATGTATGTGTCTATGTACACCGGGGATTCCCAGCCTCGGCTATGGACATTTGGGGCCAGATAATTCTTGGTTGTGAGGAATCATCCTATGCATTGTAAGATGGTTAGCAACATCTCTGACCTCTACCCTCTAGATACTAGCAGAATGTGCCCCTAGCCCCACCCAAGTCTAACCAAAATATTTCTAACCAAAATATCTCCAGGCATTGCCAAATGTCTCCTGGGTGGCAATGCCGCCCCAAGTTGAGAACTTACTCGTCATGCACACATGTGCATGCATGCGCATACACACATACACACACAGAATAATACGATGCGAACTTTGATACAGTGAAGAGGTAAGCTGGTGAGAGCAGAGAAACTCAATTTCTGTGTACAGAGGCCTTGAAATGTGCTCATGGAAACTTTACAGGGAATGAGACTGCAAACATACACAGGACTTTTGAGCTTCTTTACATCTGTAAAATGGTTACTGTGCTCGTAAAGACTGCCTGCAGACCTAATTTGGCATATACATAGAGTCCCATTTAATGCATAAACGCACTGGGCCCCAGAGCTCCCCACATCTGGTCTGCCCTGGTCAAGAATGTACTGGGAACTCGGCCTGGGGGAGAAGAACACAGGGGGATTCTGTGTGCTCCCTCCCCGAACACTTGCCTTGAGCACCCTGGAGGAAAAGGAAGCTGAAGCTGGGCTGGGGCAGCAGGCTGCGGTGGTCATTCCTGAGGAAGAGGGCATTTTGCCAGATGTGCAAATCCCTTTGACTTAGTGGATTTGACCAGACTTCTCAATGTACTATTTTCCTAGTTCAGCAGAGCTTGGTGAATGAGGCTTGTGCTCACCGACATGAGACCACAGACATACATACCTACCCACTTGGCTCACTGAAGTAAAAATGAACAATAATCACGAAGACGGAACACAGGAGTTCCAAAGAGGGACTGGTAAAGTGGAGGGGGGGAGGTGAATATCAGCTTTAAAGAGAAGTCTGTTTACCGAGTCTTTAAAGACCAGAATCCCGAACTCCTTTTTTTTACCTCATTATGACTTCTTTAACATTTGTTTTTAATTTATTCAAGATCATAATCTTCACTGAGGACCACATATGAGCCAAACTTGAACTTGAAAACCAAGCTGGGCCTTTTGTTCTGCCTGAGTTAATTAGTGTACAAAGGGGCATCTGATTTCTCCCCTCCCCCAACAGTCTGAAACACTGGTTCCTATTTATGTAACTAACATTAGAGTGGGGTGCAGACGGGCCTGGTGGGTAACTGGCCCTAGGACAGGTATCAGGAAATTAACATTCTAATCCTGGCTGATTCTCTGTGTGCCACTAAGACAAGCTATTTCAAGTGCTGAGCCTCATCTTTAAATTAGTTAACATTTCCCTGTTAGCTGAAAACATGAAGTAAATTAACTAGAATTATGAAGATCTACTGTATTCTAGCTATTTGTACTTGAAAATGAAGTACCAAGACTAGAGCAGTTCCATAGACCAATCTATGGTTCTCAAAGTGGGTTCTGTGGAACACAAGTCCCATTGTGTCCAGAGTTGGTTCCTTCTGGTGGGTTCGTGGTCTGGCTAACTTCAAGAATGAAGCTGCAGAACTTCGCAGTGAGTGTTACATCTCTTAAAGGTGGCACGGACCCAAAGAGTGAGCAGCAACAAGATTTATTGGGAAGAGCGAAAGAACAAAGCTTCCACAAGGGGACCGGAGAAGGTTGCCGCTGCTGGCTGGGGTGGCCAACTTTTATTCTCTTATTTGTCCCACCCATGTCCTGCTGATTGGTCCATTTTACAGAGTGCTGATTGGTCCATTTTACAAACCTCTAACTAGCTACAGAGCACCGATTGGTGCCTTTTTACAGAGCACTGATTGGTGCATTTTACAAACCTCTTGTAAGACAGAAAAGTTCTCCAAGTCCCCATTTGACCCAGGAAGTCCAGCTGGCTTCACCTCTCACCATGAGATGCTACTTGGAGAAAAAATGTTCTGCAGGGTGTGGTGCCTCATGCCTGTAATCCCGGTACTTTGGGAGGCCAAGGCGGGAGGATCACAAGGTCAGGAGTTTGAGACTAGCCTGGCCAACATGGTAAAACCCCATCTCTATTAAAAATACAAAAATTAGCTGGCGTGGTGGCACATGCCTGTAGTCCCAGCTACTCAGGAGGCTGAGGCAGGAGAGTCACTTGAACCCAGGAGGCGGAGGTTGCAGTGAGCCAAAATTGTGCTACTGCACTCTGGTCTAAGTGACAGAGCAAAACTCTGTCTCAAAAACAAAAAAAAAAGTTCTATGGGTGCTTCACTCATCTGGGCGGCAAACACTGGTTTGATGACCTTCTTTATGTCTGGTGCTGAGAATGCAGGAGGGAAGGAATAAAACAGACCCACTGCCTGCCTTCTTCAGTGAGTTTAGGATCCAGAGGATCAGATCATTATTAGGCCACATATTTACCAACAGTGAAATGTGCTTGAGTACAGAGAGCCGAGAACTTAGAGCAGGGAACCACATCTAAGGCTGGCAGGCAGGGAAGTATGAGGTGAGACTTACGCATGGCGTGACGGGGAGTAGGCGGAGGGGCAGTATTCCAAACACAAGGAAAGCCTTGGTCAAATAAACCCAAGGAATCCTGCATAATACACTCCCTTCTATGAGATTCACTGGCATGTTAAAGGCCTGAGAAGTCCTGCAGAAATGAAGCCCAGCATGTTCTACCTATTAACATCCCAAGGTTGTTACTCTGGGAAGTACTGAAAGAGGCACTATTGTTCTCACAGCCTATAAGAAACTTTAAAACAAAAGCTCTTGTTCATATAACTGGAAAACTATCATGTGTCCTCTCAGAGCAGCCAAAATACCTTGGAGTTGCTAATGTAATTCTCAAGTATTTTCCTTGGCACAGGCCTATAAAACGATATGGCCTCTACAACTGCTCACATACTCCCAGTAACATAGATGAAGGGAAGTCCAAACACAAACCAGTGAGCCAGATTCAATGTTCTAACTCTAGCACAGATCTTGGCTTTATTTATTTTTAAAAGGATGTACAGCCTCAATTCTGGGATGAATTGAGAAAACTTCCATAAAAAGCAAAATAAAAATGAACAACCACTAGCAATCAACTTATCAAAAATCACACATGGAAAAATACCCGAAGTGAACAATGATGTCTCTTGTTAACCTAAAATGTCTAAGAGAAAGACAGTTTTTTGCTGTTTATTACATACTGTGCATAAAAAAGAGGGAAATGTAAATAAACATAACAGATATTCACACATATCCAGAAAGAAGGCAGACTTTGTGTGCAAAGAATGGTGTTAGGGACAATGATCATCAAAAGAGAAACAGGACAGCCAGGATCCTTAAGAATATGAATTCTAGAAAACTAGCAATCCAAAATTAAACATAAGTAAGTGTCCTAGGAATAGTGCAGTGTAGAGATTAAATTTTATAGAGGCTAGCTGGGCACGGAGGCTCACACCTGTAATCCCAGCACTTTGGGAGGCCGAGGTGGGCGGATCACGAGGTCAGGAGATGGAGACCATCCTGGCTAACACGGTGAAACCCCGTCTCTACTAAAAATACAAAAAATTAGCCAGGCGTGGTGGCAGGCGCCTATAGTCCCAGCTGCTTGGGAGGCTAAGGCAGGAGAATGGCGTGAACTTGGGAGGTGGAGCTTGCGTGAGCCCAGATCGCGCCATTGCACGCCAGCCTGGGTGACAGAGCGAGCAAGACTCCCTCTCCAAAAAAAAAAAAAACATTATAGAGGCTAGCAAGATCCTGAAAGCCAGGACCGCTAAAATAGATAATGAGTTTATCTTAACAAAGCCCTTGCTGTGTGTGCCAGGCACTGTTCTACATGCTTATATGCAACCTTATTTAATCTTTGCAACTATGAGGTAGATCCTGGGAATACATCAAAATATGGCTTCAGCCTACACTAGTCAATGGAAATCTGTTATCCAGGTTTAGCATGACTCTTCAGAAGGCCTGAACTTCTGCCTGATCGATGATGATGTGATCACATAGATGACCAACATATCTCATCCGTGTAGCAATGTGAGAACTAAGGAAATGAAGCATGTTGTTCAAAACTTGCTGTCATTATCTGAGCATGCCCTTTCAAAAATAGGTAAACATTCCACGTGCAACTTGAGTGAAAATCTCCTTGTGACCCTCACCTGTTGAAATGTATAAGTTGGTAGAAATATGTATGCTTATTTTTTGTTGAAAGAGTAAAATATAAGCATGAAAAATATTAATTTTATGTAGAAAGCAATTATCATGTAAAATTATACAATTATTAAGTAGGGGGACTGATGAACAGAATCACCAATATTAAGAGTTCATTTAAAAAAAGAGAATAAAAAAAGAGAATAAAAAAAAAAGGCATGGTGGCTCACACCTGTAATCCCAGCATTTTGGGAGGTCGAGGTGGGCAGTTCACCTGAGGTCTAGAGTTTAAGACCAGCCTGAACAACGTGGTGAAACCCCATCTCTACTAAAACTAGCTGGGTGAGGTGTGTGCGCCTGTAATCCCAGCTACTTGGGAGGCTGAGGCAGGAGAATTGCTTGAACTTGGGAGGCAGAGGTTGCAGTGAGCCAAGATTGTGCCACTGCACTCTAGCCTCAGCGACAGAGCGAAACTCTGTCTCAAAAAAAAAAAAAAAGAGAGAGAATGGTATATCCTTTTAGAGCAAATAAATGCTTATTGTTTTAAAATTACAATAGGCATATTATATTCTACCTCTAGTCTCTACAGAACTGCTTAGTGCACTCACAACATTAAACACAATAACCTTTAGTAGCTATATATGCAACCCTAGGGTTCAGACAGTGGTCTGTAAGTAACACTTTCCATTAAAAGAAGACAGAGCTCCTTCTAGAAATGGCCATCTCCTGGTCTGAGACAACAAATGTACAAGGTGTGCCTGGACTATCCTACCAGACCAGCAAGCAGAGAAGCATCCAAGACCATCAGGATTGTGTCACAAGGACTCAGGAGCCAGCCTGAAGAGGCTCCAGCAGACTAAAGGTGGGACAGTTTGGGTATCAATAGGATAATAATTGCAAATGGATTGAAAGACATTAAGCAGGTTTAAATCTATTTCATAATAATATTTTATCCTTAAGCTTCACTGGTCACCTTTACAGGGTGCCATGACACCAGGAGGAAACTGGTATATAAAGGGAAAGAATAAGGCATTTAAATTGCTTTCCCCATATGATCTAAAACAAGGGTCAGCAAATTTTTACTACAAAGGGCCTGACAGAAAAATCTTTCCAGCTCTGTGAGCCACATATGGCTTCAATCACAGCTAATTAACTGAGCACCTTGTAGTGCCCCAAAGCTGCCCTAAACAATATGCAAATGCATGAATATAGCTGTGTTCTAATAAAACTTTATTTATAAAATAAAGTGGAAAACTGGTCTTAGCCTGTAGACTTTAGTTTGCTGACCTCTGATCTGAGGTAACTAAAGAGTTGGTGAGGGCTAGTTTCTCTTTTAAAAAATATTATAACTGATAGACAAGGGAATGATACAAATAGACTATCATCATTTTGAAACTGCGAATGAGGTAAAGGATGTGTGTGCTGATAATTAGTAGCTGCTGACATCACAGAGAGACAATCAGTGTCTCTGATGGAAAACAACATCTATTATATGAAGAAGTCTTGCAAAAATAAGTTAAAAAGGAGAGAAGGAATGGGGGAGAGCGAGAGAGAAACACTCTGAATCTTGACCAAAAATCTAAATCTAACAATTTTCAAGAACTTCAGGGGACAGAGAAACATGTTAAAAGATATCATGAGGTTGCATTTAGCAAAATCCAGACTGTGAAAAACTCCACAGGAGTCATCAAGATAAAAACCTAATTAGGAAGTTACTCACATCCTATGAAAAATGCTGAGCAGAATGTCAACTTTGCTATCTCAACATTTCATATGGAAAAAACTCCAAAATCTTGCAGTATAGTTTCTTGATAAATCATCTTTGATCCAGACATAATAAAGACTATAAAAGCTTCAGAGAAAATAAAACCTGTTATTTTTTAAAAAGGAGAGACCCCAAGATATCTCATACCTTCACCTTATTTAGTATTCACAAATATGTTCTAAGTGTCACAGAAACAATCTAGCAACTGAAAAAATTATTGCTCCTGCCCTAACTGTCAATTTTTAAAAACTGATCATCAATTTGGCAACTGGCACAGTGGAAATTGTTTCTGGCAAGAATCATCCATGGCCACTAAAATCACTGGGTAAAGGTTTAATGAGAAATGGGATATTTACATAGTCTTAAAGTATCTCCCATAAAGTACTGACTAATTACAAAGAAGAAAAGTAGTAACTTTCTTGGAGAAACCTGGAACACATGATTTTAACCAAGAAAACAAAATTAGTGTCACCTGTAATGGGAAAAATAGATAATGTTCCTGAGAAGATACAATAAGAACACCATACCTTTCACACCCAAAATGTACAACCTAAAGCTACGCATGAAGAAACACCAGGGAAAAAAAAGAAAAGTCAAGGTCCTTCTGCAAAATAAATGGCCTGTAATCTTTAAAGAGTTAAGAACATGAGACAGAGGCCAAAGAACTTCTAGACTAAAGGAGACTAAGAGACAATTAAGCATAAGATGTGATCTTGGACTCATCCTAAAGCCAAAAAAATAAATAAAAGTAAGTATGTTTTAAAAAAATAAATAAAAGTAAATAAATAAAAGTAAAAATGTTTTCCTTTGCTACAAAAGACATCTATCAGTAAGACAACTGGCAAAATCTGAGTAAGTTCCATAGATGAGACAATTGCACTCTCTATGTTAATTTCCTGATTTCAGTAATTGCACTTTGGCGAATGTCCTTGTTTTTAGAATGTATCTTGTTCCTTCTTCTTACTTAGATTCACAAATATGCTCTATATGTATTAGAGATACAATCTAGCAAATAATGCCCCCTTAAGTAAAGGGACATTACGCCTGCAACTTACTTGCAAATGACTCTGAAAAAAGTTACAGAGCCAGGTGCAGTGGCTCATGCCTGTAATCACGGCACTTTGGGAGGCCAAGGCAGGCAGATCACTTGAGGTCAGGAGTTTGAGACCAGCCTGGCCAACATAGTGAGACCCTGTCTCTATTAAAAACACAAAAATTAGCCGGGCATAATGGCTGGTACCTGTAATCCCAGCTACTTGGGAGGCTGAGGCAGGAGAATTGCTTGAATCTGGGAGGCAGAGGCTGCAGTGAGCTGAGATGGCACCACTGACTCCAGCCTGGGCATTGCAGCCAGACTTCCTTCTCAAAAAAAGAAAAGTTACAGAAAGAAGGCAAATCTAGGGGACAGTACAAAGGGAATTATTTGTGCTATTTTTGTATATTTTCTGTGACTGAAATTATTCTAAAATTAAAAGTTAAAATGTAATATATATTTATATATTATATTGCTTATATATATCCTACATACAAATTTTAACTTATTTATAAAGTTAGTGTGTGTGTGCATATATATATGTGTATACACACACACATATACATATGCACATCATCTTGCTGATAGCTATTTGATCAAGAACTCACACAAACTGGTGATTATGTTAAAGTCATACATTAAGTTTTTGCAAAGGGAATTGACAACCATGTAAATTCAAAACCTGCACTAAATACTGATGTTGATGTACTAATTACTTTTGTGTATGCATTTCTGGCTTCTCCCCTGACTACATTTAGTCATTTCCTATAAAAAAATTTTTAAGAGCCAGGCGCAGTGGCTCACACCTGTGATCCTAGCACTTTGGGAGGTCGAGGCAGGTGGATCACCTGAGGTCAGGAGTTCGAGACCAGCCTGGCCAACATGGTGAAACCCCGTCTCTACTAAAAATACAAAAATTAGCTGGGTGTGGTGATGGGCGCCTATAATCCCAGCTACTTGGGAGGCTGAGGCAGGAGAGAGAATAGCTTGAATCTGCGGGGGCAGAGGTTGCAGTGAGCCAAGATCACGCCACTTCACTCTAGCCCAGACAAAAGAGCGAAACTCCATCTCAAAAAAAAAAAAAAAATTTAAATACTATAAGAACTTGTTAAATACTGTAACCACTTGTTAAGATGTTGGTTAAAATATTTGGCTACTAAACATATTAATACAGTTGTGATAATACTGTACATTATTTTGGTAACATTTCTAATTTCTTTTTATATCCTGGAGATTCTCTGATGCTGATATTTCATTTCAGCCTTGGACAAATCCTGATTTTAAAACGCAGTCCATTCAGACAAAGTGTTAATTCAGTGCTTTTCAAAGCACTGTCCGCCCCCATTTATCATTATGACTGTCATTATCCCCATTCTCCCTGAGGGGCCTGGGGCAGAGCGACACAGCCAACTCCTGACCCGGCTGGGACCCAGTGCTCTGCAGACCACGGTCAAGACCAAGCTCCAGATCCCCCTAGACACGCTGCCACCTGGAGGGACAAGGGCTGGCCTGTTAATAGAATATTCTCCATCCCCGTTGGATGGAGCTTTGGGCTTCTTTCTCTCCAGACAAGTTCCTCTCCTCTCTTTCCATGCAAGGTCCAAGGAACTGCTTGTTAAAGGGCTGTCCCAGATTCCACACTCTCCCCATCCCAGCCCCTTCCTCCATCAACTCTCCTTTGCATCGACTGCGAACTCCCTTGTGAAGATGACCCATTTTCCACTCCAAAGCTTCAGCGCCAGTGTCTCATTCTCCCTAACAAGGATTTTATAACACAAAAAAGTTTATGTTGTAAAGTAGAAAGCAAAGTGTTTTCAGCTCATGCACTCTAATACTCCTACTAGACTCTTACCCTCCCATGGTACCTCTCCTCTATGCATCCCACCCGGAACACAGTTTAAGTCAATAACATAACTAATAAGTAAAAACTACAGACAGTCCCTAACCTATGATCGTCCAACTTAACATTTTTTTGACTTTACGATGAGTTTATCTGGATGTAAGCCCATTCTAAGTCTGGGTGCATCTGTATATCCAATGTACAGTTACACCCACACATGCATGAGGATGTGGGGCTGGTCAGGAGTATGAGCGAGGCAACAAACTAAGGCACCAAACAGATGCCCACCATTATTACATATGCTGTACAGATTTAACACCCAGGCAGCACCACGTCTGCCACTGAGTGGATCCACAAGGGCAGCTTCATCCACAAGCGGCACAGGGGCTACACGTTAATGCTAGGGTCCTGGGGCCCCCAGCCCAGCTGGGACCCCCAAGATCCTGTCCTCCCCAATCTCTGGGACTGGGGCTCCTCTCCCTCACCTTCTCTGGAATCCCCTTGGACCCCGAGAGCCAGATGTCCCCTCGCTGTCTTTCCTCCTCTCCCCATCTCCAGCTGGCGCTCTACCACTGCCCTCATCTAGGAGGTGCTGGGGTTTGGGTTCCCACAGCATCACGTGAGGAGGGGCAGGGGAAGAGTGACAGGTGGGAGGGGGACACACAAGCAATCCCCAATTCGGGTTATAGGGAAGATTACACAGAGTGAGGACAGGGTGAGGGTATTTTGCTACTCGGATCCCCCACTAAAAGCTTCATCATGGACAACAGAATAAGGACCTGCTGCAACCTCGGTCTGAGGTGGAGGACACCGCCCAGGCAGACCCCAGGGTTTCCGGATGTGAGACCGCAGGGACTTTGAATTTGGCTGAAGAAATAGGACTTAGTTTATTTATCCTGGGTTTTTAATTCCAAATTTTTTCAAACATACAGAGAAGTTGGGTGAATGGATTGATTGCCAGTGTGCCTCCACCTAGAACTGTTAACATCTCACATATGATATTTAAGGAACCAAGTGTACCACCTCAAAGTATCAGAAAAAAACACAAGGGAATTTGGAGATTGGGAAAAACAGAATCAATGGAGCTGCAGAGTGCAGAAAAGCAAAGAAAGATTAAGATAGCAATTAACACCACCCCTGAGACTGTAAATCAACCAGCTATTAAGGCTTTGATTCTACGTCAGGCACTAAAAATGCCTCCTAAGTGGAAGGGATGGAAATGCCACTGAAGCCGGGCACAGTGGCTCATGCCTATAATCCCAGCACTTTGGGAGGCCGACGCAGGCAGATTACCTGAGTTTGGAACATCAAGACCATCCTGGCTAACACAGTGAAACCCTGTCTCTACTAAAAATACAAAAAATTAGCTGGGTGTGGTGGCAGATGCCTGTAATCCCAGCTACTCGGGAGGCTGAGGCAGGAGAATTGCTTGAACTCAGGAGATGAAGGTTGTAGTGAGCCAAGGTGGCGCCACTGCACTCCAGCCTGGGCAACAAGAGAGAAACTCCATAAAGGAAAGGAAGGAAAGGAAGGAAAGGAAGGAAAAGAAGGAAGGAAGGAAGGCAGGCAGGCAGGCAGGCAGGCAGGAAGGCAGGCCGGCCACTGAAAAGAATATATGCCGAGGGATGTTACTCATCTTTTACTTCTACACACCATTTCTTTGAATCTTGCCCCAAATGGCATTTTCATGCATTGTCATGTCAATTTGGTGCTCAATTTTCAGTGGAGGGAAACTGCAGCCTGGTGGAACTAGAACCCCCACAGCTGGAATGCTGGCTCTGTCACCTTCTGGGGAGGTGACTCTAGGCCCCTGGTTTATTGTGACAGTCTTGGCTTCCTCAAGCATAAAATAGAGATGATAATATCAGATGCACAAGAATTCAGCGTAGGAACAGTTAGAACAGCGTGATATAGTGCCCTGGAACATTAACGGTGCTTATGGGGCTGTTTTTTAATATTGATGTTTAAAGATTCATGTTGTCAACAATCAACAACTGAATCACTTATTATGAGTCAGGTGTTATGTTTTAGATAAAGAAGTATTTCAAGGTGCATTATCTCGGCTGGGCTCGGTGGCTCGAGCCTGTAATCCCAGCACTTTGGGAGGTCGAGGTGGAAGGATCCCTTGAGCACAGGCATTCAAGACCAACCTGGGCAACATAGTGAGACCCTGTCTCTATCTTTTTTTAATAAACAAAAAATAAAATAAAATAAAATAAATACATAACAAAAAGAGATACATCATCTCTGAAGCACTGCTGGCTGTGTACTTCCCTGAGTGGTGGAAGATGAAGCCTTACCACTGTGGAGTGCAGACGGACCCTAGTCCTGTTTCCATCACTCCTAATTGTTTGCCCTTGGGCAGGTCAACAACTGCCCTGAGCTTGTGCTCCGCACCTATTGGATGGGCGGATGGTTCCACCGAGCTCAGAGGGCTAGAGGACACTCCCGCAGGGTCCTTGATAAGAATCTCAGAGTCTAACACCCAACCACCTCTAGAAGGTATGTCTTGCAAATCCAGCTCAGTTTAATGACCCTGACATATCCTTTTTTGGAATTTACAGAGGGGAGTGTAGTCCCACACATCAGAAAGCACTACTGCCAACAAATCTGGACTTGTAAATTGATCTGCTTTTCATACCACTCATTCCTACTTCTTTTGTTTTTCTTCCTCATTATCAATGAGATCCATCTGTTCCTTAATCACAGTTGCCATCTCTCAAACTTACACCTTTCTGCTTTCTCCACACATTCTCTATAGACATTCCTACATATAATAGCCCCACTCACTTTAATGAGGTCTAAGATATTTATCTAAGATTTACTGCTTTGCAATACCCAGGTCTCTAGGATGGCTTAGGTAGAACCCCAAAAGCCTCCCCACCTTCTATCAATCATATCATAAGCCCCCTTTGTTAATCTTTCCACCATGTTATTATTGGAAAGTCATTTGGGAAGTAAAGGAAAAAGTATGGAATGTCATGATTTCTTTTTTTTTGAGACGAAGTCTCGCTTTTTCACGCGGGCTGGAGTACAGTGGGATGGTCTCGGCCCACTGCAGCCTCTGCCTCCTGAGTTCAAGTGATTCTCCTGCCTCAGCCTCCTGAGTAGCTGGGATTATAGTTGTGTGCTACCACACCCAGCTAATTTTTTGTATTTTTAGTGGGGATGGGGTTTCACCATGTTGGCCAAGCTGGTGTTGAAATCATGACCTCGGGCCGGGCGCGGTGGCTCAAGCCTGTAATCCCAGCACTTTGGGAGGCCGAGACGGGCGGATCACGAGGTCAGGAGATCGAGACCATCCTGGCTAACCCGGTGAAACCCCGTCTCTACTAAAAAATACAAAAAACTAGCCGGGCGAGGTGGCGGGCGCCTGTAGTCCCAGCTACTCCGGAGGCTGAGGCAGGAGAATGGCGTAAACCTGGGAGGCGGAGCTTGCAGTGAGCTGAGATCCGGCCACTGCACTCCAGCCCGGGAGACAGAGCCAGACTCCGTCTCAAAAAAAAAAAAAAAAAAAAAGAAATCATGACCTCAAGTGATCCTCCCGACTCGGCCTCCCAGAGTGCTAGGATTACAGGAGGAAGCCACTGTGCCTGGTGGAATTTCATGATTTCTAACCATCTTACACACACACACACACAGAAAGGGGGATGGGAAAGAAGACAAATATCCCCTCTGCAATTCCCAAAATAACTGTGTAAATGTTTAGTATGTATTTCTTTATTGTTTAAAAAAAGTTTTTTTTTTTTGAGACAGGATCTTACTCTGTCACCCAGGCTAGAGTACAGTGGTGTGATCTTGGCTTACTGTAGCCTCAACAGCCTGGGCTCAAGCAATCCTCCCACCTCAGCTTCCTGAGTAGCTGGAATTACAGGCACATGGTACCACTCCTGGCTATTTTTTTTTTTAGAGAGACAGGGTTTTGCCACATTATCCAAGCTGGTCTCGAACTCCTGAGCTCAGGCTATCTGTCCGCCTCGGCCTCCCAAAGCCTGGGGATTACAGGCGTGAGCTACCACACGCAGCCTAGTATGTATTTCCTTAATGGTCAATTATCGCTGAAATAGTCTTTTATAGATTTTTGGGACTGATTTTTCATTTGCGAAGAGCTTAAAGAAAGCAACCAATTTATAAAATATTTTATAAGATGAACCACAAGGAAATAATATTTGCACACTTGGTTCACCAGAGCTGGGTTTGTTAACCAAACTATGTTGTAATCCAAATTGCAAGAATAGTAAGTTTACTCCTCCGGTGTTCTTCCACACCAAAGACTCGTTTGTGTATTCTTC
The DNA here is from genome assembly GCF_002776525.5 of Piliocolobus tephrosceles. Lineage (NCBI taxonomy): Eukaryota > Metazoa > Chordata > Mammalia > Primates > Cercopithecidae > Piliocolobus > Piliocolobus tephrosceles. The sequence continues at coordinate 86,165,451 of NC_045448.1, read as the reverse complement.
CAACCCTCACCAATTTCAATAAGGAAAAATAATCCCCAATTTCCAAACAGGTCAAATGTTAGCAGGTAAGCACCTTTCCCTTGCATGAAGTTCCTGGGGCAGCCCATTAAAGGTCATTAACTCCTCTGGGGTGCTGCACTGGGGAAGCAACTTCAACCACAACTGTCACTCGCTTCTACAACAGGAAAGTACATTCTCAGGTCCAATGTGTAAAGTTGGAACAAATCTATCCACCCTCAACCCCAGCTGATAACTCACACCAGGATTTCTGAACTGGGAAACAAAGGTCAGTGCCCCTCTCTAGAGAGGAGGAGGAGCTAGTTACATCAGGCATGTGTGTAAAGTCACATGGGCAGAATGGGAGACCTAGACTTCAGACTCACAACCACATTCAAATCTTGGCGCCATCAATTACCAGCAATGTAACCTTGTACAAGATACTTGACCTCTACAAGTCTGTTTGCACAGCAGCAAAATGCGAACAAGTATCTATTTCTTAGCAGCTTAGAAGCTATGAAAAATACTAAAGTCTTAGCAGCCATTGCCAAGTGCTTTCCAAATGGGGTGGAGCTATTAACGCCCTTTAAGAACAGCCAAAAAGAGCAGCCAGAGCAGCCATTTTACCACACATTTGCCAGCATTGAAGAGGCTTATTCAGACAAAACCATAATGTGATGGGCCAAAGATGATTCTTGTATTAATTAGTATTTGTTGACTCCCTGGGAAGTTGAACATAGTTTCACATATTTGCAGCCATTTATAGTAGTTCTTTTGTGAATTTCATGTTTATGTTTATTTTCTCCAATTAGGGTGAACACTTGAGGCCTTGTTCCCCCTCTTGAATAAAAATGAAAATAGATTTCCAAAAATGCTGTGACACAGTTTGAGAGCATGAGTGTGAGCTCATTTCCTGTCCTGAGGACCCCAGGTAATTAGAGTCATTGCCCTTGACCATATCCACAAAAACTCTGAAAAAGGCTATGTTTAGGAAAACATTTTTATGATTTTATTTTCAAACTTTGAAGTATACTTCTCAATTAGATGATCATTTTCCTAATCTGTAGATTATGCACACAATAAAAAGGAAAGATTTAGAAGTTTGAGATTTATTTGAGAACCTTAAACATATCTGTCAATAGAGTGAACTCAGAGCATTGCTAACACCTTGAGAGTCTCAGAAAGAAACTGTAGTGTGTCCTGGGGCTGTTCCCTGGGCAGCACATACAGCATAGAGGAAAAAGGCAAATCCCCTTCATTGCCCTCATGGTTCCCTTCATTTCTGAACACCAAGGTTTTGGAAACTGCATTTGTTTTGTTGTTCACTAAATCTAATCCAGTTTGGGAGAAATAATATAAAACATGGGATATATAAAAATCTCCTCCAAAAATAGATTAAAATAGACAATCTGCGGCAGTTTTCTATATGCTCTTAAGTGCCCAGTCCTTCCCTATCCCCAGTTACTTATCACTTCAATATCTCAATATCTGCCCCTAGCTGCACACAAATTGTGTCTGTGTTGTGTGTACATATACACACATAACACAAACACACACACATTTTTTGTTTTTGTTTTTCGAAACAGGGTCTCACTCTGTCATTCAGGCTGGAGTGCAGTGGCGTGATCATGGCTCACTACAACCTCCATGCCCCAGCTCAAGTGATTCTCAGCCTCTCAAGAAGCTGGTGCCCACCACCATGCCCAGCTAAGCTTTTGTATATTTTGTAGTGATGGGGTTCTGCCATATTGCCCAGGCTGGTCTCAAACTCGTGAGCTCGAGCAATCTGCCCACCTTGACCTCCCAAAGTGTTGGGATTATGGGCATGAGCCACCACACAGGGCACAAAGTGTATTTTGATTCTCTATCCCTCTTCAAAATCAGCCAGCTCCAGAAAATAAAAGGAGGAAAAAATTCCCAGGTGTGCCATGCCTTTCAATCAATACACGAACATTTCATTATCTAACATGTAACTAAAAGGTTCCCAACATTTTGGGCTTTATGAGAGGATAGAGAGGAAGGGCCTGCAGTCTCCCTGCTGCCAACAAAATTCCAGGGCCCCTACTCTAGCCAACTTGCCCTTGGTTTTCCTGAGATACCAAGAAGCCATCTGGTCCTCCAATGCACACTGTCCATTTCTGCCAACTCACCTCTGCATTCCCCTAAAACCTCATCTTCAAGTCTTGGGCTCATCTTTAAAACTGGGAGGACACCTACTATACAGCACCCTCCATGGACGAAGGAAGAAGCCTGACTGCTTTTGAAGCTCTCAGTCTCACCTCCTCTTACTCTCATCTTCTTGCCCATTCATCTTCAAGCCTGCCCTATGGCTCCTACAAACAGGCTCCCACTCCAGCATCCCAAATATACTAATATACTTTCTCCCAAACTTGCAGGTCCTCCCTTCCTTCTTCTTTCCATAGTCAGGGTTTTGAAATGGGTTGTCTAGAGTCTTTGGGGTTCCCCGTGGTGGTACTGAGATGAGGAAGGTACACCAGGATAGGAGGAGGAGGCTGCTTGAAACTGCAGGAGTCTGGTCTGGGGTTCCAGCTGAGGGGGAGGCACTGGCCCACACCTGAGATGAGACCAGTCTGCAGCTTGGCACCTTGGCTATTCTATTTGGGAAGCACTGAGCTAATGTCTCTTCTCTCTACCACCACTTGTCTGGAACACTTCTCTCCGTGGGCACCAGTAACTTCCTACTAGCTGAATTCCAAAAGCTCCTCTTATTTTTTATTTTTATTTATTTCTTAGAGACAGAGTCTCACTCTGTCTGTCACCCAGGCTGGGGTACAGTGGCACAATCATAGCTCATTGTAGCCTTGAACTCCTGAGCTACCACCATGCCTGGTTAATTTTTAAAATTTTGTTCGAGTTGGGGTCTTGTAATATTGCTCAGGCTAGTCTTGAACTTCTGGCCTCAAAATATCCTTTTGCCACACAGCCTCCTGAGTAGCTGGGATTACAGGCACAAGCCACAGCATCTGGCTCAAAAGCTCCTCTTGACTCCTCGATCTTCTTGTCCCCTCTCTCTCTGTGGCATCTAGCACCAAGGACACTCCCTTTCTTTCTGCTTCCTTCTTTCCTTCCTCCCTCCCTCCCTTCTTCTCTTTCTCTCTCTCTCTCTCTCTCTCTCTCTCACTCTTGTTGCCCAGGCTGGATTCTTTCTTCCTTTCAGATAGAGTTTCATGCTTATTGCCCAGGCTGGAGTGCAATGGCGCAATCTCGGCTCCCTGCAACCTCTGCCTCCCAGGTTAAAGCAATTCTCCTGCCTCAGCCTCCCAAGTAGCTGGGATACGGGCACCGCCTCCTGGATTCAAGTGATTCTCCTGCCTCAGCCTCCTAAGTACCTAGGATTACAAGTACCTGCCACCATGCCTAGCTAATTTCTGTATTTTTAGTAGAGACAGGGTTTCACCATGTTGGCCAGGCTGGTCTCAAACTCCTGACCTCAGATGATTCACCTGCCTTGACCTCCCAAAGTGCTGGGACTACAGGTATGAGCCACCGCACCTGGCCTCCCCCTTTCTTTCATGTTTCATGCAACATTATGGAAGCTGGAGGGAAAAGAAAGGGGGAGGGGAGTCCCTAAGCATTCTTCCTACCTTACCCAGTGCTCCCTTCCATCCTCCTCCAATGACTTCTGTCCCTGCTCTAAGCATCCCTTCCCCTTCTTCTCTACCTCTCTTACATCACCCAGTTTCAATCATCCCCTCAACATCCCCTCACACCTAGCATGTCTCCAATGAAACCAAGGGGTTCCTCCCAATAAGAGCCTCTCATAGACTATGTGGGCTCTGTTATTGCCAAAATATGCAGTAAGCATCTGTCCACCACTGGGGAGGCAGAGATTGGGGAGGCCTCCCCACCTGCAGAAGTCAGTCCCCAGGTGCCCAAGCCTGCACACCAGGAATTAACTGTGACATCAGCCACTTTCTGGATCTGGTACCTCCCCTCCCCACAGAGGTGCAGACAAGAATCCCACTTCCTCCCATCCCACCTTTCCTTTCCACTCTGCTACTCTGAAGCCCTTTTCACCTCACTCCTGGCTCCTGTGAGTCTAATTGCTCTATCCCCTTCCAGGTCCTCCTCCTCCAATCCACCATTATCTTTCTAGCCACATGTACGAGTCATGTCACTTCCCAGCCTAACTTTTGATGGTTCTCTGCTGCCTCTTGAATAAGATCAGATTCCTTCCCTGGCATTCTAGGTTCCTTAGCCCATGTCCTGGCCCCTTATCCGTCCAGGCAAATGGAACTGAAATAAGCTGCATTATCCCAAACTGCCCTTAACTTTTCCTTCCTCCATGTCTTTGCTCTCCTGGTGCTGGCTCCCACCTTGAGAGTGAAGGAGGACTTCCACTTTTTCACTCTAAATGCCTCCTCTTACTATTTACATTCTTCTAAATTAATAAGAATTACCTGGATTAAAGAATGACTGAGTTTTAAGGACTAGTTTAAACCTACTTCGACCTGCCTTCCTGGATCACCCAGGAAGCAATTTTTCTCAATTTCTATTTGAAAATGCTCCTCCAGGCTTTACTGCCTCTTAACTTCTTATTACAGTGCTACTATGACTTCTTTCCTACTTAATTTTTAAATCCTTTAGGGCAAAGTCTGGGTCTTATCTTGTTTCCCATGGTCCCTTAGCCATCGCCCATGATAGGTATCCAACAGACTTTAGTTGAAGAAGTTGAGGAGTTAGGAATTCATTTTAAGAGTGCAAATTTAAGAGTGCAAATCTATGCCGGGTGCAGTGGCTCACGCCTGTAATCCCAGCACTATGGGAGGCTGAGGCGGGTGGATCAGGAGATAGAGACCATCCTGGCTAACACAGTGAAACCCCGTCTCTACTAAAAAACAAAAAATTAGCCGGGCGTGGTGGCAGGCGCCTGTAGTCCCAGCTACTTAGAAGGCTGAGGTAGGAGAACGGTGTGAACCTGGGAGGTGGAGCTTGCAGTGAGCCAAGATCGCGCCTCTGCACTCCAGCCTGGGCAACAAAGCAAGACTCCATCTCAAAAAAAAAAAAAAAAAAAAAAAAGAGTGCAAATCTAAATTTCCCTAGGTTGGCAAGTAAAAGGTATCTCTAAATTAGAATGTAAGTAGGGCCTTCCTATTATAGAAGATTTAAAAGATTTTCCAGTGAGTTAATCATTTACGTTCTTTATTTCCCAATTATTTTAGTAACACTGCACATCACTGTAAAGGCTAGAATATGCTGTTAGATTGATTGTGTGTGTGTTGCCTCCCTTTTCTTCAAGAATCCCTAGAAGTGTGATCAATGAAGAATGTAACTAAACTATAACTTTCCAAACTTATAACAAATCAAGTCAGTTATTCCCTGCCCAATCCACCCAACCAAAGAAAAAAGATTGACAGGTTCCCAGTCCTTCCCTACAGAGTTTGTCGCCAATATCACCCCAGCAATCCAAGGGCGAAAACTTCAGCAACACAGGCCCTCTCAAAAGCTTGTTCTATGTGAAAAGCCCTCATTAAACTCTGAGTTATATTTAGAAAAAAAAATGAAACAGAAGTTATATTTAGATGAAATGGCTCAAAAGAATTTTACCAAAAGCAGCATGTTTATACTGATCTTCCAAAAGAAAAGGTTTCCTTAGCTTTTACATACAGCTCCTAAAAACAGACAACCTCTTCATACGTATACAACAATTTCTGCTTGGGTTCCTCTGGGTCTGGAAGAACAGGAGCTCCCAGGATATAAGAAAGACTGCCCATGGGAAGCAGTGGGATATAAAGGACTTAAAAATGAGCATGCGTTTGAGGACCAGGACAATTTCATACAAAAACCTGACTTGAGATGGTATGAGAAATAATGAAGCAAAGCCTTTTGTGTGCTTGTGCTGCACAAAAAGTTTCTGAAGCCAGGCACAGTGGCTCAAGCCTGTAATCCCAGCACTTTGGGAGGCCGAGATGGGCGGATCATGAGGTCAGGAGATCAAGACCACCCTGGCTAACACGGTGAAACCCCGTCTCTACTAAAAAATACAAAAAAAAAAAAACTAGCCGGGCAAGGTGGCGGGCGCCTGTAGTCCCAGCTACTCAGGAGGCTGCGGTAGGAGAATGGTATAAACCCGGGAGGCGGAGCTTGCAGTGAGCTGAGATCCAGCCACTGCACTCCAGCCTGGGCGACAGAGCAAGACTCCGTCTCAAAAAAAAAAAAAAGGAAAGGTTCTGAAATTTATAAGATGGACACAAAAACCACAGACTCCCTGAGCAATACTACCTAGAAGGGTTTCTTTCCAAAATGTCATCAGCACTCACTCCATGGTCACAGTCAAACTACTTGCTATCACGTTGTAGCTGGCTTGCTGAACCACATTCAACACTTTCTTTTTGGCTCTTTTTTGTCTTAAACTATTTTTGGCACTCACTTTCTAACGTGTTGACTTACATTTTCTTTCTTTCTTTCTTTTTTTTTTGAGGCAGAGTCTCACTCTGTTGCCCAGGCTGGAGTGAAGTGGCATGATCTCAGTTCACTGCAACCTCTGCCTCCTGGGTTCAAGCGATTCTCATGCCTCAGTCTCCGATGTAGCTGGAATTACAGGCACCCACCACCAAACCTGGCTAATTTTTGTATTTTTAGTACAGATGGGGTTTCACCATGTTGGCCAGGCTGGTCTCGAACTCCTGACTTCAGGTGATCCGCCCGCCTTGGCCTCCCAAAATGCTGGGATCACAGGTGTGAGCCACCCCACCCAGCCAACTTACAGTTTCCTAACAAAATTCTAGGCAACAGCCCCAAAGTGGTTCAGTAAACCGTGAAGCCTTTTCAGAAATGAATGTATAATTTCAATGTGATTATTTGAAAAATGGTTTGTAGCAGTTATTCCTCTCTTCACAGGGTCCCTGGGCCTCCAGACAAGAAGCAATTGCAGCTCACAGAGACTTGGCCCACATCCCATGCTGAGGGGACCTCTTCTCTAAAGAGGCTCAGGAAAAGGCCACTTCCTAGCATCCCAGCCAAACCAGAGTGGAGGGCAAGGGTGATGGCTCATGGGGAGAGATGGCCAGACTATAGGATGGGCCAGCCCCCAGTGGTCTCAGCAGGATTATGCCAGTGGGTGAGGCTGTTGAAGACTCCTGCCTGCTATTCCTAGGGTTCATTAACACCCTGAAAATACTCCAGCCAATTCCCACTGATGCATCTGGCTTGGTATTTCCAGAGGAAGTGTTAGAGCAGCAGATAACTGGGGTCACCTAATTTTATACTACCTCTAGGCCTCAGAGCAGCAAAGCCTAAAGTGGTGCAATTTAGAGGCCAAACAATAAAAAAGACCTAAGATGTCAGAGAGATCGGATCATGTATCCCGGGCACTTTCCTCCCTTCTCATTCCCTACCCATATCTATCCACATTCATTTCGCCAGGCTGGGAAACCAACAGAAGGCCACTTTGTCTGTACCTACCATTTGCCTATAGTGACAATTACCTTAATTATATTAATAGAATCATCCAGAGGAAAACCATCATCTCCACCCTATAGTCCAGACAACCAAGTGCTTAAATATTTCCTCATTTGCTTTACTTACTGGCAGCAAAAGAACAGGGTCAAATTAGGTTTAACTGTGCTGACCTAATGGCAGGACACTTCCCCAGTTTATCAGTGAACTCACACAGCAAAAGGCACACAGAGACACAGAAACACTGGGAAATGAACTAACTTCTGCAAGGGCAAGTCACCAGGAAGACAAGATGTAGGTATGGGAGTGGGATGGGACATACTAAGTCCCCAAGAAAGTACAAGTCCTAGGAGGCTTGAAAGGAGGATGGTGTCTGGGCCAGGGCAGGGAACAGCTGCAGAGATGAAGGAGGACAGTCAGAGACGCATGCAGAGACGAAAGGTTGGCTGCCTCAAGGAGGGCTCCAAAATCCCACATGGCCCTGGATTTAGTAATCAGGAATCTCCAGGATCAGCAAGAATCAGCCTTTGGAAGTTCTTAGGCATAAGAACACATAATATGATAGAAGGAAGGAAGAAGGGGACACTAACAAAAATCTGTCTCACTTGGGCTCTTAGGGAGAGGAGACAGCAGAGCCTGGACGAATCAAAATGCCCTAAAGAGAAATGGGTGCGTGGAGAAATAGCCTTGAGGGAGCCACAGTCATATTTGATGGTGAAATAGTCATTTCTGGTGACTTCAACTGCACCAGGACTTGGCTGAGGGCTGATGCACAGATGCTAGTGCCTCCCAGACCCCTTTCTGTAGATACCCTAATGGTAAATGGAAACATGGGACTTTAGAGGCATTAACTCTCCCCCATACGCAAAGTTACAGGAATCCCACCAAAACTTACAGAACTAAGCTACATGTGTGGGCACTGGTGGGAATCATTGAAAACCTAAAGAAGACTACAGTAGGTCGTGGATCCTCCGCCTTTGATTGGCACGCACCTCTTTTCTTTTAACACTAATGAGAAAAAGCAACAGCCATAGACTCACATTCAGTTTTCACTGCAAAAGTGACACTTACATTCAGGACTTCCTGGGGTGCTCCAGGCCAGCAGGCCAAAGCAGCAAAGCCTCCCTCCCTCTCGGGACAAAACTGTGAGGTCTGTGTGGTCCCATTCCCCATTCCCCTCTCCCTCAGTCAGAGTCTCTCCCACCGCCGCCGTCAACCCTCCTCCAACCCATTTGGTGATGGTAGCGCCCCTGCTGAACCAAATGTGGAGGCCTTGGCTCTCCATCGACCTCTGTACGGTGACAGCAGGAATGGCCATTCAGCACCTAGCCTTTCTCCAGCACACTTTAATTATCATCGTTATCTCAGGGCAGCCTTAGCATAAAGTGGGTTGCTGGGACCCTGCTCCTAAGAGGCCAACACTCCCTGCCCCCTTACCCACCGTCGACACGAAGTGGCGGGCACTGGGTAGCTAGGCGGGAAGCAAAGAACTACGATGCACATCGCGCCCAAGCAGCAGCACGAGGGGGCCTGGCACACAGTAGACAGGCGTTCACCCAAGATGTCATCAGACCCAGTACCTGGGCAGGAAGCCTAGAGGGGGAGTGGCGGCTTGGGGGACACAAAGACCTCGCCAGCCCCCAGCTGCGCCCCTCGCAACGCGGGGGGCGGGAGTTTAGAGCCACAGAGAGGGGGCGAAGGAATCCGCCCTCATTTGCACGTCGTCTGGGGCCCGGTCAATTTGCTTAATCACCGCTCTAAATGCCAGCGCGCAGCACACAATACGCGCCCATTAACAGGTTTAAAGTGTCGCAGCGCTCGCTTTAAATGAGAAAAGCAGGCGACAAAAGGGGGAAAAAGCCAAGTTCCTCAACTTGAAGAATGCCTCGGGTCGCCTCGAAATCATCTACGCGAGTATAAAATTCAGAGCTAGCTCCGCAGAAAAGCTGAGGCCCAGGTGCGAGGGCTGGGAGTGGGAACGTGGGTTGTGAATAACCCGCCACAAAAAACTGGGTTTCTTAGGAACCAGCTTGCAGCAGCCCAGTGAACCCGGAGTCGGAGGACAACGTCGCCAACCCAGCTCCCCAGGCCCCTTGCCCCACTGCCAGAGAAAGCTGACCGATTTCCAAGAAGGAAAGCGAGACCCCCCCAAAACAGGCACAAATCCAAGTTTCCTTCGGTGCAGGCGAAAAATTCTGGAGGCCGAGGAAGATCCCAGAGGTGGACTCCAAAACCTCAACCCGCAAGAGGGGAGAAGTTAAAGGAACTTTACTTTCATCTAGGCATTGGCCAGCGCAGCCTCGCGCTCGGCCGCCAGAGAGTAGTTCAACTCCGCAAACAAGTTCTGCTTGAGATCGGCGCAGGAGGCCCCATCCCCCACTCCATGGCCGAGCCCGGGGGCGCATCCTGCGGGCCGCGGCCTCCCACCCTCCTTGGCGCGCTCGACGCGCACTCACGGTGCGCGCTCCTCCGGGAGACAGGGGTCCGTTGGAGAGGTACGGGCTGCTCAGGTCCGGGATCATCAGGAAGGGGTACCCAGGGTATGGGGGTCCTTTAAAGAACGCGCTGTCCTGGGGCCTTCTCACTGCGAACAAGACCAAGGTTGAGGTGAGGCCCGGGCCGCCGGGACAGCGCCGCGGCAGGGGGGTCGGGGCGGGAGCCGGGGACCCGAGCGCCCCCAACGCGCGCCCCACGGGGGCTGCCGCCTAGAGAGGTTGAGGGCAAGAGTGCGTACACCGGAGCGAGGGGGACCGTGGGCCGCCTGGGCTGAGCAGCGGAGCGCAGCGGGGATCGAGAGTGGGGGGCTGTCCCGGCGGGCACGTACCTTCGGCGAAATAGTCCCGCGGCTTCTGGAAAGTGTCCCGGGCGGGCTGCGGGCGCCTCTCAGCCTGCGGAGGAGACACAAAGGCGAGAGCGGGTGAGCGGACAGAGGGCCGGGATCCCCAGGGGCCGGCCGCGGAGCCTCCTTACCTCCGAGTCGGAGCTGCTGCTCTGGTTCTCCGACTCGTTGACCAGGGACGACTTGACCTCGTCTAGGTCCCGCTGCGCCGAGGCGCTGTCGCTGCTCGGCTCCTGCTCCTCGCCCCCCTCATCCTGGAAGGGGATCAGCTCGTCGTTCGCCCCGAGGTCGTCCCCTCCGCCTGCCGCCCCGGCGCTGGAGCCACTGCCTCCCCCGCTGCCGCCGCCGCCGCCCCCGCCGCCGAGCTGGGGCATGGTGGGGCCGCGGGCCGGGGCCGCAGCTCTCGGAGCCCCTAGCCGCCGGCGCCCTGCCCGGCCCGGCCCGGCGCCCCTCCCGCCCGCTCGCCGGCCCGCTGCGCTCGCCGCCCCAACAAAGTTTGACAGGGCGTGGCCCCGCGGGAAGCGGGCCTGGCGCGGCCCGGCCGGGGCACAGGCGGCTCGGCTCGGGCCCCTCCGGCAGCGCCGAGCCTGGGGCTCCCCAACTCGCCGCCGCCGCCGCCGCCTGCTCCACCGGGGCGTCCCAGCCCCTGGCCCGCCGGGGAGGGGCGAGCGGGGAGGGAGGGAGGGACCGCCGGGCTGGGCAGGGGGGCCGGAGGGAGGAGCCCCGGCTGCAAGCTGACACCCGCGCGCCTCGCGGAACCCGGGGAGCTGCGGCGCGCGCGCACACACACACACACGCACTCACACTCACGTTCACACTCGCACCTTCCGGGGGCTGCGTGTCCCTGCAGCGTGCACCGCCCCCAACTCCAAACTCGCTCTGACCTCCTTTCTGCGCCCCACCCTGCACCCTGGGCGGCCCTCCCCACGGCCTCCCTCAAGTCTTGGAAGTCTTGCCCCCACCCCTCCGTATCCCCTAACTTTTTCCCAAAGAACCCCCAGAACTCCACACAGGTTCACACCCCCTCCCACTGTATGGCGCTGGCGGATGGACGGCACTGCCCCCTGCGGGAAAGCCTCGGACGCACAGACTGGCCGCGGTGCCCTCCCCCTGCCTGGAGTCCCTCCGAGCGCGCGCGAGCTTGATACACAGACCAGGAGACTGGGGACATTTATGGGACCCTAGAAAATGCCCGGTGGCTTTCCGCGCCTCTTTACTGTGGGGTTCCAACACGACCCCCAGCCCAGGTTTCGACCTTGTCCATGTATACGGATTCCCACGCTGAAATTTTGAAGATCACCTTTTCTTCATTGTTTGGGGCTAGGTCCTAAATCGAAAAATCGCGATCTTGGGTTCCAAAAGAATTTGGATTTGGTTCATTACGAGGGAAAATTGCCTGTCCAGTGATCTCCAAAGCCATTCACAAAGCTGCGTGAGTAGCCAATGAACACGAGAAAAATGCTCAACCAGCCTCACACCTAAGTAATGCCTGTGGTGCGAGCACCACGGCCAGTTCTACTCCCGAGGCCGAGGCAGGAGGATCGCTCGAGCCCGGGAGTTTGAGACCAGCCTAGGCAACATAGCGAGACATCGTCTCCAAACAAAAAAATTTTTTTCTTTTAGTAAAGAAATGCCTGTTTCAATGACATTAAGGTGTCATTTCTCTCCAACCTGTGCGGGAAAGTTTGAGGAGAATGAATAGTATCTTGTGTTATCCACCGTGGAACTATTAGAGCATAAACTTTGAAAACAGCTTGGAAGACAGTATGGAACTATGTAAAACTATTTTCAGCACAACTGGCAGAAGAGTTTCTACAGAGGTGCCCGCCCATATGGACAAAGCCACATATGCTAGGTTCAAAGCATCAGAGAGCTTGGTGACATGCATTCTTCATCTTTCTTTACAGCCACAGTCCATGCAGCTGGCCAGTTCTATGCAGTGTCCCCACCCCCCCCCAACCCATACACGCACAGAGACACATGGACCTGGATTGATTTTAGAGGAACATCTTTAAATGAAACACTGTATATGACACTCACTATTGTATTTTTGTTTTTAAAAGAATTATACACATTTATTTCTGCGTAGAAAGAAATCTGAGAAGATGCAAATTATTATCAGTGACTATTTCTGGGAAAGGATAAGTGAAAAGACAGAGTTTTCTGCTTTCTATGAACTTTACAACAAGCAGATATGCCTTTCTGGATTTGGTTCATTGCGAGGGAAAATTGCCTGTCCAGTGATCTCCGAAGCCATTCACAAAGTCTCATAAAACGTTTTCAAATAACAGACTTATCTTGAGCAGTATCGAGTAACAAGTAAAAGTTCTTCTTTCCCCCCCCAGGACAGAGTACCCTTCTGGTTAACCACTTACAGTTAACTCCCTCTGGTTAACCACTGTTACTAGTTTGGTATATATCCTTCCAGACACTTTCCTAGGCAGTTATGAACATATGTAAACATATTTACAGATATTCTGATTTACATAAATAGAATCACACTCTTTGTATTATTGCGAGTTATTTTTATAAGATTTAAAGGGCCGGGCGCAGTGGCTCAAGCCTGTAATCCCAGCACTTCGGGAGGCCGAGACGGGCGGATCACGAGGTCAGGAGATCAAGACCATCCTGGCTAATATGGTGAAACCCCGTCTCTACTAAAAAAAAAAAATACAAAAAAAAAAAAAAAAAAAAAAAAAGATTTAAAAGACGATTTTTCATGTCTGTTGTCCATATATATATGAAAAACTTATTGTATTAGTTTCCTGCTGCTACTGTCAGAAATCACGAAAAATTGGTGACTTAAAACAACAGAAGTTTATCCTCTCACAGTTGTGGAAGACAGAAGTCCACTGTCAGTTTCACTGAGTAGAAATCAAGGTGTTGACAGGGCCATACTCCCTCTGGAGGCTCCGAAGAGAATCTACCCTTGTCTCTTGCAGCTTCTGGGGGCTTGTGACCACATTATTCCCACCCTTGCGTCTGAAATCACATTGCTTTCTCCTTTTTTTGTCTGTGACAAATCTCCCTCTGTCCCCTTCTTATAAGAAACGATACTTGTGGCCGGTCGTGGTGGCTCACGCCTGTAATCCCAGCACTTTGGGGGGCCGAGGCAGGTGGATCATGAGGTCAGGAGTTCAAGACCAGCCTGGCCAACACGGTGAAACCCCGTCTCTACTAAAAATAAAAATTGGCCAGGCGCGGTGGCAGGCGCCTCTAATCCCAGCTACTCAGGAGGCTGAAGCAGGAGAATCGCTTGAATTCGGAGGGCAGGGGTTGTGGTGAGCCGAGATCGCGCCACTGCACTCCAGTCTTGGCGACAGAGTGAGACTCCGTCTCGAAAGAGAGAGAGAGAGAGAGAAAGAAAGGATACTTGTGATGGCATTTAAGGACCACCTGGGTAACCTGCCCATGTCAAAATCCTTAACTTCACATCTGCAAAGACCTCTTTTCCTTAAACATTCACAGTTTCCTGGGATTAGGTCATAGATGTAGCTTTGGGAGTGAGCCATTATCAGCCTACCACACCTATAAACCAGAAATGCAAATGGAAACAGCATTGAGATAACCACCCGTTTTCATCTGTCAGATTGGCAAAGGAAGAAAAGAATGGTAACGCCCAGCATTGGCCACTGTGCTAAGCACATAGATGTTGGACCATTGTGTAACAGTTCTAAAGAGGAGTTTGGCAATACCTGTGAAATACCTTTAAAAATGTGAACCTTTGACTTACCCACGTACTTCTAGGATTTTATCTGAAGGAAACAACTAGATACACAAATAAACCTGTAGACGTGTGTTCATCACAGTAAAAAAATCTAGAAACAATCTCAATGTCTCCTATAGGGAATTACGAAGTTATGTGCATTCATTTAATGGACTGTGGAAATATGTTTGTCAATGTAGAAGGAAGCTCATAATGGTAAGCAAAAGTAGCAAATTAAAATTAACATGTAGACTTCCACTTCCCATTCTAATGGGGTATTGATGTCAGATTGACTCTTTCATCAAGAACAACTATAAACTCTGGATAAAATACCAAAATAAAACAAAACTCAGGTGAGTTGAAGGCATCGCTGTCAACCAAGTCAGCCAGGACGTGAGGAGTCAAAACACCAGAAGGGAAATTCATTCAAGTGAGTTTATATTTACTGCTGTTTCATCCCCTCAGAAAATTTGGTGATTCGCAGCAGCAGGCATAGAGACCAAACCAAAAACAACCATCTAGAGCATGCACGCTGCAGCTTGCTGCCTGTTTTTGTATGGTCTCAGCTAAGACTTTTTTTTTTTTTTTTTGAGATGGAGTTTCACTCTTGTTGTGGGTTCAAGCGATTCTCCTACCTCAGCCTCCTGAGTAGCTGGGATTACAGGCATGCACCACCACGCCTGGCTAATTTGTATTTTTAGTAGAGATGGGGTTTCTCCGTGTTGGCCAGGCTGGTCTTGAATTCCCGACCTCAGGTGATCTGCCCGCCTCAGCCTCCCAAAGTGCTGGTTTTACAGGTGTGAGCCACGTTTCCTGGCCGCCTTTTTTACATTTTTAAGTGGTTGAAAAAGATTATAAGGGCCAGGCACGGTGGCTCACGGCTGTAATCCCAGCACTTGGGGAGGCCGAGGAGTGTGGATCGCCTGAGGTCAGAAATTCAAGACCAGCCTGGTCAACAAGGTGAAACCCCATCTCTACTAAATATACAAAAATTAGCCGGCGTGCAGGTGAAACCCCATCTCTACTAAATATACAAAAATTAGCCGGCGTGGTAGCAGATGCCTGTAACCTGGGAGGCGGAGGTTGCAGTGAGCCGAGATTGCACCATTGCACTCCACCCTAGGCGACAAAAGCGAAACAACGTTTCAAAAAAAATTGAAATCAGAATATCTCATCACAGCAAAATTTCTTCACAAAGTAAGTGTCCTAGAGGCTTATTTGTTAGTAAAGCAAGGAGAGCTATTTACTGATGGTGAGTTAATTAAATTGTACTCAAGAGCAGTTGCCACAGAAATATGTACAGTGAAATAAACTTGCCTTTCACCATTGCCAAAAGAGTTTAGGACATTGAAAATAACATCAATAGTCAATGGGAACTGGGAGCAGTGGCTTACCTGTAATCCCAGCACTTTGGGAGGCTGAGGCAGGCAGATCACCTGAGGTCAGGAGTTTGAGACCAGCCTGGCCAACATGGTGAAACCTTGTCTCTACTAAAAATACAAAAATTAGCTGGATGTGGTGGCGCACCCTTGCAATCCCAGCTACTCAGGAGGCTGAGGCAGGATAATTGCTTGAACCCGGGAGGTGGAGGTTGTAGTGAGCTGAGATTGACACTGCACTGCAGCCTGGGTGACAGAGTGAGACTCCATCTCAATAAAATAAAATAAGATAAGATAAAATAAGATAAAATAAAATAAAATAAAATAAATAAAATACATGACAACAATAGCACAAAAGGCAGAGGGGGGATATGGCATTGAACCAAACTAGGGTTGTCTGAGAAGTGGTGAAAGTAGGAATTTAAAGTACACTCTAGCAGGCCAGGCTGAGGGGGGTGGATCACTTGAGGTCAGGAGTTCGAGACCAGCCTGGCCAACATGTCGAAACCCCGTATCTACTAAAAATACAAAAATTAACTGGGCATGGTAGCACACACCTGTAATTTCAGCTATTAGAAAGGCTGGGGCAGGATAATTGCTTGAACCCAGAAGGCAGAAGTTGCAGTGAGCTGAGATTGCGTCACTGTACCCCAGCCTGGGAGAGAGAGCAAGACTCTGTCTGGAAAAATAAATAAATAAATAAATAAGGTACACTCTAATAAGTCAAGAATGCGTGTGGTCATCCCTAGAATAACACTCATCCCTAGAATAACACTCACTAAAGAATGTATTACTGGCTGGGTGTGGTGGCTCACACATGTAATCCCAGCACTTTGGATGCCCTAGGCAGGTGGATCACCTGAGATCAGGAGTTTGAGACCAGCTTGATCAACACGGTGAAACCCCTTCTCTATTAAAAATACAAAAATTAGCCGAGCATGGCGACACACACCCATAGTCCCAGCTATTCGGGAGGCTGAGGTAGGAGAATCACTCGAACCCAGGAGGCAGAGGTTGCAGTGAGCTGAGATTGTGCCACTGCATTCCAGCCTGGGTGACAGAGAGAGGCTTCGTCTCAAAAAAAAAAAAAAAGAGAAAAAAAAGAATATTACTAACTAATGAGCAAGAAAGGAGAAAGGAGACAAAAATTAACAAATGGAACAAATAAAAATATATTAAAATAATAAAGTCAAAATTTCAGTAATTATTTTAAATGTAAATCATCTAAACACTCCAAACTTAAAGACAAGATTTTTAGAGTATATTTTTAAAAAGCAACTATCTGCTTCTTACAAAAGCTACACCCTTGGGGTGATGACAGAGTAGGTTGAAAGTAAAAAGAGGGAGAAGGATAAACATAAAAATGCTAACCTAAAGAAAGCTGATTAGCCGGGCGCGGTGGCTCATGCCTGTAATTCCAGCACTTTGGGAGGCTGAGGCGGGCGGATCACGAGGTGAAGAGATTGAGACCATCCTGGCCAACAGGGTGAAACCCCGTCTCTACTAAAAATACAAAAATTAGCTGGATGTGTTAGCATACACCTGTAGTCCCAGCTACTTGAGAGGCTCAGGCAGGAGAATCACTTGAACTCAGGAGGCAGAGGTTGCAGTGAGCCAAGATTGTGCCACTGCACTCCAGCCTGGTGACGGAGTGAGACATCATCTCAAAAAAAAGAAATAATAATAAAACGCTGATTAGGCCAAGTGCATTGGCTCATACCTGTAATCCCAGCACTTTAGGAGGCTGAGGCAGGCAGACCACTTGAGCCCAGGAGTTCAAGACCAGCCTAGCCAAGATGGTGAAACCTCATCTCAACTTAAAAAATTAAAATTAGGTGGGCATGGTGGTACATGCCTGTAATCCCAGCTACTCGGGAGGCTGAGGCAGGAGACCAGGAGGTCTTGAAACCAGGAGGCAGCAAGATTCTGCCATTAAATTCCAGATTTCAGCCTGGGCCACAAAGCAAGACTCTTGTCTCTGGTGGCTGCTGGGCTGTAGGGGTGCGGGGAAGAAAGTTGATTTATCTATATTAATATTAGACGAAATAGGCTTTAAAACAAAAATATTAGTAGAGGTAAGTGGGACATTTTGTAATGATAAAAGGGGAAGATAAAATAACTCAAAATTTGCATTTACCTAATAACATAGTTTCGAAAATATGCATAAAAGCAGAATGAAAAGGAGAAATAGACAAAAATACAATCATAGCTGGCAATTTTAATATACCTCTTTCTGTAACTGACCGAACGAACCACAGAAAATCAACAAAAATATAGAAAACTTGAACAATGCAATTAATAAATTTGACATATATGGAAAACATTGCAACAACAACTGCAGAATCTATATGAGTTTTTTGTTTGTTTGTTTGTTTGTTTATTTTTTAATTGAGATGGAGTCTCACTCTGTCACCCAGGCTGGAGTGCAGTGGTGTGACCTCAGCTCACTGCAACCTCCACTGCCCTGGTTCAAGCAATTCCTTAGCCTCCCGAGTAGCTGGGATTACAGCTGTGTGCCCCCACACCCAGCTAATTTTTGTATTTTTAGTAGAGACAAGGTTTCACCATGTTTGCCAGGCTGGTCTCAAACTCCTGCCCTCAAGTGATCTGCTCGCCTAGGCCTCCCAAAGTGCTGGGATTACAGGCGTGAGCCACTGTGCCCAACCTCTATATGCTTTTTAAGGGCACTTGCACATTTCAAAGAATGACCATGCAGAGTATGTTTTTTGACCACAGTGGAGATAAGCTACAAAGCAATTTTAAGGCCAGGCACCGTGGCTCACACCTGTAATCCCCATGCTTTGGGAGGCTGCTGGTGGGCAGATCAGGAGGTCAGGAGATCAAGACCATCCTGGCCTAACATGGTGAAACCCTGTCTCTTCTGAAAAATACAAAAAACTAGCCAGGTGTGGTGGCGGGACGCCTGTAGTCCCAGCTACTTGGGAGGCTGAGGCAGGAGAATGGTGTGAACCCGGGAGGCAGAGCTTGCAGTGAGCTGAGATGGTGCCGCTGCACTCCAGCCTGGGCGATGGAGCAAAGACTCTGTCTCAAAAAAAAAAAAAAGCAATTTTGGCCGGGCGCGGTGGCTCAAGCTTGTAATCCCAGCACTTTGTGAGGCCGAGACGGGCAGATCACAAAGTCAGGAGATCAAGACCATCCTGGCTAACACAGTGAAACCCCGTCTCTACTAAAAAATACAAAAAAACTAGCCGGACGAGGTGGCGGGCGCCTGTAGTCCCAGCTACTTGGGAGGCTGAGGCAGGAGAATGGCGTGAACCTGGGAGGTAGAGTTTGCAGTGAGCTGAGATCCGGCCACTGCACTCCAGCCTGGGCGACAGAGCGAGACTCCGTCTCAAAAAAAAAAGCAATTTTAAAAGAAAATAGGAAATTTGAGTATCCGAAAATTTTGGAAATTATGCAAATATATTCCATTTTATTTAAAAATTAAAAAATATATATTTTTATTTTTTGAGACAGAATCTCGCTCTGTCACCAGGCTGGAGTGCTGTGGCACAATCTTGGCACATTGCAACCTCCACCTCCTGGGTTCAAGCAATTCCCCTGTCTCAGCCTCCCAAGTAGCTAGGACTACAGGCGCGTGCCACCATGCCCGGCTAATTTTTGTATTTTTGGTAGAGATGGGTTTCACCGTGTTGGCCAGGATGGTCTCAGTCTCCTGACCTCATGATCCACCAGACTCGGCCTCCCAAAGTGCTGGGATTACAGGCATGAGCGACTGCGCCTGGCCCTATTTTTAAATTTAATTTAATTTAATTTTTTGAGACAGAGTCTGTTGCCCAGGCAGGAGTGCAGTGGCACGATCTCGGCTCACTACAACTTCCACTTCCCAGGTTAAAGCGATTCTCCTGCCTTAGCCTCTGGAGTAGCTGGGGTTACAGGCACGTGCCACCACACCTGGCTAATTTTTGTATATATATATTTTTAGTAGAGATGGGGTTTGGCCATGTTGGTCAGGCTGGTCTGGAACTCCTGGCCTCAAGTGATCTGCCCACTTCGGCCTCCCAAAGTGTTGGGATTACAGGTGTGAGCCACCACCTGTGACCTCTATATGCTTATTAAGTGCACATACAAATTTCAAAGAATTGCCATACAGAGTATGTTTTTTGACCACAGTGGAGATAAGCTAAAAAGCAATTTTAAAAGAAAACAAGAAATTTGAATATCCCTACAATTTTGGAAATTATGCAAATATATTCCATTTTATTTATTTAAAAATAAAATACATATATATATATATATATATATTTTTTTTTTTTTTTTGAGACGGAGTCTCGCTCTGTCACCCAGGCTGGAGTGCAGTGGCCGTATCTCAGCTCACTCAAGCTCCGCCTCCTGGGTTTACGCCATTCTCCTGCCTCAGCCTCCCGAGTAGCTGGGATTACAGGCGCCCGCCACCTCGCCCGGCTAGTTTTTTGTTTTTTGTTTTTGTTTTTTAGTAGAGATGGGGTTTCACCGTGTTAGCCAGGATGGTCTCGATCTCCTGACCTCGTGATCCGCCTGTCTCGGCCTCCCAAAGTGCTGGGCTTACAGGCTTGAGCCACCGTGCCCGGCCAAAAATAAAATATATTTTTAAAGAGAAAAAGTATAGTACAGTAATGAAAGGGAACCATAAAATGCAAAACATATCAATACTTAAGTAGTAAAAGGACATTATGAACAACTATGCTAATAAATTTGAAAATTTATATGAATGAACAAATTCCTTAAAAAACTTGACCTCAACTCACATAAGAAGAACCGAAAAATCTGAATAGGTCTATTACTGTTAAATAAGTGGAATCTGGCCAGGTGCCGTGGCTTGCACCTGTAATCCTAAGAGATTCAGAGGCTGAGGTGGGAGGATTGCTTGAGGTCAGAAGTTTGAAAGCAGCCTATGCAGATTGGGAGACCCCTTTTCTACAGAAAATTTAAAAATTAGCCAGATGTGTTGGTGAGCACCTGTAACTCCCAGCTACTTGTTGGGGGCTGAGGGGGAGCATCACTTGAGCCTAGGCAATTGAGGCTTCAGTGAACTGTGATTGTGCCACCGTACTCCAGCCTAGGCAACAGAGAGACCCTGTATGGAAAAAAAAAAAAAATCCATAATTTAAAATTGTCCTACGATATAATTGTACACCCAGATGGCTTTCATTGATTAATTATTCTAAACTTTCAAAGAAACAACACAATCTGCTGTGCGTTGAATTGTGTCCCTTCCAAAAATGGATGTGTTGAAGTCTTAACCCCCAGTATCTCAGAATTCCAAATGTGAGTACATTTGGAAACAGGGCATTGCAGATGCTGTTCATTAAAATGAGGTCATGCTGGAGCCCCTAAACCAATATGACTTGAGTCCTCATAAGAAGGCAGAGAGAATGCCAGGCGAAGATGGAGGCCATGTATCTGTGAGCCAAGAAACACTGAGGTTTGACTTCACCGGAAGCCACAAGAGAGGCATGGAGCAGATTCTCCCTCAGAGCTTACTCAGAAGGAACCAACGCTGCTGTTCCTTGATTTTGGACTTCCAACCTCCACAACTATGAGGGAATATATTTCTGTTGTTTTAAGCAGTCCAATTTGAGGTACTTTGTTACAACAGCCTAGGGATACTAATACACAATTTTATATAAACTCTTCCAGAGAACAGAAAAAGCAGAAATACTCATTTTATAAGTTCAGCATAATCTTGATACTACAACTAACAAAGATATTATAAGAAAAGAAAATTACAAACCAATCTTTCTCATTACCATATATGCAAATACCCAAAATAAAAAACAAATTTTTTTTCGAGACAGAGACTCGCTCTGTCACCCAGGCTGGAGTGCAGTGGTGCGAGCTCAGCTCACTGCAACCTCCACCTCCCAGGTTCAAGCGATTCTCATGCCTCAGCTGCCCAAGTAGCTGGGATTACAGGCATGTGCCACCACACTCAGCTAATTTTTTTGTATTTTTAGTAGAGACGGATTTTCACCATGTTGGCCAGGCTGTGATCTGATTGCCTGGCCTAAAGTGATCTGATTGCCTCGGCCCCTCAAAGTGCTAAGATCATAGATATGAGGCACTGTGCCTGGCCAAAATAATCTATTATTATACTGGATTCAGCTATATATAAAAAACGAATAGAGCTGAGTGTGTTGTCTCAGGCCTATCATCCCAGTTACTCAGAAGGTCAAGACTTGAGGCCAGGTGTTCAAGACCAGCTTGGGTGACATAGGGAGATCCTAGCTCTAAATAAACTAATTAAATAAAAATTTTAAATATAAATAAAAAGAATAGTAAGTCATGATAAATTGGATTTATTCCAAGACTGACAATTGATTTATCATTCAAAAATTTAATCAATATAATTTACCACAATTACAGAATAAAGGAGAAAAACCATAGGATCACTTCAATAGATACTATTATTTTATATAATTCAGTGTCTATCTATAGTTTTTTTAAAAATAAAAGCTCTTGGCAAACTAGAAATATCAGGAACTTCTGTAATATGGCAAAGGTTGTCAATCAAAAACAGTAAATATCACGCTTGATGAAATATTGAAAAATTTTCCTTTCAGATTGGGAATAAGAAAAGGATGCTTGCTAACATCATTTCTATTCAGATTTACAATAGGAAATCTTAGACAATATAATAAGGCAAGCAAAATAATGAAAAAGGGCTGAGCATGGTGGCTTATGCCTGTGATCCTAGCACTTTGGGAGGGTGAGATGGGTGGATAACTTGAGGTCAGGAGTCTGAGACCAGCCTGACCAACATGGTGAAACTCCATTTCTACTAAAAATACTAAAATTAGCTGGGTGTGGTGGTGCACACCTGTAATCCCAGCTACTCGGGAGGCTGAGGCAGGAGAACTGCTCGAACCCAGGAGCTGGAGGTTGTAATTAACTAAGATTGAGCCACTGCACTCCAGCCTGGTCAACAGAGTGACTCCATCTCAAAAAACAAAAAAAAAAAAAAAAAAGGCTGGGTGTGGTGCCTCACGCTTGTAATCCCAGCACTTTGGGAGGCCAAGGGGGATGGAATACCTGAGGTCAGGAGTTCAAGACCAGCCTGGCTAACATGATGAAACTCCATCTCTACTAAAAATACAAAAATTAGCTGGGCATGGTGGCATGTGCCTGTAATCCCAGCTACTCAGGAGGCTGAGGTGAGAGAATCGCTCGAACTGGGGAGGACGAGGTTGCAGTGAGTGGAGATTTCACCATTCCACTCCAGCCTGGGTGACAAGAGTGAAAGAAATTCTGTCTCAAAAGAATGAAAAGGTATATTAGTTGGAAGGGAAGAAATAAAACTCATTGTTTTCAGACAACATGATTTGTATGTAAGAAAATGTAGGCCGGGCGCAGTGGCTCAAGCCTGTAATCCCAGCACTTTGGGAGGCCGAGACAGGTGGATCACGAGGTCAGGAGATCGAGATCATCCTGGCGAACACGGTGAAACCCCGTCTCTACTAAAAAATACAAAAAACTAGCCGGGTGAGGTGGTGGGCGCCTGTAGTCCCAGCCATTCGGGAGGCTGAGGCAGGAGAATGGCGTGAACCTGGGAGGCGGAGCTTGCAGTGAGCTGAGATCCGGCTACTGCACTCCAGCCTGGGCAACAGAGCGAGACTCTGTCTCAAAAAAAAAAAGAAAAGAAAACGTAAAAGAATTCATCAACTATTAGAATTAAGTGAATTTAGCAAAATCTCTCTATAGATCAATATAACAAATATCACTTGCATTTCTACATGCTAGCAATCAACAATGAGAAAATCAAATAAATGATATCATTTAGATAGCATCAAAATTCACCAAATCCCAGAAATAAGTTCAACAAAAGATATGCAAATCATCTATGGAGAAAACTAAAAATATTACTCATGGGAATTAAAGAAGACTTCAACAGAAAGAAAAGGTAGGAATATTCTGTTTTCATCAACTGGAATATTTAATATTATAAAAATGTTAATTCTACTCAAATTAATGAATAGGTTCAATATAAACCCAATAACAAAACTGTGTGTGTATGTGTGTGTGTGTGTGTGTGTGTGTATAAATTGACAAGCTGATTCTACAATAGATATGTGTATTAGTCATGTTTTTTATTTTCTGTATTTTATTAATCTTTTAGATCCTGGAGGCCTTGCTGACCTGGGAGAGACCACCCCTCTCAGGGCTAGCTAATGCCTAGAAATAGCAAACGGCTCTCCAGTGAGGGAGCCTTTCAGATGCAAAACAACCAATCCAGAGCCCATACCCTCCAACCTCCTCCTTTGTTGCCCTCTCACAGGGCTCTTACTCCTCAATATTCCCCTTCCCTAATCACCCCAGGTCCAGGTACCAGACAGCTCAGGACCGCTCCTGCTCCCTGGAGCCTACTGAATTTATTCAAACTAGCCAATGCCAGTCCTCCTTAGCCTGTAACCGCTTCTCCCATAGTACCCGTGAAAACCACAAAAAAAGGCTCTTACCCATGCTTTCTCCTCACTTCTGCCTCCTAACTGGCCATGGTACTTCCCCACGTGGCCCTGTGTGGTGCCGCATGCCCCTTCTTCTTGGGTACTATGAATAACAAATTATCTTTTCAATGGCAGTTGTGACCTAATCTGTCAGTCTCACCAAACCTGAATACTAATAAAACCTACGTTTTAAAACAATATGGCATGTAGTAGGCTAAAAATAGCATAGATGACCTTGAAGAACAAAACCTAAACACTTACACTAACAGATTTCTTTCTTTCTTTCTTTCTTTCTTTCTTTCTTTCTTTCTTTCTTTCTTTCTTTCTTTCTTTCTTTCTTTTTCTTTCTTCTCTTTTTTTTCTTTCTTTTTTTTTTTTTTGAGACAGTCTTAATCCATCACCCAGGCTGGAGTGCAGTGATGCCATCTCAGGTCACTGCAACCTCCTCCTGGGTTCAACTGATTCTCCTGCCTCAACCTCCCAAGTAGCTGGGACTACAGGCGTCTGCCACCATACCTGGCTAATTTTTGTATTTTTAGTAGAGACAGGGCTTCACCATATTGGCCAGACTGGTCTCAAACTCCTGACCTTGAGTGATCCACCCACCTCGGTCTCCCAAAGTGCTAGCATTATAAGCATGAGCCACCACACCCAGCCTGCACTAAAAGATTTTAAGACTTGTTAGAAATGTGCAATGCCCTGCCTGGGCACAGTGCTCATGCCTGTAATCCCAACACTTTGGGAGGCCAAGGCGGGTGGATCATCTGAGGTTGGGAGTTTGAAACAAGCCTGACCAACATGGAGAAACCCCGTCTCTACTGAAAATACAAAATTGCAAAGTGGCTGGGTAGCTCGGACTGGGTAGAGCCCACCACAGCTCAAGGAGGCCTACCTGCCTCTGTAGACTCCACCTCTGTAAGCAGGGCATAGCTGAACAAAAGGCAGCAGAAACTTCTACAGACTTAAACATCCCTGTCTGACAGCTTTGAAGAGAGTAGTGGTTCTCCCAGCACAGAGTTTGAGATCTGAGAACGGACAGACTGCCTCCTCAAGTGAGTCCCTGACCCCCGAGTAGCCTAACCAGGAGACACCTCCCAGTAGGGGCTGACCGACACCTCATACAGCTGGGTGCCCCTCTGAGTAATGCCTGTAATCCCAGCTACTTGGGCAGCTGAGGCATGAGAATTGCTTGAACCTGGGAGGCGGAGGTTGCAGTGAGCTGAGCTCGCACCACTGCACTCCAGCCTGGGTGACAGAGCGAGTCTCTGTCTCGAGGAAGCTTCCAGAGGAAGGATCAGGCAGCAACATTTGCCGTTCTGCAATATTTGCTGTTCTACAGCCTCCGCTGGTGATACCCAGGCAAACAGGGTCTGGAGTGGACCTCCAGCAAACTCCAACAGAACTGCAGCTGAGGGTCCAGATTGTTAGAAGGAAAGCTAACA
Organism: Piliocolobus tephrosceles; assembly: GCF_002776525.5. Lineage (NCBI taxonomy): Eukaryota > Metazoa > Chordata > Mammalia > Primates > Cercopithecidae > Piliocolobus > Piliocolobus tephrosceles. The sequence continues at coordinate 86,140,225 of NC_045448.1, read as the reverse complement.
AACAGGACATCCACACCAAAGCCCCATCTGTACATCAACATCATCAAAGACCAAAGATAGATAAAACCACAAAGATGGGGAGAAGCCAGAGCAGAAAAGCTGAAAATTCTAGAAATCAGAGCACCTCTTCTCCTCCAAAGGAATGCAGCTCCTCACCAGCAATGGAACAAAGCTGGATGGAGAATGACTTTGATGAGTTGAGAGAAGGCTTCAGATGATAGATAATAACAAACTTCTCCAATGTTCGAACCCATCGCAAAGAAGCTAAAAACCTTGAAAAAGGATTAGATGAATGGCTAACTAGAATAAGCAGCGTAGAGAAGACCTTAAATGACCTGATGGTGCTGAAAACCATGGCACGAGAACTACGTGACACATGCACAAGCTTCAGCAGCTAATTCGATCAAGTGGAAGAAAGGGTATCAATGATTGATGATCAAATGAATGAAATGAAGCAAGAAGAGAAGTTTAGAGAAAAAAGAGTAAAAAGAAATGAACAAGCCCTCCAAGAAACATGGGACTATGTGAAGAGACCAAATCTGTGTCTGATTGGTGTACCTGAAAGTGACGAGGAGAATGGAACCAAGTTGGAAAACACTCTTCAGGTATTATCCAGGAGAACTTCCCCAACCTAGCAAGGCAGGCCAACATTCAAATTCAGGAAATACAGAGAACGCCATAAAGATACTCCTCGAGAAGAGCAACTCCAAGACACATAATTTTCACTCCAAGACATATAATTGTCAGATTCACCAAAGTTAAAATGAAGGAAAAAGTATTAAGGGCAGCCAGAGAGAAAGGTTGGGTTACCCACAAAGGGAAGCCCATCAGACTAACAGCAGATCTCTCGGCAGAAACTCTACAAGCCAGAAGAGAGTGGGGGCCAATATTCAACATTCTTTGTTTTTTGTTTTTTTTTTTTTTTTGAGACGGAGTCTTGCTCTGTCACCCAGGCTGGAGTGCAGTGGCCAGATCTCAGCTCACTGCAAGCTCCGCCTCCCGGGTTTACGCCATTCTCCTGCCTCAGCCTCCTGAATAGCTGGGACTACAGGCGCCCACGACCTCGCCTGACTAGTTTTTGTATTTTTTAGTAGAGACAGGGTTTCATCGTGTTAGCCAGGATGGTCTTGATCTCCTCGTGATCCGCCTGTCTCGGCCTCCCAAAGTGCTGGGATTACAGGCTTGAGCCACTGTGCCCAGCCTTCAACATTTTTAAAGAAAAGAATTTTCAACTCAGAATTTTATATCCAGCCAAACTAAGCTTCATAAGTGAAGGAGAAATAAAATCCTTTACAGACAAGCAAATGCTGAGAGAGTTTGTCACCTCCAGGCCTGCCTTACAAGAGCTCCTAAAGGAAGCATTAAACATGGAAAGGAACAACCAGTACCAGCCACTGCAAAAACACGCCAAATTGTAAAGACCATCAATGACAGGAAGAAACTGCATGAACTAACAAGCAAAATAACCAGCTAACATCATAATGACAGGATCAAATTCACACATAACAATATTAACCTTAAATGTAAATGGGCTAAATACTCCAATTAAAAGACACAGACTGGCAAATTGGATAGAGTCAAGACCCATCAGTGTGCTGTATTCAGGAGACCCATCTCACATGCAGAGACACACATAGGCTCAAAATAAAGGGATGGAGGAAGATCTACCAAGCAAATGGAAAACAAAAAAAAGCAGGGATTGCAATCCTAGTCTCTGATAAAACAGACTTTCAACCAACAAAGATCAAAAGAGACAAGGCCATTACATAATGGTAAAGGGATCAATTCAACAAGAAGAGCTAACTATCCTAAATATATATGCACCCAACACAGGAGCACCCAGATTCATAAAGCAAGTCCTTAGAGACCTACAAAGAGACTTAGACTCCCACACAATAATGGGAGACTTTAACACCCCCACTGTCAACATTAGACAGAATCAACGAGACAGAAAGTTAACAAGAATATCCAGGAATTGAACTCAGCTCTGCACCAAGCAGACCTAATAGACAACTACAGAACTCTCCACCCCGAATCAACAGAATATACATTCTTCTCGGCACTACATTGCACTTATTTCAAAATTGACCACATAGTTGGAAGTAAAGCTCTCCTCAGCAAATGTAAAAGAAGAGAAATGATACCAAACTGTCTCTCAGACCACAGTGCAATCAAACTAGAACTCAGCTTTAAGAAACTCACTCAAAACCGCTCAACTACATGGAAACTGAACAACCTGTTCCTGGATGACTACTGGGTACATAACAAAATGAAGGCAGAAATAAAGATGTTCTTTGAAACCAATGAGAACAAAGACACAACATACCGGAATCTCTGGGACACATTTAAAGCAGTGTGTAGAGGGAAATTTATAGCACTAAATGCCCACAAGAGAAAGCAGGAAAGATCTAAAATTGACACCCTGACACCACAATTAAAAGAACCTGAGAAGCAAGAGCAAACACATTCAAAAGCTAGCAGAAGGTAGAAATATCTAAGATCAGAGCAGAACTGAAGGAGATAGAGACACAAAAAAACCCTTCAAAAAATCAATGAATCCAGGAGTTGGTTTTTTGAAAAGATCAACAAAATTGATAGACGACTAGCAAGACTAATAAAAAAGAAAAGAGAGAAGAATCAAATAGATGCAATAAAAAATGATAAAGGGGGTATCACCACCAATCCCACTGAAATACAAACTACTGTCAAAGAATACTATAAACACCTCTACACAAATAAATAAGAAAATCTAGAAGAAATGGATAAATTCCTGGACATATACACCCTCCCAAGACTAAACCAGGAAGAAGTTGAATCCCTGATACCAAACAAAAGTCCAGGACCAGACAGATTTGCAGCCATTGTGGAAGACAGTGTGGGGATTCCTCAAGGATCTAGAACTAGAAATAGCATTTGACCCAGCGATCCCATTACTGGGTATATACCCAAAGGATTATAAATCATGCTGCTATAACGACACATGCACATGTATGTTTATTGTGGCACTATTCACAATAGCAAAGACTTGGAACCAATCTAAATGTCCATCAATGATAGACTGGATTAAGAAAATGTGGCACATATACACCATGGAATACTATGCAGCCATAAAAAAGGATGAGTTCATGTCCTTTGCAGGGACATGGATGAAGCTGGAAACCATCATTTTGAGCAAACTATCGCAACTACAGAAAACCAAACACCGCATGTTCTCACTCATAGGTGGGAATTGAACAATGAGAACACTTGGACACAGGGTGGGGAACTTTACACACTGGGGCCTGTCATGGAATGGAGGGAGGGGAGAGGGATAGCATTAGGAGATATACCTAACATAAATGACAAGTTGATGGGTGCAGCACACCAACATGGCACATGTATACATATGTAACAAACCTGCACATTGTGCACATGTACCCTAGAACTCAAAGTATAATTAAAAAGAAATAAATAACAATAAAAGAATTAAAAAAAAGAAAGTAAGAAACAAACAAACAAAAAACAAAATTAGCCAGGCGTGGTGGTGTATGCCTGTAATCCCAGCTACTCAGGAAGGCTGAGGCAGGAGAATTGATTGAACCCAAGAGGCGGAGGTTTTGGTGAGTTGAGATCGCACCACCGCACTCCAGACTGGGCAACGAGCAAAACTTGTTCTCAAAAAAAAAAAAAAGAAAAAGAAAAAAGAAAAAAAAAGAAATGTGCAATGCCCCTTCTTGGTGCTAGTCTAGACAATTAGACTAAGGGAAGAATCTAGACACAGATCCACACTTACATGGTACCTGATTTGTGATAAAGTTGTCATGTCAGTGAAAGAGAGAAAGGGTAGCATTAGCAACCATCCACATGGAGGGAAGAACCTTGATCTCTAATTCAAGGTATACCCAAGAATACATTTCAGATGGATTGTAGATCTACACTTAAACAACAAAGCTCCTAGGACACAATATGGATAATATCTTCATAACCTTGATGTCAGCAAAGATTTCTTCAATAGGACCCACAAGTACTAACTATAAATGTTTTTTGTTTTTTTTTTTTTATAAATGTAAAGTGAAAACTGGTCTATATTAAACTTAAGACTTTTGAGCCAGGCGTGGTGGCACACACCTGCCTGTAATCCCAGCACTCTGGAAGGCTGAAGCAGGCAGATCACTTGAGCCCAGGAATTCAAGACGGGCCTGGCCAACATGGCAAGACCCCATTTCTAGTAAAGATACAAAATTAGCTGGGTATGGTGGCACATGCCTGTAGTCCCAGCTGCTTTGCAGGCTGAACCAAGAGGATCACTTGAGCCCAGGAGGTTGAGGGTGCAGTAAGCTGTGATTGAGACCTTGCCTCAAAAAGAAAGGTAAGAATTTTGATTTTTTTTTTTTTTTTTTTTTTTTTTTTTTGAGATGGAATCTTGCTCTATCACCAAGGCTGGAGTGCAGTGGTGCGATGTCAGCTCACTGCAACTTCTGCCTCCTGGGTTCAAGCGATTCTCCTGCCTCGGCCTCCCCCTCCCGAGTAGCTGGGACTACAGGCACCTGCTACCTCGCCCAGCTAGTTTTTTGTATTTTTTTTTAGTAGAGACGGGGTTTCACCGTGTTAGCCAGGCTGGTCTTGATCTCCTGACCTCATGATCCGCCTGTTTCGGCCTCCCAAAGTGCTGGGATTACAGGCTTGAGCCACCGCGCCCGGCCTGGACAAGGTCTTTAAGGAAAATGAAAATGTGTTCATGTGGTGGATGAAGTGGGTGATTTTCCCCCTTTTTTCAAACATCCTTCATTATTTTCTTCATGCTACTCTAGCAATACATAAAAGTCACACAAAGATTTGACAGAGCATGAACATAGAGGAATGCCAATTTGTAAACTGCTCCCAAGTCCAATTTTGTGTTGCTAATTTTAAAGCTAGTGCTATTTTCTAGTAAATAGAATATATGTAGAAGTCTGCATTTCTTTTTGTCGATTTGACCAACATATTTTAGCATCATCTGCAAACTGGCAAATAAAGTATAAAGCATAACAAATGGTTTTTGTTCTAATCTGGGATAATTTCTTGCAGCAATCACTGGTGGTTGTTCTGATACACCAGGAATGGAAGCTGAGCGGGTAGAGAGGGGGTGAGGATTTGTTTTGTTCTTATCTTGACTGCAAAGTCCAAAGCTATTTACTTTTTTTGTTCTAGATTTCTTTCACAGAGCATTAATTACCTGGAGAAATTGTTTCCTAATTGCAGTTTTTTTTGGGAGGGTAATCATTTCTAAAGAAATAAATATTCCTTCCAGGTGGCTCAAAATGTTCCTGGCATGCAACACCAGTTTAATATAAAGTGTATATTTGAAGTGTTTTCATATTACTGCATGCCTGTTCATGACATATCTGCTGTGGTCACAATGAATTTTTTTTTAGTTACATCATTATGTCTTTTTGCAGATATGGAATTAAATCATTTTATGGGTCAGTTAAGATTTGAACAAGAGTGCATAGCCTACTTATTCCATGAGTTGAAGGATTTTCCCATCTACCAAAAGTTGCACTGAATCACCTCAATAAATGATTATTAAGTATTCTTTGGATTTAAAAAATGGATTGTGCCATCAACCTGTCTTTCCTGTTGTCGCCAGAAAGAAGAACATGGCAAGCTGAAAGCCGTGAAGATTTGAGTTTGCATCTGGGTTCTAATCATTACTGTGTGACTCTGAACAAGTCAGCTTAGTATTCTGAAGCCTTGGTTTTCTCATCTATGAAACTGGAAAACAGAACCATGAAATGTCTTGTCTAGTCCTGATTACACAGACAAATCAGCTGCTAAGGACACTTGTGGTCCAACGGGGGATATCTCAACATGGTCTATGTATAGAAAGAGAAGATGACGGCCATGTGCAGTGGCTCACACCTGTAATACCAGCACTTTGGGAGTCTGAGGTGGGCGGATCATGAGGTCAGGAGTTTGAGACCAGCCTGCCCAACATGGTGAAACCCCACCTCTACTATAAATACAAAAATTAGCCAGGCGTAGTGGTGTGTGCCTGTAATCCCGGCTACTCAGGAGGCTGAGGCAGGAGAATCACTTGAACCCAGGAGGCAGAGGTTGCAGTGAGCAGAGATCGCGACATGCACTCCAGCCTGGGTGACAGAGCAGGACTTCGTCTCCAAAAAAAAGAAAGAGAAGATGACAATTTATAAAAATGGCTTATTATTTAGTATTTTCCTCCAACAATCAATTTTCCTTTCTCAGTTTATTATGGACAGTGTGGCCTCTAGCCATTTTGTGTTATTTTTATTGTTCTCATTCTTTATGTTATTTTTCTCTCTGATTTGAAAGAGGAGATGACACCCAAGCACTTTTCTCTAATCATAGCTTAAAAAGTTTTTAGTATCTTAAAGTGGGACATGCTCTACACACACACACACACACAATTTTAATAAAGCGAGTTAGCTTTTACTGCTGAGAGCCCTAAGATTAACAAATTCTGGTATTTTCTAATCCCATTTCTTATCATCTTTTGGTCCTTAAAATATTGTTAATTTATTATTATTTCTCCAAATTATGAAAGATATATTGGCCATATAGAAAAAAAATCTGAAGCAATATCCACCAAGCAGTGAGCAGCGCTGCTTTCTGGAGATGAGCTCATAGGGGAGACCTTCAACATTGCGGGGTGTGTGTGTGTGTGTGTGTGTCAGGGCTGGGCAGATGGAAAAGTTGAATTCACAACAATTGCAAGAGAGGACTTAATGGATCTCACAGGGAGCTTTAGTGCTGGAATATTCCTTTAGATTTGCTCCAAATTGAGGCAAGGGGGCCAGACCTTTGTATTCCTATATTGATTAGTTGTTGGATATGGACTGCCGCCAGAGTAGGGGCAAAACTTTGGGCAAGGCAGCTCTCTTTTGCCCAGAGAAATTTCTAGAGAAGGATTCGGCTGTGAGCCATTGGCAGACAATGCTCCCGGCAGCTGGGGAAATGAGTAGCTCAATCCTTTTTTTTTTTTTTTTTTTTTTTGAGACGGAGTCTCGCTCTGTCACCCAGGCTGGAGTGCTGTGGCTGGATCTCAGCTCACTGCAAGCTCCGCCTCCTGGGTTCACGCTATTCTCCTGCCTCAGCCTCCCGGGTAGCTGGGACTACAGGCGCCGCCACCTCGCCCAGCTAGTTTTTTGTAGTTTTTAGTAGAGACGGGGTTTCACCGTGTTAGCCAGAATGGTCTCGATCTCCTGACCTCGTGATCCGCCCGTCTCGGCCTCCCAAAGTGCTGGGATTACAGGCTTGAGCCACCGCGCCCGGCCGAGTAGCTCAATCCTAAAGGGGGAGTTCTGTGTGGTATACCACAGCATCCACTACAGCTTATCCCTTGCACCACTTGGATCTGCTTACTTTGTGCATTCAATTCTGGGAACAGGGCCAGGATTCTGAATAAGTTTCTTTCCTGGAAAAACTTTGAGAAGAAGGTTATTGGGACAAACTATCGCCCTCACTGCTTCAGCTGGTCTTGAGCCACAGTCTCCTTCCTCTAATACACACTCTAATCTAGGAGTCTAGATTTCTTTCATCCTCAGCTAGCACCTTTGCTGGTCCAGATGGCTTATCTGATGGGTGGCCCAGACCCTCATTATTGAGTGGCCTGAAGCCATGTTCATCATGCTCTTCTTAGACTGTGGCTGCTTTGTCCATTTACCATAAATATTGGGCAGGGAGTACCAAGAGATTTCTCAGTAAACCACTTGGGTGCAAAATACATTCTTCCCTATCCCTATTGAGTAATGGCAGCCCTATCTTCTTCTGATGATAAGGATCAATTAACTACCTATGACAGTATGGTTACTACTTTCCTTTCTGTATGTCTCTTGGCACAAGGATCCCAAAGTGACTAGGCGATAGCTACAGGAGACTCTTACCATGTCTCCTGGTGGAAGCATTCCGCTCTGGGAACCAGGATCTCTAGGCCTTAAAATTGAGGGGATGGGAAGCACGAACTTCCCAACTGGGCCAGTGGGATTGATGATAAGTGGGGCCATTTCTATTGACATTCTTTGGTTTCCAAACTCGTGTACTATGTCTCCTGGGGATAAAATATCATATAATAGTCATTGATTTAGGGTGTATATTGCATCCTAGAAGATGATGTCCTATTTTTATTGAGTATCAATTCTTTTTTTTCCTTTCCTCTTTTTTTTTTTTTTTTTTTTTTTTTTTTTTGAGGTGGAATCTCGCTCTGTCACCCAGGTTGGATGTCAGCTCACTGCAACCTCCACCTCCTGGGTTCACATGATTCTCCTTCCTCAGCCTCTTGAGTAGCTGGGACTACAGGCACCTGCCACCATGCCTGGCTAATTTTTGTATTTTTAGTAGAGACGAGGTTTCACCATATTGGCCAGGCTGTTGTCGAACTCCTGACCTTGTGATCCGCCTGCTTTGGCCTCCCAATGTGTTGGGATTACAGGCATGAGCCACTGCGCCCAGCCTGAGCCGCTACACCCGGTTGAGTATCATTTCTAACCTGGTATCTTGTCTACAGTTTCCAAAGGCTATTCCCTTACTTTATTGAGTCCAGAAGCTTCTGAGTGATGTGATATATGACGGGACTGGTGGTTCCCATTGTCATGTGGCCATTGCCACACTCTTGCTGTAAGTTAGGTTTCTTGGTCAGAGGCAATGCTATGCAGAATTCCATACTGGCATATCACTCTGTGAGTTCTCAGAGTGTTGTCCAAGGCCTTGCAGGCAGAAAAGGTAAGACTATATCTAGAACATGTGTTAATTCCAGTCAAGATGAAGCAATGCTGCTTCTAGAGTGGAAAGGGCCTAGTAATCATCTTGGCAGAAAGTGGGTGGTTGGTCTCCTCAAAGAATGATACTGTACTGGGGACTCAGCATTGGCCTCTGCTGCTGGCAGGTTGGGCATTGCTTTGCAAAAGTAATGATACCAGCTTTAGTAAGTAGGAACTCATATTTTTGTGCCATTCATAGCCTCCAGCCTTGCCATATGACTACCCCATTTGTGAGCTGATCTGGCCAGAACTGGGATGAGTGATAACATAGGGTAGTTAACGTCAACTAGTTGAGTCATCCTGTCTATTTGGTTGTCCAGTCAGTCTTCTGTTGGTGGATGCTGTCGTGTGGTTAACGAAATGCAGAAGAAGATATTCACATTTATTTTTTGCCCACTTCTTTGGGTCCATCTATACCAAGGGTTGGCAACTAAAGCTCAGGCCAAATTCACCCACTGCCTGTTTTATGGGAACACAGCCATGCCACTTATTTATGTGTTGAATATGGCTGCTTTTATACTACAACAGCAGAGCTGTGCAGTTGCAACAGAAACCATATGGCCCATGAATCTGAAACAGTTACTCTGATCCTTTGTAGAAAAAGTTTGCAGACTCTTGATTTACATGCTTCTTTCCAGTATTGTCCCCAGTATTCCAATCTTGTTCCTTTCAGATCCCTGTTCAATTAAGCCATTTGCCACTGCCTTCACGTCTGTGTATATTTTCATCTTGGGCCAATTCTCTTTCCACATAAAGTAGAAGACCAGACGTACTTCCTAACGCTCTGGCCATGGGAGGATTTCATCTCAGCATTCTTTCAGGGCCACTCTGAGTGAGACAGCACTGTATCACCAGTCTGCTTTTGGTTTATACCCACAAATCAAGCTAGTGCGTCCCAGTATCAAGCTTGGCCTTTGCTTCCTCCATCAGTTTGTCATAAGACCTTCTATGTGGACGTAAATGGAATACAGGGAAAGGCATCTATGCAACAGTACTGCTTGACAGGATGACGTGGCTAATGGCTTACTTTTATCCTCTGGCTCTACTTGATACCCAATCCTGATATGCTACTGCAGTTTTATAATGGACTGCTGCTGGACCCACTCAACATTATGACTTGATGGGTCTGACAGAAACCAGCTCAGGATGGGCAGCTCTAACCACAGGCCACTTGATGTCTCATAGTCAGCTGTTTCATCTCTACCATGACCCAGGAGTATGCCGGGAACAATTTATTGAGTGGCATATAGCTGTCTGCGGTTTTCCACACATTCCTACAGGTGTTTTTACACCCCAGAAAGCTCTAATATCGCAAAGTCTCCTGGGTCACCTGGCCTAAGTGGCAGGGTAATGCAGCATGAACCAGCTGTAGAGCCTTTCATTACTCTGGACCCCATTCAAAGTTGTCAGTTTTCCACGTGATTCAGTAAATGAGTCAGAGTAGTTTTCCCCCGTATAAAACATACCATCTCCAGAACCCAAAGAGGCTAACAAGTATTATGCTTCCACCTTAGTGGATCCCTATACACGTCACTGATGTGGTAGGACCCAGAATCTTCCTAAGATTTATCATTTATTGCTCATTCTTTGGAAAATGTTTATCTTACCAAGGCTTCAACTTACTTGCCACTTCTTACTCATGTGGTCTGATTAACATCAGGTTATTGACAAAATGGACCAATGTGATATTCTTCAGGATGTTCAGATAGTCAGGATCTATCTGGATTATATTATGACAGTTTGCTGGATTTAAAATATGTCCACAAATTTTTTGATGTTCCTCCCTTCAAGAGGTGGAATCTAATTCCCCTCCCCTTATAGATCACTGACTCTGGGGAAAGTTGGCTGCCATGTTGTGAGGACACTCCAGCAACCAATGGGGAGGTCCGCCTGATGAGGAACTGAGGCTTCCTGCCAACAAGCATATGAATGAGTCAGTTGGAAGTGAATTCTCTAGCCCCAATTAAGCCTTCAGATAACTGCAGGACCTATGGATGTCCTAACTGCAACCACATTAGAAATCCTGAGCCAGAACCATCAAGCTAAGACATTGCTGCATTCCTGACCCACAGAAGCTGTAAGATAATGCTTATTTCCTGCTCCAAGGCTTCTCTGACACAGTGCCGTGGATGCCGGCAGAAACCCTCTCAGCATTCATATATGGTCAACCCTTATATGTGAGGTATCTTGATCAAAGCTAGCTTTTCATTACCTGGCAAACAGTTCTGAAGCACATTTCATAAGGCTCCTCAGATGGCTCCACAGAATCAAGCACTGGTTACCTATAACGCCAGCCAATTGGTCAGTGCATCTTGCATTGGCTTTCCCTGTTTCATTCCTCCTTATTTCTCACGCTTGTTCTCTGGGCTCACCTTCCCACATAAGCAATATGCAGACAATTCTTCATCTGTTTTCAAGGGAACTCACAACAATAATGTGAAAAGGCACATGACACAATTCAAATCTGATTATATCTATATAAAACTCCTCAAGGGTTAGCCTCTTACCTTAATTTTAAAATGCTGGCTAGGCGCGGTGGCTCACACCTGTAATCCCAGCATTTTGGGAGGCTCAGGTGGGCAGATCTCCTGAGGTCAGGAGTTCAAGACCAGCCTGGCCAACATGGTGAAACTCCGTCTCTAATAAAAATATAAAAATAAGCTCGGTGTGGTGGCATGTGCCTGTAGTCCCAGCTGCTCAGGAGGCTGAGGAAGGAGAATTGCTTGAACGCAGGAGGCAGAAGCTGCAGTGAGCCAAGATTGTGCCACTGCACTCCAGCCTGGCGATAGAGTGAGACTCTGTCTCAAAAAAAAAAAAAAAAAAAAAAAGCTGAAGTGAGGAATAATGTCTACTATCTCCTCTATGAACATTATATTGGAAGTATTAGTTAAATTATACAAGGGAAATCATATCAGACAAGAAACACAGTAATTGAAAAGAAAGAGATAAAGCAATCTCTATTTATAGATAACATAATTGTTTAGTTGGAACACCCAAAAGAAAAACTCTCACACACAATAAAACTAAGTAAAGTAACTGGATATAAAAATCAACATGGGATGGGCGTGGTGGCTTGGCCAGCACTTTGGGAGGCCAAGGTAGGCAGATCACCTGAGGTTGGGAGTTTGAGACCAGCCTGACCAATATGGAGAAACCCTCTCTCTACTTAAAATACAAAATTAGCCAGGCATGGTGGTGCATGCCTATTATCCCAGCTACTCGGGAGGCTGAGGGAGGAGAATTGCTTGAATCCAGGAGGCGGAATTTGCAGTGAGCCGAGATTGTGCCATTGCACTTTAGTCTGGCAATAAGAGCAAAACTTCATCTAAAAAAAAAAAGAAACAAAAATCAACACGTAGAAATCATCTGCCTATATATAAACAGTAAGTAAATTAGGAAATATAATGAGAGAAGGCCTGGTGCGGTGAGTGACTCATGCCTGTAATCCCAGCACTTTGGGAGGCCGAGGTGAGCGGATCACTTGAGGTCAGGAGTTGGAGACCAGCCTGGCCAACATGGTGAAACCCTATCTCTACTAAAAATGCAAAATTAGCTGGCTGTGGTGGCAGGCACCTGCAATCCCAGCTACTCGGGAGGCTGAGGCACAAGAATCGCTTGAATGCAGGATGTGGAGGTTGCAGTGAGCCGAGATCACGCCATTGTACTCCAGCCTGGGCGACAGAGTGAAACTATGTCTCAAAAAAAAAAAAAAAAAAAAAAAGAAAGAACAGAAAATATAATGAGAGATGAGAGAGAAGATCCACTTGAAATAGCAACAATAAAGTAAAATATTTGATGTAGACCAAAAGAAATGTGCAAAACCTATATGAGTAAAAACTATGAAACACACATGGAAGACACAAACATGGACTTAAACAAATGGAAAGACATACTGTGTTCTTGGATAGGAAGATTCTGTCATAAAGATGTCAGTTCTCCCTAAATTAAATGATATATTAATCATAATCCCAGTGGACATTACCATGAGATTTTGATAGTTTTGTAGTCTTACAAGTTTTTTTATATAAAGATTTTTTTAAAAAGAATAAACACTAGCCTGGGCAACACAGTCAGACCCCATCTCTACAAAAATACAAAAATTAGCTGGGCAGGGTGACACAAGACTGTAGTTCCAGCTACTTGAGAGGCTGAAGTGGGAGGACTGTTTGAACCTGGGAGGCAGTGTTTGCGGCAAGGCAAGTTCATGCCACTGTACTCCAGCCTGGGTGACAAAGCGAGACCCTGTGTCCAAAATAATAATAATAATAGTAATAATAAACAAGCAACAATAGTAAAATTCTTTAAGAAAGAGATACATAGGGAGGCTAGCCCTCCAGGACATTAAAATGTTATAAAGTTTCTGTAATTAAAAGAGTATAGTGTCGGTATATGAATAGACAAATCAGTGAAAGGATGCATCTCAGAGCAGTGGGGAAGAGCCAAACTTTTAAATAAACGGTATTGAGACAACTGCAACCGTGTACCTATATGGAAAAATATAACATCAGCTTCATTCTTCTCATATACCAGAATATATGGCAAATGGGTAAGAGATCTAAATATGAAAAATGTGGGCCGGGCGCGGTGGCTCAAGCCTGTAATCCCAGCACTTTGGGAGGCCGAGACGGGCGGATCACGAGGTCAGGAGATCGAGACCATCCTGGCTAACACGGTGAAACCCCGTCTCTACTAAAAAATACAAAAAACTAGCCGGGCGAGGTGGCGGGCGCCTGTAGTCCCAGCTACTCCGGAGGCTGAGGCAGGAGAATGGCGTAAACCCGGGAGGCGGAGCTTGCAGTGAGCTGAGATCCGGCCACTGCACTCCAGCCCAGGAGACAGAGCCAGACTCCGTCTCAAAAAAAAAAAAAAGAAAAAAAAAAAAAAAAAGAAAAATGTAAACAAGTACTAGAAGAAAAACTGAGTGTGTCTTTTTAAACTAGGAATGGGAAAACATTTATAACTTTAAAATCAGAAGCTATAGAAGAAAAGACTGATAACTGTTATTATATAGATGTAAATATTATTTGCAAACATGAGAGAGAAGAAGAGAGAGAGGAAGAACTAAAATATTTAAAAGACATTAACAAACTGTCAAAAGGTATTGACAAGTCATAACACACTAACACTCCTAACATACAAAGAGTTCATGATTTTTAGAATCATGAAGGAGAAAGGGCAAAAGATATGAACATAGATAGTAAAAAAAAGAGGCCGGGATCAGAGGCTCATGCGTGTAATCTCAGTCCTTTGAGAGGGCTGTGATGGGAGGATCGCTTGAGGCCAGGAGTTCAAGATCAGGCTGGGCAACATAGTGAGACCCACTGTCTACAAAAAATAAAAATAAAAAAATTAGCCAGATGCAGTGGCACACGCCTGTAGTCCCAGTTACTTGGGCGGCTAAGATGGGAGGATTGCTTGAGCCCAGAAGGTCCAGGCTGCAGTGGATCATTTCACTGCACTCCAGCCTAGGTGACAGGCGAGATCCTGTCTCTAAAAGAAAGGCAAATAGCAAAGATGTTCAGCCTTTTACATAACGAGGAAAATGCAATTTGTTTTCTTTCTTTCTTTCTTTCTTTTTGAGAGGAAGTCTGGCTCTGTCACCCGGACTGGAGAGAAGTGGCGTGATTTCAGCTCACTGCAACCTCCGCCTCTCAGGTTCAAGCGATTCTCCTGCCTCAGCCACCCAAGTAGCTGGATTACAGGCGTGTGCCACCAGGCCTGGCTTATTTTATTTTATTTTATTTTATTTTATTTTATTTTTGTATTTTTAGTAGAGACGGAGTTTCACCATGTTGGCCAGGCTGGTCTCCAACTCCCGACCTCAAGTGATCCGCCTGCCTCGGCCTCCCAAAGTGCGGGGATTACAGGCACGAGCCACTGCGCCTGACCGGAAGTGCAAATTAAAATCACCCCGAGATAATATTTCTCCCCTATCAGATTGGCAAAACTCCAAAAGTTTGACAACACACTCTGATGATGAGATGTAGGGAGTCAGGGTGTCTTACACATTGCTCATGGAATGCAAGATGATATCATCTCCGTGGAAGGCAACTTGGCAATATCTAATGAAAAGGAATATGCATTTACCCTGTGATTTAGCAATCCTACTTCTAGGAATCTATCCCAAGACGCACTAGCAAAACCAGTAAACGGCATAGAAACAAGGCAATTCATTGCAGCACTATTTGTGTCAATAAAAGACTGGAAATAATAAAAAAGGTGTTTGGGGACTAGTTGAATGTTGCATCTAAACAGTGGAGTCCTATATAGATGTAAAAAGCCATGAGAAGACCCCCTATCTACCTCCAGGGATCCCAGAAAATATGGCTAAATGGAAAAAAGCAAGACGCAGAACAGTGCATAGTGTGCCATTCTTTGGGTAAGAAAAGTGTGGAAATATGAATATATAAATTATATATTAAAAGTATATTTTCATAAATAATGAAAGCAGAAACGGTTGCCTATAGAGCAGTCTTTCCCAATCTTTTCACTCCAGAGGAACTCCTTTTTTTTTTTCTTAGACAGGGACTCACTGCCACCCGGGCTGGCGTTCAATATGGCACTGCAGTTGAACTCACTGCAGCCTGAACCTCCTGGACTTCAGACATCCTCCCACCTCAGCCTCCTGAGTAGATGTGACGCTGGCACACACCACTATGCCCAGCTAATTTTTGTATTTTTTGTAGAGATGAGGTCTCACTAAACTGCATAGGCTGCTCTCAAATGCTTGGGCTCAAGTGATCCTCCCACTTTGGCCCCCCAAAGTGCTGGGATTACAAGCGTGAGCCACCGTACTGCTTAGAACAACTCTTGAAATGATTTTTAGGTCTCAGAGAATCCCTGCATAAAAATTATACCTACAGCTCATGGTACATTAGCATGATTAATAAGATGTAGATATAATCATGCAGTAATAAATCAGTAATGCCATTTTGAGTAGAGAATTTTTTTTTTTTTTTTTTTTTTTTTGAGACAGACTTTTGCTCTGTCACCCAGACTGGAATGCAGTGGCACGATCTCAGCTCACCCCAACCTCCACCTCCTTGATTCAAGTGATTCTCCTGCCTCAGCCTCCCGAGTAGCTGAGATTACAGCCAAGTGCCACCACACACAGCTAATTTTGTATTTTTAGTAAAGACGGCGTTTCTCCTGGTTGGTCAGGCTGGTCTTGAACTCCCAACCTCAGGTGATCCGCTCACCTTGGCCTCCCAAAGTGCTAGGATTACAGGCATGAGCCACCGCACCCGGCCAATAATTTTTTTTTTTCCCTGTGAGTTGTGCATTTTGCTGAACTTATTAGCACACACTTTTTGTGTAGTCCCTCCAATCCACAAAGGAATTCAACTCCCATGCAAATCCATAGTATAGGTAAAGAAATCTTTTCGTTTTAAAAATGTCTTCCTTATTTTACTTTATCCAGAAAAATCCAAAGCCTTGTTACAAATTTCTACTACACAAGATGCTGATCAACTGTGATATATAGTGCATGTTTCATCCCCACTGAAAACTAAAAATGACTTTTTAACCAAACTTTCTTGAAAAAATTAAGCTTAGTTCAACCTTTATTGTAATTAATCTATTTGTTTCCTTTTCATAACAATTTTAAACAGCTTTATCAGGATATAATTCACATACTGTACAATCCACTGCTTGAAAGTATAAAATTCAGTGGTTTTTAGTATATTCACAGAAATGTGCAACCATCACCAGCGTCCATTTTTTTTTTTTTTTTTTTTGAGGTAGAGTCTTGCTCTGCCACCAGGCTGGAGTGCAATGGCTTGATTTCGGCCCACTACAAACTCCACCTGGTGGATTCAAGCGATTCTCCTGTCTCGGCTCCCGAGTAGCTGAGACTGCAGGCACACGCCACCAGGTCTGGCTAATTTTTGTATTTTCAGTAGAAACGGGGTTTCACCATGTTGGCCAGGATGGTCTCCAATCCTTGGCCTCGTGATCCTCCTACCTCGGCCTCCCAAAGTGCTGGGATTACAGGCGTGAGCCACTGAGCGCAGCCCACCAGAGTCAATTTTAGAATATTTTCATTACCTCAAAAATGAACCCCATACCCTTCAGCTGTGACCCCCTCTCTCCCCCATGCATCCCAGCCCAGGAAAACCACTAATCTCTTTTTTTTTTTTTTTTTTTTTTTTTGAGACGGAGTCTCGCTCTGTCGCCCGGGCTGGAGTGCAGTGGCCGGGCCTCAGCTCGCTGCAAGCTCCGCCTCCCAGGTTCACGCCATTCTCCTGCCTCAGCCTCCCGAGTAGCTGGGACTACAGGCGCCCGCCACCTCGCCCGGCTGGTTTTTTTTTTTTGTATTTTTTAGTAGAGACGGGGTTTCACCGTGTTAGCCAGGATGGTCTCGATCTCCTGACCTCGTGATCCGCCCGTCTCGGCCTCCCAAAGTGCTGGGATTACAGGCTTGAGCCACCGCGCCCAGCTAAAACCACTAATCTCTTAAATAGAATCATATAAAATGATTATAATATCATTATGAAAAATATAATGTTTTCAGGTTCATTCACGTTGTAGCCGTGCCATTACTTCATTCCTTCTTATGGCCAAATAACATTTCATTGTTTGGATATATCATTCTACATTTTCTTTATAGATTTGTCAGTTGACAGACATTTGAGTTGTTGCTACTTTTTGGTTAATATAAATACTGAAGCTATAAACATTTGTATAAAAGTTTTTATGTGGACATATGTTTTAAACTCTTCTGGGAGTACACCTAGGAGTAGATTGGCTAGGTCATATGTTAACTTTATAATTAATCATTTGAGGAAGTGCTAAACTGTTTTCCAAAGCAGCTGCACCATTTTGCATTACCACCAGTGGTATATGAGGGTTCTGATTTCTCCACATCTTCAATAACACTTGTTACTATCTTTTCCATTATAACCATACTAGTGGGTGTGAAGTGGTATCTCACTTTTGATTTGCATTTCCCTGATAACTAATAATGTTGAATATCTTTTCATGTGCTCATTGGCCATTTCTATTTCTTCTTCGGAGAAATGTCTGTTTAGAACCTTTGCCCATTAAAAAATTTATTGTTGTTGTTGTTGTTGTTGTTTTCAGAGATGAGGTCTTGCTGTGTCACCCAGGCTGGAGTGCAGTGGTGCAATTGTAGCTCGCTGCAGCCTTGAACTCCTGGGCTCAAGCAGTCCTCCTGCCTCAGCCTCCTGAATAGCTAGGACTACAGTCATATACCACCATGCCTGGCTAATTTTTAAATTTTTTGTAGAGATGAAGTCCTGCCATTTTCCCCAGACTGGTCTCAAACTCCTGGGCTTCCGTCTTGGCCTTCCCAAATGCTGGAATTATGGGCGTGAGCCACCCCATCTGGCCTAAAAAACTTTAAAAAATTGTGGTAAAATATACACAACATAAAATTTACCATCTTAGTCCTTTTACATATACAGTTCAATAGTGCTAAGTCCCTTCACCTTGTTGTGGTTTTCATATGTTAAAATTTAATTATTTGTATTTTATTGAGTGTGAGTTATAAGAGTTTTTTATGTCTTTTATATGTTTAGCTATAAATCCCTTATTAGCGATATGATTTATAAAATTTTCTCCCATTCTGTGGACTGTCTTGTCACTTTCTTGATAATGTCCTTTGAAGCACAAAGGTTTCTAATATTGATCAAGACCAATTTATCTTTTTTTCTTCGGTTGCTTGCGCTACTGGTATCATATCTAAATATCCATGGCCAAACATAAGGTAATCAATATTTTTCTTGCAATACTTTCATGTTTTCTTCCAAGACTTTTATAGTTTTAGCTCTTACACTTAGGTATTAGATCCATTTTTAATTAATTTTTGTATATGGTAAGAAGCCAACTTCATTCTTTCCCATATGGCTACCAGTTGTCTCAGCATCATTTGCTGAAAAGACAATTTTTTCTCCATTGAATGATCTTGACATCTTTGTCAAAAATTAGTTGACTGTAGACACATGGTTTTATTTTTGGACTCTCAATTCTAGTTCATTGATCAATATATCTGTCCTTATGCTAGTACCACATTATTTTGAATACTGTTGCTTTGTATTAACTTTTGAAATCAGGAAACGTGAGTCCTCTAACTTTGTTCTTCCTTTTCAAGATTATTTTGGCTATTCGGAGTTCCTTTCAATTCCAAATAAACTTTAGAATCAGCCTGTCAAGTTCTTCAAAGAAGTCAGCTAGGATTTTGATAGGAATTGCATGGAATCTGTAAATCAATCTGGGGAGTATTGCCATCTTAACAATATTAAGTATTCACAAAAAAGTCTTATGGTAAAAATAAATAAATAGACTGGATGTGGTGGCTCATGCCTGTAATCCCAGCACTTTGGGAGGCCAAGGTGGGTGGATTACTTAAGGTCAGGAGTTCAAGACAGGCCTGGGCAACATGGTGAAACCTCGTCTCTACTAAAAATACAAAAATTGGCCAGGTGTGGTTCTGGATGCTTATAATCCCAGATACTCTGTAGGCTGAGGCAGGAGAATGGCTTGCACCCAGGAGAGAGAGGTTGGAGTGAGCTGAGATTGTGCCATTGCAGTCCAGCCTGGGTGACAAGAGCGAAACTTCATCTCAATAAATAAATAAATAAATAAATAAATAAATAAATAAATTAAATACCTACATACATTTTAAAATATTTACGTCTTCTGTAAACATGGCGGACGATGTAGACCAGCAACAAACTACCAACACTATAGAGGAGCCCCTGGATTTTATCAGGCTCAGCCTAGATGAACTAATTTATGTGAAAATGAGAAATGACCGAGAGTTTCGAGGCAGATTACCATGCTTATGATCAACATTTAAACATGACCTTGGGAGATGTGGAAGAAACTGTGACTACTGTAGACATTGATGAAGAAACATATGAAGAGATATATAAATCAATGAAATAGAATATTCCAGTGCTCTTTGTCCAGGGAGATGTCGTTGTCCTGGTTGCCCCTCCACTGAGAGTTGGCTGAAACAAAGAATTTGTCCTGTATGGAAAATAGGAGACTTTGCACAGTGGCCGCTCTAAATGTACAAGACATTCAAAAGAGAAACCTGCATACATTCTGATATTAAGAAATAATTCTGGGGATTCTTCCACTCCTGAAATGAGTTGATTTGCAGATAACTCACAACTACGCTAAACGGTATTTTCATTTCTCTCAAGCTCTTCCAATAAATATGACCACCAAGATAAAAAAAATTATGTCTTTTGATCTATGAACGTGTAATATTTTTCTTTTTATTTAGGACTTTCGCATTTGTTTCATGAATATTTTCATGGTTTCCAGAGTATAAATTTTATACTTCTTTAGTTAAATATATTCCCAGGATTTTATTCTTTTTGGTGGTATTGTAGATGAAACAGTTTTCCTAATTTCATTTTCAGATTGTTCATTGCAAATGTGTAGAAATATAATTAATTTTTATGTATTGATCTTACATCTTGCAATCTTGCTAAATTTATTAGTTCTAATAATTTGTTTACTAGATTCCTTAGGATTTTCTATATATAAGATTTGCAAATCAAGATAGCTTTACCTTACCTTTTCATCCTGATGGCTTTTATTACATATTGTAGCCTGATTGCCCTGGCTGGATCCTCCAGTACTCTGTGGATTACAATTGGTGAACACCCTTGTCTTGCTCCTGACCTTAGGGGGAAGGCATCTAGTCTTTCGCCATTAATTATGCTATTAACTATGGGTTTTTCAGAGATGCCCTTTATCAGGTTGAGAATTTCTTTCCATTTCTAATTTAAGTGTGTTTTGTCATGAAAGGGTGTTAGATGTTGTCCAGTGCTTTTCCTAATTGTATTGAGATGATCACATAGTTTTTGCCCTTTATTTTATTAATGTGATGTAGTATATTAATAAATTTTCATATATTGAACCTACCTTGCATCCTTGAGATAAATCTCACCTGGTCATGGTGTATAAAACTTTTTATATGTTGCAAACTTTCGTTTACTAGTGTTTTGTTATGGATCTTTGTGTCTATATGCATGGGGATATTGGTTTATAGTTTTCTATTCTCGTGATGTCTTTGTCTGGCTTCGGTATCAGGGTACTACTGACTTCATAGAATGAGTTAGGAAGTATTCCATCCTCTTCTATTTTTTGGAAGAGTTTGAGAAGGGTCGGTGTTAGTTCTTCTTCAAACATTTGGGGGGATTCATCAATGAAACCATCTGGTAGCTTTTCTTTGTTGAATGCTTTTAGATTAATGACTCAATTTCTTTGCTTGTTATAAATATATTCAGATTTTCTATTTCTTTCCAGGTAATTTTTGCAGTTTTTGTCTATCTAGGAATTTGTTCATCTAAGTTATCCAGTTTGTTGACATACTTTTTTCTTCCTTTCCTTTCCTTTCCTTTCCTTTCCTTTCCTTTCCTTTCCTTTCCTTTCCTTTCCTTCTTTCTTTCTTTCTTTTTTTTTTTTCTTAGAGACAAGGTCTCACTCTCTCACCCAAGCTGGAGACTCTCTCACCACTGCTGGCATGATCATAGCTCACTGCGATCTTGAACTCCTGGGCTCAAGCAATCCTCCCACTTCAGTCTCCCAAATAGCTAGGACTATGGGCTTCCTTCTATGTCCAGCTAATTAAATAACTTTTTTTTAAAAAAAGATGGAGTCGCTATATGTTGCTCAGGTTGGTCTCAAATTCCTGGCCTCAAGCAATTCATTGGGATTACAGGTATGAGCCTGGTCAGTAGTCTCTTCCAATCCTTTTTCTTTTTTTTTTTTTGAGATGGAGTCTCGCTCTGTCGCCAGGCTGGAGTGCAGTGGCATGATCTTGGCTCACTGCCACCTCCACCTCCGAGGTTCAAGAGATTCTCCTGCCTCAGCCTCCCAAGTAGCTGGGACTACAGGCGCACACCACCACGCCCAGCTAATTTTTGTATTTTTAGTAGAGACAGGGTTTCACCATGTTGACCAGGATGGTCTCGGTCTCTTGACCTCGTGATCCACCAACCTCAGCCTCCCAAAGTGCTGGGATTACAGGTGTGAGCCACTGTGCCCGGCCTCTTATAATCCTTTTTATTTACGTAAGGTTGGTAGTAAATTTCCTCTTTACTGATTTCAGTTTCTGATTTCAATCGCTTGAGTCTTCTCTTTTTTTTCCCCCTTGGTTATTCTAGCTAAATATTGTCAATTTCATTGATCTTTTCAAAAAACCAACTTTTGGTTTTGTTGATTTTCTGTTGTTTCTCTATTCTTTATGACATGTATCTCTGTTCTAATATTTGTTCATTTCTTTTTTCCATTTGCTTTGGATTTAGTTTGCTCTTCTCTTTCTAATTTCTTTTTCTTTTTCTTTTGAGACAGAGTCTCACTCTGTCTCCCAGGCTACAGTGCAGTAGTGCAATCATGGCTCACTGCAGCCTCAACCTCCCTGGGCTCAGGTGATACTCTCACCTCAGCCTCCTGAGTAGCTAGGACTACAGGTTTGTGCCATCTCACTCACCTACTTTTTGTATTTTTTGTAGAGATGGAGTTTTGCCATGTTGCCCAGACTGCTTTCGAACTCCTGGACTCAAGCAATCCTCCTGCCTCAGCCTCCCAAAGCGCTGGGATTACTGGTATGAGCCACCATGCCTGACCCCTTCCTATTTTTTTAATGTAGAAGATTAAGTTATTTATTTGAGACCTTTCTTCATCTTCAGTGTAGGCATTTACAGCTATAAATTTCCCTCTAAGCACTGCTAGTGCTGTATCCCATAAATTTTGGTATGTGTGCCTTCATTTTCATTTGCCTCAAAGTATTTTCTGATTTTTAAACATTTCTTTCCTTCTATTTTTTTTTATTTGAGATGGAGTCTCGTTCTCTCGCCCAGGCTGGAGTGCAGTGGTGCGATCTCGGCTCACTGTGACCTCTGCCTCCCGGGTTCAAGTGATTCTCCTGCCTCAGCCTCCCGAGTAGCTGGATTACAGGTGCACATCACCATGCCCCGCTCATTTTTTCGTATTTTCAGTAGAGATGGGGTTTCACTATGTTGGCCAGACTGGTCTCGAACTCCTGACTTCATGATCCACCTGTCTCGGCCTCCCAAAGTGCTGGGATTACAGGCATGAGCCACTGCTCCCGGCCTTAAAAATTTCTTTCTTAGCCAGGCGCAGTGGCTCATGCCTGTAATCCCAGCACTTTGGGAGACCGAGGCAGGTGGATCACCTGAAGTCAAAAGTTTGAGACCAGCCTGACCAATATGGTGAAACCCCATCTCTACTGAAAATACAAAAATTAACCAGGCATGGTGGCGGGCACCTGTAGTCCCAGCTACTTGGGAGGCTGAGACAGGAGAATCGCTTGAACCCGGGAGGCGGAGGTTGCAGTGAGCTGAGATCCTACCATTGCACTCCAGCCTGTACAACAGAGTGAGACTCTGTCTAAAAAAATAAAAAATAAAAAAATTCTTTCTGTTATTTAGAAGTATGTTGTTCAACTTCCACCTATATGAGCTTCAAGTCAATAATTAAAAAACAAATTCCACCTATTTGTGGATATACCAAATTTCTCTCTGTTGATTTCTAATTCCATTTAATTGTAATTGGAGAACATAATTTGTATTATTTCTATCCTTTTAAATTTATTGAGGTTTGTTTTATGAGCATCATATGGTCTATCTTTAGAATGTTCCATGTGCAGAAATTTCGATTCCACTTTTGCTGGGTGGAGTGTTCTGTAGATGTCTGTTAAGTCCAGTTGGTTTCTAGTGCTGTTCAAGTCTTCTATTTCCTTGTCGACCTAATGTCTAGTTGTTCTACTCATTATTGAAAATGAAGCATATAAATCTTAAACTGTTATTGTCGAATTGTCTATTTCTCTCTTCAATTCTTTCATTTTTTGGCTTCACATATTTTGCATTTCTGTTGTTAGCTGCATATATATGTGTAATTCCTACATTTTCTTGATGGATTTTGCGACAGCTCTTTACAGCGGAAAAATGACGTTGAATTTTATTGCAATTTACAAATATTACAAATGTTAAGGTATTACATTTATTGGTGACATCTCTTGACTCAGTCTGGATAAAGATGTTGTTAATTTTACGGTATTAGATAAAATGTCTTTGGCATTAGATAACATGTCATTAACAGAGGGCCTTCTTGCACTTTGGGGGAGCAAAATCCTCCCATTTCTCATGCTGCATATTGTTCTACAGTCCACTCAATTCTAAGTTTCCATCTGGCATTGTTAGTGTCTCATTAACTATATGACTTTTCCTATCCTAAGCAATAATTCTGCTACTAATTTTTTTCCTGAGTCTTTTTGCTACTTGTGACTTTTAAAAACTTCAGCCTGTTTGAAGATTCCAGTAACTACTTACAATAATCAGCCCCTTTACTTGTCAAATGACTGTGATTTGTAGTCAAATGTCTTTTTACTTTTGTGGGAGCCATTGCTGAATGTGTAGGTTGTTCACCACAGATGATACACAAAGGAATAGAAAACACAAAGCCCATGTAAAGTCCATTTACAAATATCTTTAATTATGTAGATGAACTTTTTTGTGTCGTTTGTCCTCTAGTGCATCGAAATGACTCAGAAAACTGAAATTTCTCATCGCTAATTTGAGAAGTGTCTGTAGTCAGGTGCAGGGATGAGTGCCTGTGATCCCAGCTACTTGGGAAGCTGAGACACCTTAAGCTTAGGAGTTCCAGACCAGAGACCAGCTTGGGGTCAACATAGCAAGACCTTGTCTCTTAAAAAAAATAAATAAATAAAAAGCTGGTGCAGTGACTTATGCCTGTAATCCCAGCATTTTGGGAGGCCAAGGTGGGTGGATCACTTGAGGTCAGGAGATCTAGACGAGCCTGGCCAACATGGTGGAACCCCGTTTTTACTAAAAACACAAAAATTAGCCAGGCGTGGTGGCAGACGCCTGTAATCCTGGCTGCTTGGGAGGCTGAGGCAGGAGAATCACTTGAACCTGGGATGTGGAGGTTGCAGTGAGCCGAGATTGTGCCATTGCACTCCAGCCTGGGTGGTAGAGTAAGACTCTATCTCAAAAAAGAAAAAAAAAAAAAAAAGAAGAAGAAGAAAAAGAGGAAAAAAGGGAAGTTTCTGTTAGCGTAGGCTTTGAATCCCCCTTTTCTTTTTTATACTACATCTATCTTCAAAAATCAGCATATTGGACTATCAAACATGTTGGTAAGACACAAATGCTAGTTCTAAGAGGATATAACTGGAAGAGTATGGTAAATATCTACATGAGAAAATTGAAAAAGTGATGAATGTGTCACAATATGCATCACTTCTAATATATGCAATTCACGTTTTGCAATATTTACAGTAACTGCAAAATGACAAGGATAGACAGTTAAGCTGCAGCACTAAAAATTCCATCTTTAGCATGAAATTTTACCTCTTATTTTCTACTAAACTGGTAAGGTGTGTTTGCCTTGTGAGTAAAACGGCAGTGTGTAAGGAAGCTGGGAAAGGAAGTTTGAGTGAGAGAGTGTGGTGTTCTAAAATATGTCCACAAAGTTTTGAATATTTTTCCCTTCAAAAGGTGAAGTTGGCTCACACCTGTAATCCCAGCACTTTGGGAGGCCAAGGTGGGTGGATCACCTGAGGCCAGGAGATCGAGACCAGACTGGCCATGGTGAACCCATTTCTACTAAATATGCAAAAAAATTAGCCAGGCATGGTGGCACACACCTGTAATCCCAGCTATTCAGGAGGCTGAGGCAGGAGAATCACTTGAACTCGGGATGCGGAGGTTGCAGTGAGCTGAGATCGAGACACTACACTCCAGCCTGGGTGACAGAACCAGACTCCGTCTCAAAAAAAAAAAAAAAAAGTGGAGCCTATTTCCCCTCCCCCATCCCCTTAAGCATGAGCTATCCCTAGTGATTTGCTTAGTGAATGGCATGTGGCAGAAGTGACAGTGTGTGATATTCAAGATCAGGACATACAGAGCATGTGCAACTGTGCATGGTGGCTCACACCTGTAATCCCAGCACTTTGGGAGGCCAAGTCGGGAGGGTTGCTTTTGGACAGGAGTTTGAGACTTGTCTGGAAAATATAGCAAGACCCTGTCTGTACAAAAAACTTTAAAAATTAGCCAGGCATGGTGGCACGTGCCTGTAGTCCCAGTGAGGTGGGAGGCTGAGGCACGAGATTCGCTGGAACCCAGGAGTTAGAGATTACAGTGAGTAATGATTGCACCACTGCATTCCAGTCTGTGCAAAAGAGCAATACCCTGTCTCTAAGAAAAGAAAAGCATTGTGGCTTTCTCCATGAGCTCTCTCGGATCACTCTCCTGGGGGAAAACCAGAAACCAAGATATCGGGACACTGAAGATACCAGCCCTAGGAAGAGTCCCACATGGTGAGGAACTGAAACCTCCTGCCAATAGTCAAGTAAGGGAGCCATCTTGGAGGTAGACCCCCACCAGACCCTGTCGAGGCTTCAGGTGACTGAATCCCCAGATGACATCCTGATTGCAACCTCATGAGAGCCTGAGCTAGAGTCACCTACCTAAACCACCAAATTCCTGTCCCACAGAAACCATAATAGGAGATGATAATTATTGGTTGTAAATTTTGGAGTGTTTTGTTATTCAGCAATGGATAACTAATACGGATTGGGGCTTATGCCATCAGCTTGCCATCCTCCTCCACACAATACAGAGCTCATCCTCTATGAGCAGCCTCCCCACCTTGGGTTAAAACCGAGAATGGCCTCAGCCAAATGAACTCAGTGCTACTCTACACTATCAGTAATGTTCCATTGACCAAAGCAAGGTACATGGCCAAGTCCAGATTCAAAGGCAGGAGAAATAAACCATATGTCTTGGTGGGAGAGGCTGGATAAAGATGTTGTTAATTTTACTGTATTACATAAAACCTCTTTGGCATTAGGTAACATGTCATTTTAACAGGAATTAGGTAACATGTCATTTTAACAGAGGGCCGTGTTGCACTTTGGGGAAGCAAAATCCTCCCATTTCTCCTGCTGCATATTGTTCAAGAGTCCACTCAACTCTAAGTTACAAAGTCATATTGCAAAGAAGCCTGCATACGGGAATGAGAGGAATTTGTGACCATTTAAAAATATCTAGCACTAGCAGGAATATCTTGTTGTGCCAGGAAGCACAGAAACTGTCAAAGACCAATGAAGTCATTTGAAAAGGACATAGAAGACAACTTGAGGGGGCTTTGCTGGCCTCACATATAAAAATTAGGATTTGTTTTTAAATACTCAAGAAAAGTCCAGGCACAGTGGCTCATGCCTATAATCCCACAGCTTTGGGAGGCTGAGGCAAGGGATGATCACTTGAAGCCAGGAGTTCAAGACCAAACTGGGCAACATAGTGAGACCCTGTCTCTAAAAATAAATAAATAATTAACCGGGCATGATGACTTGTGCCTGTAGTCCCAGCTACTTGGGAGGCTGAGGTGGGAGGATTGTTTGAGCCAGAGAGGTTGAGGCTTCAAGTGAGCCATGATTGTGCCACTGCACTCTGGCCTGGGTGGCAGAATGAGACCCTGTCCCAATAAAATAAAACAAAGTACAGAGGAAAAAACAAAATTGGGGTGTGGAGAGATAAAACAGGTTTGACAGAATGTTGAGAATAGCCAAAGCTTAGTGATGGACAGAGGAAGATTAATTTTTTTTAGTCTCTTTTCTTTTGGTATGTTTAACATTTTTCTTGATAAGAATTTTCAAAAAGTAATATGTATTTAGGACAAAAAAAATTTAGAAAAAACAGAAATGTAAAAAGTGAAAAATAATTGGTTAATCCCACCACTCAGAGATAAGTGTTGGTAACATTGGACTGCCCTTCTAGGCTGTTCCTATTCATATTTGCAAATCCTGGCCTCCCAACCTTGCTCAGAGTGTCACTAACCATTGTTGTCTTAGTCTGTTTTGTGCTGCTATAACAGAATACCACACACTGGCTAATCTGTAACAAACAGAAATTTATTTGGTTCATGATTCTGGAGGCTGGGAAGTCCAAGATTGAGGGATGCATCTGGTGAGGGTTTCTTGCTGCATCGTAACATGACTGAAGGCATCACATGGTGAGAGAAGGCAAGAGCTTGAATTTGCAATCTCTAGCTCTTTTAAAATTGGCATTAATCTATTCATAAGGGTGGAGCCCTCATGATCTAAACCTCTCCCATTCGACCCCATCTCCCAGTACTGCTACACTGGGGATTACATTTCCAACACATACTTTTTGGAGAACACATTCAAGCCATAGCAATCATTAAGTAAAGACAGCCTTCTGCTACGCACCAGGGAGCGGTGCCTCATTGTTACCGGTAGGAGAAGCAACTTGCTTGTACATTGATATCTGTAATTTGGATCCTATGGCCTTGGCACTGTTGCTTTGGGGTCCATGTCTGAAACCATTTTTTGTTTTGTGTGTTTTTTGTTTGTTTGTTTTGTTATGCTCTGACTCAGGATCTTAACACTTTGGGAGGCAGATGCCTTCTGGCCCGTATAGAGATCTCTTCTGAAATTTATTTAGCTGCCTATTTCTGGGCAGGCCCCCACACCTACAGAAGGAATTGTGAGTATGTCACAAGCCTATATTTGAATGCAACCTGTCCTGACCATACCCTAAGCTTCCCTTTCCTTTTCACATTACTAGGTAATAAGAAGACGGAAATGTTGTTTAATTTATATGGATTTATTTTACAAATGTCACCAAATCAGAACCATATCCTACTTTTTCCACTTTACATATACTGGAAATATTTTTGTGTGCTATTAAATATACCTTTTTTTTTTTTTGAGATGAAGTTTTGCTCTTGTCACCTAGGCTGGAGTGCAATGGCACGACCTCAGCTCACTGCAATCTCCGCCTCCAGGGTTCAAGTGATTCTCCTGCATCAGCCTCCCGTGTAGCTGGGATTACAGGCGCCTGCTGCCACACCTGGCTGATTTTCGTATTTTTAGTAGAGACGGGGTTTCACCATGTTGGCCAGACTGGTCTCGGACTCCTGACCTCTGGTGATCTGCCTGCCTCGGCCTCCCGAAGTGCTGGGATTACAGGTGTGAGCCACCACGTCCAGCCTAAAATATACTTTCAAGTATGATATTTTGTGCTGGCATAATTTTCTGAAGTTCCGTGTTATACATTCAAATTATTTTCCACAGCAATTTTCACAGCTCTGAATAATGTCACGATGAATATTTTTATGACTAAATCTTCCACTACCTCTCTGTCTTCTTAGAATAGGTTCCTCGATATGAAATTACTGAGTCAAGGTATTTGAACATTCATTTAAAACTCTTCATATGTATCTTGTTTTATGTTAAAATGTTGCCAATGTGATATGTGAAAAAATGATATTTTCCCTACTTTTTGAGACAGCAGGTTTCTCTGTCACCCAGGCTGGGGTTCAGTGATGCAATCATAGCTTACTGCAGCATTGATCTCCTGGGCTCAAGCAGTCCTCCCGCCTTAGCCTCCCAAGTAGCTGGGACTATAGGCACACACCACCATACCTGGCTAATGTTTTATTTTTTGTAGAGATGGGGGTGTCACTGTATTGCCTAGGCTGGTCTCTAACTCCTGCGCTCAAGCGATTCTCCCTCCTCAGCCTTCCAAAGTGCTGGGATTACAGGCATGGGCCACTGCATCTGGCTGATTTGCTTTTCTTTGATCACTGGTGAAACAAACAAACAAAAGCATTTTGATGATTTTGGCGAAAGGTCGGGAGACCTTAAGTGAAAAAGGACCCAGAACTCACTCTTTTGAAAGACAATTTCTACAATATAACCTGCCACTACTTTAGCACTTGGTAGTAATTAGTATTAGAACACTGGAGCTGGACAGATTTGGGCTTGAAGTCCAGCACCTTCCAGATGTAACCTTGGGCAGGTTCCTCACCCTATTTTTTCAACCCATGGGAAGGGAGTCATAGGAGTCCCTGCCATCCTGTGTCCTGTGGCAGTTTCATGAAGTAAGGTCTTAGCTTTTTCCTGCCCTGGAGTAAACACTCAACAAGGTAACTGTCAGGACCATGACATACACGGACATTTGGAAGTATTATCAAGTGTAAACAGAGATTATTGCTAAATGGTGGTGTACCATGTGATATTTTTGTTGTTCCTTTTTTACCTTGTTCTGTGCTGTTGAAGATTTCTTTGTGTTTTTGGTTGTTTGTTTTTTTGAGATGGAGTCTCCGTCTGTCGGCGAGGCTGGAGTGCAGTGGCGTGATCTCAGCTCACTGCAGCCTCCACCTCCTGGGTTCAAGTGATTCTCCTCCCTCAGCCTCCTGAGTATCTGGGACTATGGCATACACCACCACACCTGGCTAATTTTTGTATTTTTAGTAGAGACAGGGTTTCACCATGTTGGCCAGGAGGATCTCAATCTCCTGATCTCATGATCCACCCGCCCTGGCCTCCCGGAGTTTTGGGATTACAGGCATGAGCCACTGCATCTGGCCGTTGTTGAAGTTTTTAATAATTATCATGTGTTTTTTAATGAAGCCAGGAAACTTTTTTAAACATTTTTTTTTTTCAAATGCAGCACCTCCTGGCTGGAAGTCCCCACTCCCCAATGCTTGCAAATGCTTCAGCACTAAGCTGGACCCCAGACAGCTGACCCCCCAGCCCACCCACAGCTGATGTCTCAGAAGGCTGCATGGATCAGTGTGTTGGGGCCATCTGCCAGGTGCACAGCTGTGACCTCTTACAGTCTGAGCTGCTCATGCCACAGTGAACTGGGGGCCCTGCTGGCTGGGAAGAGGGTCTGGCTGGAGCTGAGCAGAGCTGGGAAGCCGAGAACTGCTGTGATAGCCCCAGCCCATCCGGTAGTACCATCTGTGTCTCTGGCCTGGCAATTCCCGCAGGACTTGGAATATTTTTAGAGCTGACAGAGGCCTTCCTGATCACCTAGCCTGTGGTACAGCCTCAGCTACATGTGAGAATCATTCAGGAAGCATCTTCAAACAAGCTGATGCCTGTGTTCCACTCCAGAGCTTTTGGAGAGGTGGGCCCAGGTGTTGGCAGGTGATTCTAATGGGCAGACAGGGTAAAAAACCACTGCATCCAAATTTTTCCTTTCGTAATCAGAGAAGCTGAGCACCTCTCGTAGCATCACGTGGTAGGACACATGGTAGGACTCCAGTGGAGTCCTCAGCTGGTAAAACAGCACAAATCATCATAGTCCTCCCTTACGACCTGAGAAGACTGAGTGGTTTGCAGAGATTTTTTTCCAGTCATCTCAATTAGTCCACATAACACGGGGTGAGGAAGGCAGATGGATATTTTCTCTGTTCCATGGGTCAGAAAACTGAGGCTCAGGAGGATGATGTGAATTGCAAGTTTGAGATGGAAGCAGAACGACAACGTGACTTAATTCCCAAGACATCCAGAGGCAGGGCCCCTTCCCAGGGAGCCACTAAGGTGGAAATGCCTTTGCGGGCTGGCTGAGAGGTGCATTCTTGAGCCCTCTTCCAGAACCGCTGCAC
This sequence comes from Piliocolobus tephrosceles, assembly GCF_002776525.5. NCBI lineage: Eukaryota > Metazoa > Chordata > Mammalia > Primates > Cercopithecidae > Piliocolobus > Piliocolobus tephrosceles. The sequence continues at coordinate 86,109,029 of NC_045448.1, read as the reverse complement.
CAGCACATCTGGGTGTGGGAAGGTGTATGTGCAGTTTTTAGAAACTCCTCAAGGGGCTACAGTGGACACTACAATTTGAAGATCATTTCAAGTGCCTCCACTGTGGGGGCGTGCGGCTACACAGCAACAGTATATTCCGATTTCTAATTGAATTTTATTCATGGGAGGCTGAGCAGAAGAAAATCTCAAAGAAGGCTGGGTGCGGTGGCTCATGCCTGTAATTCCAGCACTTTGGAAGGTGGAGGCAGGTGGATCACGCAGTCAGGAAATCGAGACCATCCTGGCTAACACGGTGAAACCCCGTCTCTATTAAAAAAAAAAAAAAAAAAAAAAAAAAAGCCGGGTGTGGTGGCAGGCGCCTGTAGTCCCAGTTACTCGGGAGGCTAAGGCAGGAGAATGGCGTGAATCCGGGAGGTAGAGCCTGCAGTGAGCCGAGATCGCCCCACTGTACTCTAGCCTGGGCGACAGAGCAAGACTCCGTCTCAAAAAAAAAAAGAAAAGAAAATCTCAAAGAAACAATAGTTAATATTCTCAGAGACATAAGATACTATATTCACTAAGCTAGCATAGGATGGTATTTAATTTTTAAAAGAAATGGCGACATTGAAAAATAAAAGGCAATGGAGATACGTTGACAAAATTCTGAGTGCCAATGCTTATTTTTATTTTGGGGGGATTTTTTGTTTTGATTTGTTTTTTTTGAGACGGTCTTGCTCTGTTGCCCAGACTGGAGTGCAGTGGCATGATCATGGCTTACTGTGGCCTTGAACTCCTGTGCAAAAGCAATCCTCCCACCTCAGCCTCCTGAGTAGCTGGGACCCCAGGTGTGCTCCACCATATCTGGCTATTTTTTTTTTTTTTTTTTTTTTGTAGAGATGGGGGTCTCACTATGTTGCCCGGGCTATTCTCAAACTCCTGAGCTCAAGAGATCCTCCCACCTCAGCCTCCTAAAGTGTTGGGATTGTAGGCATGGCCCACCATACCCAGACTTATTTTTGTTTTTTGAGATGGGGTCTCCCTATATTGCTCAGGCTGGCCTCAAACTTCTGGACTCAATCTTCCTGCCTCAGCCTGCCTAGTAGCTGAGATTACAGGTACATGCCTATGCACCCAGCTGACAATGTGTGTTTTTTGTTTTTTTGAGATAGAGTTTCGCTCTTTTCCCCAGGCTGGACTGTAGTGGCATGATCTCGGCTCACTGCAACATCTGCCCCCTGGGTTCCAGTGAGTTTCCTGCCTCAGCCTCTCAGGTAGCCGGGATTACAGGCACCCACCACCACGTCATGCTAATTTTTGTATTTTTAGTAGAGACAGGGTTTCACCATGTTGGCCAGGCTGGTCTCAAACTCCTGACCTCAAATGATCCACCTACCTCAGTCTCCCAAAGTGCTGGGATTACAGGCATGAGCCATCACGCCTGGCCAAAGCTGACAATGTTTTTTAACCAAAGAACTCATTCTATGCCTAGCCAAACTATGAATGAAATGTCTATGAAACAGAAAGACATATTTGGACTTGCAAAATGAAAAATGAGCCAACTAATAACTGAGCAAAAAAATGTATGAGTCCTTTCTCAGAAGCTACTGTGCACCAGTTAGAAACCAGCCAGCTCAGACCGCAGCAAGAGGACAGAGGACAGAGGCTCTAGGATAATGACTATAATGACTAAACTATAGACTTTGAGTGATAACTGTGTGTCCATATAGGTTCATCAGTTTTAATAAATGCACCACTCCAGTGTAGAATATTCCTAGTTGGGAAGGTTGGCAGGGACAGGGATTATATGAGAAGTCTGTACTTTCCATTCAATTTTGCTGTGAAGCTAAAACTCTTCTGAAAAATAAAGTCTATTTTAAAAAGATAGCAGCAATCTTCCTATTTTATGTGTGTGTGTGTATGCATATATAATTTCACTGTGTTCTAGCTTGTATAATTGCTATGAGAAATTGACTGCAGATCCAATTGTAGCTTCTTTACAGGTGATGTGGGTTTTTCCTGTGGTCATTTTTTTTTTTTTTTTTTTTTTTTTTTGAGGCGGAGTCTCGCTCTGTCGCCCAGGCTGGAGTGCTGTGGCGCGATCTCCGCTCACTGCAAGCTCCGCCTCCTGGGTCCACGCCATTCTCCTGCCTCAGCCTCCCCAGTAGCTGGGACTACAGGCGCCCGCCACCACGACCGGCTAATTTTTTGTATTTTTAGTAGAGATGGGGTTTCACCGTGTTAGCCAGGATGTCCTGTGGTCTTTTAAAATATTTCTATCTTAAGTGTTCTACATTTCCACTGCAGTGTGTTTAGGTGTTGACTCATTTTTATTTATCCTGTTTCCTGTAGCTATGGGTTCTAGTCTATCCTCAGTACTAGACATTTCTCAGCCATTATCACTTCAAAGATGCCTCTCTTCCATTTTCTGTATTCCATCCTTGTGAAGTTCTGATGGGGATATGTTGAACCTTCCCATCCTACTCTTCTGATTTTCTTTTTTCTTTTCTTTCTTTCTTTCTTTCTTTTTTTTTTTTTTTTTTTTTTTTTTTGAGGCGGAGTCTCGCCCTGTCGCCCAGGCTGGAGTGCTGTGGCGCGATCTCGGCTCACTGCAAGCTCCGCCTCCCGAGTTCACGCCATTCTCCTGCCTCAGCCTCCGGAGTAGCAGGGACTACAGGCACCGCCATCACGCCTGGCTAATTTTTTGTATTTTTAGTAGAGACAGAGTTTCACCGTGTTAGGCAGGATGGTCTCCATTTCCTGACATCGTGATCCTCCCGCCTCGGCCTCCCAAAGTGCTGGGATTACTGGCGTGAGCCACCGTGCCCGGTATCTTATTTTCTTATTCTTATTTTCTATCTCCTTGGTCTCTCTCTTTCCATTTTGGATAAATTCTCTCGTCATCTTTATATACTCTTCTCTTTAATTCTTCCATGGAGTAGTTTTTTTTTTTTCACTTTTAATTCTGAGAGAATTGTAGATTCACATGCGGTTTTGAGAAATAACATAGAAAAATCCCACGTACTCTATCCAGTTTCTGCCAATGGTAACATCTTGCAAAACTACAGAACAGTATCATAACCAGGACATTGACAATTATGCAATCAATATACAGAATATTTCCATCACCCTTATGGAATTTCATGGGACATTTGCTTACCCAAGAATCCCTCATGCTGCCCTTTTATACCCACCCCTACTTTTCTCCCACCCCACCCATTTCTGGCAATCATTAATCTATTCGCCATTCCCCATTTCTATAATTCTGTCATTTTAAGAATGTTATATAAATGGAATCATACAGTATGTAACCTTTTGGATTGACTTTTTTCCCTCAGCATCATTCTGTGGAGATTCATCCCCTCTACTCCTATTTTTCTGGAGTCATTTGTTTAATCATGAACATGAATCATTTAAGGTGTTGAATTTTGTCCAATACTTTTTTTTGCATCAATTGATATAATCTCGTAGGTATTTTTTTTTAGCCTGTTAATATGGTAAATTATATTGATTGATATTCAAATATTGAACCGGCCTTCCATCCCTGGAACCCTGCTTAGTCATGAGGTATAATTCTTTTTATATATTGCCAAATTTTATTTGCTAATACTTTTTAAGGTTTTGCACATCTATATTCATGAGGGAGATTGGTCTATTGAGTTTTTATTTCAACAATTATATTTTTAATTTCTAAACCCTTAGTTTGTTTTAAAATCTGTCTTGCTACTGACAGTCCCTTGTTGCTTTCATATTTTTGTGTTTCTAGCTTTGTTTCTTTGGTGATAATGAATTGTGAGTTCATATTTGGTTTATCTAAATCTGGGAGGAATCCCTAGAGCTTACTTTGGAGATGGTTTCCTCCAAATAGAATTTGCATTTTCTTTTGTTGCGTGCCAGAGAGCCACTCTCCTAGTATCACTTTAACCCTCTTTGTTCCTATCTCCTCTCATCAGGTCTCAGGCCAAGTTCCCATTCCAGCCCTTTGCTACTGGTGGATCAATCTCTTGACTACAAGACTGCAGGTAGCATTTACTGTCCAGGAACCTCTGCCTCTCAAGACTTTTCCCTCTTGAAAATTTCTCTCCATTTCTCACAAACCCAGCAAAGCAATACAAATAATGGTTTAGGCAAGATCTAGGATTTTCTTCCTTCCCTCCTTTCCTTCCCTCCCTCCCTCCCTCCCTCCCTCCCTCCCTCCCTCCCTTCCTTCCTTCCTTCCTTCCTTCCTTCCTTCCTTCCTTCCTTTCTTCCTTTTTTCCTTCCTTTCCTCCTCTCTCTTTCTTATTTCTTTTCATTTTCATAGGAGATGCCCTAAGAATATCTTGTCTACCACACTGCTGGCAGTGGAATGACATTCCATTCATTGTACATCCACCATATAACAAATACTTCAATGCCTGACACTTCAAATGTTAAGAATAGGGAGTAAATTGAACCCTTACACATTGCTGGTAAGAGAATAAATTCAAGACAATAACTTTGGAGAGCTAGTTATTATTATCTAGAAAATTTGCAAATGCACATATCCTACATTTTATTTCTAGCCCATACTCTACAGAAACTCTTCTACATATGGCTAATAGAGACATAGATTATTCATTGTGCATTATTTATAAGAGCAGACTAAATGTTCATTAAGAGCATAATTGTGGTATGTTTATGCAATGGAATACTATGCAGCAATGGAAAGGAATAAATCAGACCCACAAGTATTAATATAGGTAAGTCTCACATACATAATAAGAGTAAACACAAAGCAGAGGAATACATATAATATGACTATGTTTGCAGAAAGTTTACACCATGCAAAACAATAATAAATATGACTTAGGAATGCATACATATGTAGTAAGAATATGAAGAAATGCATAATAACAATAAACACCAAACTCAGGACAGCAGTTGCCTCTGAAGAGAAGGCTGAAAATATAAAATATAAATAGAAAGGCAGGCCCAGGGACTGAACTGGTATTGTTTGTTTTATTTCTTAAACTAGTGATGAGGACATGGTTATTCACTATATTACTCCTTGTACCTTTTAGGAGGTCTTGCCTTGTCTTCTAGCCAGCTTAATACCTCTGAGTACTTCTAATGGCGTGAATCCCAGAGTCACTAGTAGAAATGGAATTAAGTTCAGCTAGGAAGAAGGTGTGGTATGAGAAGACAGCTGAGGTCCACCAATATCTCTGAAGGCTGAGAAGGGGTAAGACTTGGCAAGTGTGGTGCTTTCAAATCCATAGGAGGGGAGAGTTTCAAAAAGGCTTATGTAGTAGGCAGCTTCTGAACTGGCTCCAAACAATCTCCACCTCCTGGTATTCACATTCTCATGTAATCCCCTCCCATTGAACATGGGATGAACCCAGTCACTTGATTCTAACAAATAGAATATGGTAAATTGATGGGATGCCCTGTCCTAGCTTAGGTTACAAAAGAGTGTGAATTCTGTGGTGCCCAAACTCTCTTTTTCTGGCTCATCTTACTGGCTTGCTGTGATGAAGCAAACTGCCATGCTGTGAGTTGTCTGATGGAGAGACCCACATGACAATAAACTGAGGGTGGCTGCTAGCCTACAACAAGCAATGAACTGAGGTCTTTGATCCAACAACACTTGAGGGACTGAATCCTGTCAACAATAATGTGAGTAAGCATGGAACTGGAGCCTTCCTTAGTCAAGCTTTCAGATGAGACCACAGCCCTAGCCAACACCTTGATTGTAGCAAGCCATGCAATCTGCATAGAAACTATGCCATAGAAACTATGAAACTACAGAAACTATGAGGTAATAAGTGTTGTTGTTATAAGTCATTACGTTTTGGGGTAATTTGTTGTGCCTCCATTGATAACAAATACAGATTTTGGTAACTGGAAATGGGGGGCTGCTGCTAACTAACACCTAAAAGTGTGGGAGCAGCTTTGGAACCCTTGGTGTGCAGAGGCTGGGAAGATTTTGAGGAGCATATTAGAAAAAGTCTAAATTGCCTTGAACACATTGTTAGTAAACATCATGACTTTGAGGAGGCTGCCAATGGGGGCTAAAAAGGAAATGAGGAAAATATTATTAGAAACTAGAGGAAGGATGGGTGTGTGCTTATTGTATAGTGATAGAAAGCTTAGTGACATGTCAATCTGAAATCACGTGGAAGCCAGAATATGTGGCTAATGAACTAGGTGATCTAGTTAAGAGATTTTCAAGTGAAGTATTAAAGATGCCTCCTGGTTTCTTCTTGCTGCCTATAGTAAATTGCAAGAAGAGAAAGATAAATCAAAGGAAGGACTATTAAAACTATTAAACAAAAAAGGAGCCAGGACTTTATGATTTTGAAAGTTTGCAGTCTCTCTAGATGGCAAACTATATGAAAGTTAAGAAATGGCTTCTTGGCTGCATGCAGTGACTCACGCCTATAATCCCTACAATTTGGGAGGCTGAGGCAGGAGGGTTGCTTGAGTCCAGAGGTTCAAGACCAGCCTTGGCAACATAGTGAGACCCCTGTCTCTACAAAAATTTTAGAAAATTAACTGGATATGATGGTGCACACCTGTAGTCTCAGCTACTACAGAGGCTAAGGTGGGAGGATTACTTGAGCCTGAGAGGTTGAGGCTGCAGTGAGCCAAGATTGTGCCACTGCATTCCAGCCTAGGCAACAGAGTGAGACCCCATTTCTAAAAAGAAGAAAAATATTACTTCTGAGCACTGTCAGGAAAACATGGTCTGGCAATAAAATAAAGGCACAGGTGTGACCTACCACCTTTCATTAAGACTTCAGAAAGACCAAAGAATCAGAGTATTAGTCACACACGGGGCTCTTTCAGGAGAATTAGGGTGTCCCTCCCCGCTCCTTTCCAGTAAAACAATAGGTCCCCCAGGAAGTTTAAGAGCATCGGCCACCAGCAGAAGGCCAAGGCTTTTGACAAATAGAGTGAACTCTGGTGAGATTCACAGAAGATGCACAAAGTTTTTGAGAAAATTATATAAGCAGAAATACTGCCAGCTTGGGCTGAAAGGGACTGAGATGCACAAAATGAAAGAAGTCTTTTGGACCTCCAACATTTTACTGGGAGGAGACAGGCTGAGAAAACCATTCAGGTGCAAAGGATTTTTACCTTTCATGATAAAGGAGGGATGGCTCAGAGGCCCAGCCAAGAGCCTAAAAGATGCAGGCAAAAGTCGTGGAGAATTATTGCTAGGTCTTGAAACCTCATCAAGGAACTCCCAACATTTTAATCAGCTGGATTTGAGAATTTCTGTGGACCAGTGTTTTTCTTGCCTCTCATTTTCCCAATTTTTGAGCAGGAATCTCTAACACAGTGACCCATGTCTGTCCCACCACTGCATGCCAGGTGGATTGATGCGGGGCACACCTCTGGTCTGTTTGGTTTCATGAATCCACAGGTGGAGAGGAAACACACCTGAAAGTTGGAGCCACACCCCAGGCGCCTGCATCACACCTGGACCTGACTGAGATGATGATGCAGAACTGGACTTTGAGCTGATACCGAAATGGAAGGAGAATTTAGGGAACTTTGGGAAGGAGTTAATGCATTTTGCATGTGAGGGGGTTCTGAGTCTTTGGGGGCCAGAGAGAGTGGACTGTGGTAGGTAGGCAGCTTTTGAGAGGGCCCTCAATGTCCCCACCTCTGAGTGTTCATAAGTGTGATGTAATTCCCTTTCCTTGAGCTGCTGGACTTAATGAGCCTTCCTGAAACCAAGAGCACAGACCGGAGGCCCTCCAGACCTGAGTCCTGTGGTTCAGTGCATGGCCCTGTAGCTGCAGGTTCCCTGAGAAGGGCGGATAGCAGAGCAGACCGTGACATCTCCAGGTGGCTCCTGAGCACCTGCTCTGCTCTGTTTCCCCTCCAGGCTTTCTGATTTTGGCTTCTTGGCTGCTCGCCATCTTCCAGGCTCGCCACTCATCCTGTGAGGGCGTGACCTGGTCTGTGCTTAGCCTGCAAGCTCTACTCTGTCCCCCAGACACCTCACACTCTGTGGGGACCCTGGAAAGAAAGGTAGCCTTGGGCTTCTTGGAAGTGCCAGGAAAGGAAAACAATCCAATCATTTAGGAGCTCCACTTCCCATTGGAGCTGGGGACCCTCATCCCCTAGGAAATGCTGGTCCTTAGTCACTGCCCTCCTGACCAGACCTGCTGCTGCTATGCCCAGCATCTTTTCTCACCAGCCTCATCCTAATATGAAGGCTGAAGGCACATTTGGGCTGTGCCAGGAGCCAGGGTGATTGACAGCTGGAGCTCCTAGAGGGGCTCATTAAGTGAAGCTGGGTGGGGCCTAGGGGAGCTCACTTTCCCCTGCCAGTCCCAGACCCAGGAGATGAGCTGGGAGAGGGCAGGAGAAGGTGTCAGAGCAGCCAAGCTGGATGTCCTCTGCAGCCTGCCAGCTTGAGGCCCCAGCTGTGCCCACTGCCGAGGGCCAGCCTCTGCTCCTGAAGGCCCAACAGCCAGCCTGGAATATTCATAAGTGCCAAAGCCTCCCACCCCTGGGCCTGTGGGCCTCCTTAGAACCCCTGGAACATGCCCTTCATGGCCTTTCATTCTAGAGACACCACAAGTTACTATGCACCACTCCCAACACTTCCTCCTCCCTGTCCAAGTCCTCGCTTTCCATAATTTCCCAGTCTTGCAACACACTGGGCCTGCCTGTCATTCTGATTTGCAAATGTAATCTCCCGAGAGCTAGTTATAATATGCAACATTATAAACCAGAAGTAAACTTGTCTATGTCTAATAAGGGCTACTGGAGAGACTTCTTTTCTGTTTATACCCTTTTATCTTGTTTAAATATTTTTGTGTCCTTTTAGTTCCTTTCAAAATCAGGAAAAACAAGAGACATTTCCTTTTAGAAGGGGAAAAAGCCCGTTACTTCCCCTCCTGGTGGTAAAGAGCAAGGGCCCTGCAACCAGGCTGATTGTGTTTGAATCCCTATCCTGGGTGGCCTTGGGCAAGTCACTTAACCTCTCTGTGCCTTAGCGTTCCCATGTGTAAAATGGAGTTAACAATTCCTTCCTCAGAGGGTTGTGAGGATTAAGTAGTATATATAAAATGCTTACTGATACATAGCACATCTTTTTTTTTTGAGATGGAGTCTTGCTTTGTCGCACAGGCTGGAGTGCAGTGGCACGATCTTGGCTCACTGCAACCTGCATCTCCTGCATTCAAGTGATTCTCCTGCCTCAGCCTCCCAAGTAGCTGGGATTACAGGCATGCACCACCATGCCCAGCTAATTTTTGTATTTTTGGTAGAGACGGGCTGTCACCATACTGGCCAGGCTGGTCTCCTGACCTCGTGATCTGCCTGCCTTGGCCTCCCAAAGTGCTGGGATTTTAGGCGTGAGCCACCGTGCCCGGTCAATGCAGAGTAAATCTTAAATAAATATTTGTTAAATAAAATTTAAAACTCAGCTGCCTGGGAAAGGAGGCCGGTGAGTCGTAAGGTCCAGCGGCTCCCATCTCAGCCCCTACCTTCATCTCTTCCTACCCATTTCCGACCTCAGGGTCCAGATGTGAGAATTTGTGCTGGTTTCAGTTTCTACTCCAAGCTGTTGGCCCAGGACACTGCCCAACTCCAAGGCTCCTGGCAGGTCCTGTGCACTTTCAGTCACCTGTGTCCTCTGCCTGTAAGCTCCATCCTGAGGACCAGCAAAGCCTGTGGACAGGCCACGCACACCCCACCTGCCCTCCCATCTGACTTCCCAGTGTTACTGAATCCTTTCCTGGGCCACCTTAAGGCCCTAGGACCCTGACTGCAGACTACCTGGTCCTCTAACAGCACCATGCAGGCCTGTAGCTCCACCAGCTGTGCTGACCCCTTGACATGGGCCATGGTCTAGGACCAAGTCCCAGGCTTCCCACTCTGGGTGCAAAGTCCTCTCCCTGCCGGTGAAGTCTGCGGTTCCCTCCCAAGGACCCAAACTCAGTCATCATCCTTTCTCAGCCCTGCCCTGCTTCTCTTGGGACAGAGACAAACTTGAAGATACTTGAGGATTCAGTTGTCACTAGTGAAGAATCAGGCTGGGCTCAGGCTGTGCAAAGACTGCTTTCTGGTATGACCAGGGAGGGGGACTGCGGGCAGAGCCGGGGCAGCGAAAGGGGATGTGTAATGGTAAGGGGTCTTCCTCATGGAAGAAGAGGCAGGGCTGGGGTCAGAGTTTGGCAACAAGACAGCCAAGAGAGAGAAGACTGCTAGCTAGCTAGAGTACTTCCTTGTGATGCTTTCTGCCTGAGCATCAGGGCTGTTCTAGAGATGGTTTCCAAAAGGAGCATCTGTTTAACAAGTGTCCTGTGGCAGTGATCAACCTCTCTGACCTTTAGTCTCTTTATCTGTAGGATGGGATGATAATGCCTTTCTCTAAGACGTGTCAGGAAGATCCCATGAGATATTGTTGTGGTGACTGCAAAGTGTTTAGTACATTGCCTGGTGTGATAAATCTTAAACATGAATGCTGGGGCTGGACGTGGTGACTCACGCCTGTAATCCCAGCATTTTGGGAGCACAGGTGGGAGAATTGCTTGAGACCAGGAGTTTGAGACCAGCCTGGGCAACATCGTGAGAGCCTGTCTGTAATAAACAAACAAATAAATAAATAAAAATGCTGAAAAGCCTTCTTGACAGTTATTATCAAGGTCTGTCTTGGGAGGTGGGTCCTAGAATAAGAGACTGACTATGAGTGAGGGGTTGCAGGCCAGATCATAAAGTGACAGGAGGCATGGGGGAGCCTGGCGATGATGGCAGCTATCTTCTCATGACATTAATTCCCCAAGAAGTTCTCTACTCCCAAATTCTATTTTCTCCCTTTTTTGATCACAACTTAAAGAAACTCTAAGCCTGAGATGGGAGCAGTGATAATAGGTTCCACAAGCCTGGTTTGTACCTGGAGCTCACAACAGTGCTGTGGCGGGCTGTTCTGTCTGTGTGGAACAGCCCTGTCCCCCTCCCCAGAAAGCACCAGGGCATAGCTTGGGGTACCACTAAAAAGCAAATTCATAAAGACAGAAAGTATAATACAGGTTACCAGGGACTGAGGGGAGGGGATAACAGGGAGTTATTTTTTAATGGGTACAGAGTTTCTGTTTGAGATGATGAAAAAGTTCTGGAAATGGATAGTGATGGTTGGATAACGTTGTAATGCCACTAAGTTGTACACTTAAAAATGGTTAAAATGGGCCGGGCGCGGTGGCTCAAGCCTGTAATCCCAGCACTTTGGGAGGCCGAGATGGGCGGATCACGAGGTCAGAAGATCGAGACCATCCTGGCTAACACGTTGAAACCCCGTCTCTACTAAAAAAAATACAAAAAACTAGCCAGGCGAGGTGGTGGGCGCCTGTAGTCCCAGCTACTTGGGAGGCTGAGGCAGGAGAATGGCGTAAACCCGGGAGGCGGAGCTTGCAGTGAGCTGAGATCCGGCCACTGCACTCCAGCCTGGGCGACAGAGCCAGACTCCGTCTTCAAAAAAAAAAAAAAAAAAAAAAAGGTTAAAATGGTCGGGTGCAGTGGCTCACACCTGTAATCCCAGCACTTTGGGAGGCCAAGGCAGGTGGCTCACATGAGGTTGGGAGTTCAAGACCAGCCTAACCAACAAGGTGAAACCCCATCTCTACTAAATACAGAACATTAGCCGAGTGTGGTGGTGCACCCATATAATCCCCGCTACTTGAGAGGCTGAGATAGGAGAATAACTTGAACTTGGGAGGCAGAGCTTGCTATGAGCCGAGACTGCACCACTGCACTCCAGCCTGGGCAACAAGAGTGAAACTCTGTCTCAAAAAAGATAAAAAATAAATAAATGGTTAAAATGGTCAATTTTATGTTATGTAGAGAAACATATGTGTATGCATATACACATTTTTCTCAAGTGTATTTACATCATTCTCCAGGGTAGACCATCTGTTAGGCCACAAAAGAAGTCTTAATACATTTTAAAAGATTGAATTATCATACAACATATCTTTTATGAATACAATGGAATAAAAGTAAGAATGAATCACAGAAAGAAAACTGAAAAAGTCACAACTATGTGGAAATTAAACTTACTCTTTTTTTTTTTTTTGAGATGGAGTTGCGCTCTTGTTGCCCAGGCTGGAGTGCAACGGCGTGATCTCCGCTCACCGCAACCTCCGCCTCCTGGGTTCAAGCAATTCTTCTGCCTCAGCCTCCTGAGTAGCTGGGATTACAAGCATGCACCACCATGCCCAGCTAATTTTGTATTTTCAGTAGAGATGGGGTTTCTCCACTTTGGTCAGGCTGATCTCGAACTCCCGACCTCAGGTGATCCACCCGCCTCGGCCTCCGAAAGTGCTGGGATTACCAGCGTGAGTCACTGCACCCGGCATCTTACTCATAACCAATGGTTATTTAAGAAAAAATCACTTGGGAGATGCTCTGAACCTGTTCCGGTTCAGGGGGTGCCCAGAAAAAAAAGAAGAAATCACAAAGGAAATTTAAAAATACTTAGAGATGAATGAAAAATATAAAAACAGGCTGGGTGCAGTGGCTCACACCTGTAATCCCAGCACTTTGGGAGGCCGAGGTGGTGGATTGCTTGAGCTCAGGAGTGCAAGACCAGCCTGGGCAACATAGTGAAACCCTGTCTCTATCAAAAATACAAAAAATCAGCCGGGCATGGTGGCATGTGCCTGTAGACCCAGCTACTGAGGAGACTGAGGTAGGAGGACTGCTTGAGCCTGGGAGGGGGAGTTTGCAGTGAGTCAAGATCTTGTCACTACACTCCAACCTGGGAAACAGAATGAGACCATGACTCCAAAAAAAAAAAAACCACATCAAAACTTATGAAATGTAGTGTTTTGAGGGAAATTTATAATAGTGAATGACGATTAAAAAAGAAGAAAGATCTCAAATTAATAACCTAGCCCAACTTTTCACAGAACTGAGAAAAAGAAGAGAAAAATAAACCTAATGCTAGCATAAGAAATAAATAATTTTTTAAAATGGAGATAAATGAAATGGAGAATGGAAAAACAATAGAGAGAATCACTAAAACCAAGACTAGTTCTTTAAAAAATCAATAAAACTGGCAAACCTTTAGCTATACCAGCAAAGAAAAAAGAGGATGCAAATAACTAAAATCAGGAACAAAAGTATGGGCATTACTACTGACTTTAGAAAACTAAAAAGGATTATAAGAGAATACTATGAATAACTGTACACCAATAAGTTAGATAACCTTGGTAAAATGGGCTAATTCTTTGAAAAACACAAGCCACCACATGTACTCAGAAGACATAAAACATCTGAACAGACCTATAACCATGAAAGGGATTGAATTATTAATGAAAAACTTCCAAACAAAGAAAAGTCCAGGGCCAGATAACTTCACTGGTGAATTCTGCAAATACAGAAAAACTAATGCCAGTACCTCTCAAACTCTTCCAAAATTTAGAAGAGGGAACACTTTTTAAGTCATCTTATGAGGTCAGTGCTATCCTGATACCAAAGCAAGTCAAGGAAACCACAAGAAAAGAACAGTATAGAGGGTGGCCCTTATGAACATAGGTGCAGAAATCCTCAACAAAATACTAGCAAACTGAATCCAAGAGCATATTAAAGCACCATAGCTAAGTCAGATTTATCCCAGGAATGAAAGGGTGGTTCAACCTAAAAAAAAAAAAAAAAAGTCAATCAGTGTAATATACCACATTAATAGAGCAAAAGAAGAAAATCATGAGATCATGATCAATGTTGCAAAAAAGCATTTCACAAAATCCAAGCGCCTTTCATGTTAAGAAAACTCAGAAAAATAGGGATAGAAGGGAATTTCTCAATCTAATGAAAGGCATTTCTGAGAAACCCACAGCTAACCTCATAGTCAATGGTGAAAGACTGAAAGCTTTCCCCTAAGATCAAGAACAAGACATGATGTCCATTTTCACCACGACTATTCAACATTGTGCTAGAAATTCTAGCCAGGCAATTGGGCAAGAAAAGGTAATGGAAACCATCCACATTGAAAAAGGAAGAAGTAAAACTATCTGTATTTGCAGATGACATGATCCTATATTTGGAAAATCCCAAATAAGTCACAAAAACTACTATTGCTAATAAACAATTTTAGCAACTTGCAGGGTGCAAAATCAACAAATGAAAATGAGTTGTGTTTCTACACACTATTAATGGACAATTGAATTTATAATATCATCTAAAAGAATAAAATATCTAGGAATAAATTTAACCAAGGAAGTGAAAGACTTGTATATTGCAAACCATAAAACGTTGCTGAAAGACCTCAAGGAAGACCTGAATAAATGGAAAGACAACCCATGTTCGTAAATTGAAAGACTTACCCTAAAGATGGCAGTACTACCCAAAGCTATCTAGAGATTCATTGCAAACTCTATGAAAATTCTGCCTTTTTTTTTTTTTTTTGGCAGAAATGGGAAAGCCAATTCTCAAATTCATATGAAATTTTAAGAAACATTGAGTAGCCAGAACAATACTGAAAATGAAGAACAAAGTTGGAGGACTTACATTTTCTGATTTAAAGACTAACTATAAAGCTGCAGTAATCGGTCGGGCGCTGTGGCCTACGCCTGTAATCCCAGCACTTTGAGAGGCTGAGGCAGGGGGATCATGAGGTCAGGAGTTCGAGACTAGCCTAACCAACATGGTGGAACCCGGTCTCTACTAAAAATATAAAAATTAACCGGGCGTGGTGATGCACACCTGTAATCCCAGCTACTCAGGAGGCTGAGGCAGGAGAATCACTTGAAGCCGGGAGGCGGAGGTTACAGTGAGCCAAGATCACGCCACTGCACCCCAGCCTGGGGGAAAGGGGGAGAACCCTTTTTAAAAAAAAAAAAAAAAAAAAGCTACAGTAATCGAAACAGTGTGGTACTGCCACTGGGATAAACATGTAGAAAAATGGAATAAAATTGAGAGTCCGGAAATAAACCCATTCACTTAGGGTCAATTGATTTTTTGTTTGTTTTTGTTTTTGAGACGGAGTCTTGCTCTGTCGCCCAGGCTGGAGTGCAGTGGCCGATCTCAGCTCACTGCAAGCTCCGCCTCCCGGGTTTACGCCATTCTCCTGCCTCAGCCTCCCGTGTAGCTGGGACTACAGGCGCCCGCCACCTCGCCCCGCTAGTTTTTTGTAATTTTTAGTAGAGACGGGGTTTCACCGTGTTAGCCAGGATGGTCTCGATCTCCTGACCTCGTGATCTGCCCGTCTCGGCCTCCCAAAGTACTGGGATTACAGGCTTGAGCCACCATGCCCGGCCCGGGTCAATTGATTTTTAACATGGGTAACAAGACCGTTTAACTGAGGAAAGACTGTCTCCTTAACAAATGTTGCTCAACAAATCCACATACAAAAGAATGAGTTTTTTCATTCTTATCTCACACAATATACAAAAATTAACTCAAATACTTGAGGGGATAGATACCCCATTGTCCATGATGTGATTATTATGCATTGCATGCCTGAATCAAAACATCTCATGTACCCATGAATATATATACCTTCTATTGTACCCATGCAAATTTAAAAATTTTAAAATTGGGCTGGGTATGGTGGCTCATGCTTGTAATCCCAGCACTTTGGGAGGCTGAGGCGGGCAGATTGCTAGAGCTCCCGAGTTTGAGATCAGCCTGGGCAACATGGTGAAACCCCATCTCTATAAAAAATACAAAAATTAGCCAGGCATGGTGGCACAAGCCTGTGGTCCCAGCTACTTGGGAGGCTGAGGTTGGAATATCGCTTGAGCCCAGGAGGCAGAGGTTTCAGTGAGCGGAGATTGTGCCACTGCACTTCAGCCTGGGAGCTGGAGAGAGACAAAAATAAAATCAAAAATAAAAAAAAAAAATATTTTTAAAAATTTAAAAATTAACTCAAAATGGATCAACAACCTGACTATAAGGGATAACACTATAAAACTCTCAGAAGTAAAGATATGGGAAATCTCATGACCTTGGATTTGCCAATGGATTTTCAAATGTGACAACAAAAGCATGAGCAACACAAGAAAAAATAGATAAATTAAACTATGAAAACTGTAAGTTTCTGTGCATCAAAAGACATTATGAGGAAAGTAAAAACACAACTTGCCGAATGGTAGAAAATGTTTGCAAATCATAAAGAACTCTTACAACTCAAAAGCAAAAAGACAAACAACCAATTCAAAAATGAGCGAAATGACTTGGATAGGCATTTCTCCAAAGAAGTGATACAAATGGCCAATAAGCACATCGAAAGATGCTCAACGTCATTGGTCATTAGGAAAATGCAAACCAAAAACCGCAGTGAGATACCACTGCATATTTACTACACGGCAATAATTTTTGAACACCAGAGAATAGCAAGTGTTGATGATAAACATTTTCTGATTTAAAAACCTAAATTGGAATCCCTCCATATTGCTGGCATTAATGTAAAATGGTGCAGCCGCTGTGGAAAGCAGTTTGGCAGTTCCTCAAAAAGTTAAACATAGAATGATCATTTGACCCAGCAATTCCATTCCTGGGCATTTACCAGAAAGAATTGAAAACAGGTATTCAAACAAATATTTGTACGCATGTGTTCACAGTAGTACTCTTCACAACAACCAAAAGGTGAAAAACACCCAAATGTCCCTCAGTGGATGACTAGAGAAACAAATTGAGGGACACACACGCCCTGGGGTATTCAGCAGGAAAAAGGAATGAAGTACTGATACATGGTACACATGGATGAACCTTGAGAACATGCTAAGTAAAAGAACAGAGGGTCACATATTGTATGATTCCATTTATATGCAATGTCCAGAATACGTAAATCTTTAGAAACAAATCAGATTGGTGGTTGTCAGGGGTTGTGGGGAAGAGAGAATGGAGAGTAATCACTGAGTGGGTACAGGGTTCTCTGGAGTTATGAAAATGTTTTAGAAATGGAGGGGGTGGTTGCTCAACACTGTAAATACACTAAATGCCACTGAATTGTTCACTTTAAAATGGCTAACTTGGCCGGGCACAGTGGTTCACACCTGTAATCCCAGCACTTTGAGAGGCCAAGGTGGGTGGATGACCTGAGGCCCAAAGTTCAAGATCAGCCTGGTCAAATGTTGAAACTCAGTCTCTACTAAAAATACAAAACATAACCGGGAGTGGTGGCGCCTGCCTGTAATCCCAGCTACTTGGGAGGCTGAGGCAGGAGAATCACTTGAACCTGGGAGGCAGAGGTTGCAGTGAGCCAAGATTATGCCATTGCACTCCAGCCTGGACAACAGGAGCAAAACTCTGTCTCAATAAACAAACAAACAAACAAACAAACAAGTAAATAAATGGTTACCTTTATGTTATGTGAATTTTTTTTTTTTTTTTTTTTTTGAGACGGAGTCTCGCTCTGTAGCCCAGGCTGGAGTGCAGTGGCCGATCTCAGCTCACTGCAAGCTCTGCCCCCCGGGTTCACGCCATTCTCCTGCCTCAGCCTCCCGAGTAGCTAGGACTACAGGCGCCCGCCACCTCGCCTGGCTAGTTTTTTGTATTTTTTAGTAGAGACGGGGTTTCACCGTGTTAGCCAGGATGGTCTCGATCTCCTGACCTCGTGATCCGCCCGTCTCAGCCTCCCAAAGTGCTGGGATTACAGGCTTGAGCCACCGCGCCTGGCCGTTATGTGAATTTAAACTCAATAAAAATAAAATTGTGTAGTTCTTGGATGACGTAATAGACTTTGGTGGTAAAATAAACTGGATTATAAATGTAAATGTATAAAATAAAATTACAAAACTTTTAGACGAAAACAAGAAAAAATTATCATGACCTGGCGTTAGGCAAATAATTCTTAGACAATGACACTAAAAGCGTGATGCATAAAAGAAAAATTGGGTTTCACTAAAATTAAACACTTCTTCTCTGTGAAAGATGCCATTAAGAAAATGAAAAGCAGGCCGGGCGCGGTGGCTCAAGCCTGTAATCCCAGCACTTTGGGAGGCCGAGACGGGCGGATCATGAGGTCAGGAGTTTAAGACCATCCTGGCTAACACGGTGAAACCCCATCTCTACTAAAAAAAAAAAAATACAAAAAGCTAGCCGGGCGAGGTGGCTGGCGCCTGTAGTCCCAGCTACACGGGAGGCTGAGGCAGGAGAATGGCGTAAACCCGGGAGGCGGAGCTTGCGATCCGGCCACTGCACCCCAGCCCGGACAACAGAGCCAGACCCCGGTCCAAAAAAAAAAAAAAAAAATGAAAATGAAATGAAAAGCGCTGGGCACAGTGGCTCATGCCTGTAATCCCAGCACTTTGGGAGGCTGAGGCGGGTGGATCCCTCGAGGTCAGGAGTTCGAGACCAGTCTGGTCAACACAGTGAAACCTCATCTCTACTAAAAATACAAAAATTAGCCGGATGTGGTGGCACACACATGTAGTCCCAGCTACTTGGGAAGTTGAGATATGAGAATCACTTGAACCCAGGAGGCAGAGGTTGCAGTGAGCTGAAATTCCACCACTGCACTCCAGCCTGGGCAACAGAGTGAGACCCTGTTTAAAAAAAGAGAGAGAGAGACCGGGCACGGTGACTCATGCCTGTAATCCCAGCACTTAGGGAGGCTGAGGCGGGTGGATCATGAGGTCAGGAGATCGAGACCATCCTGGCTAACACAGTGAAAACTCCTTCTTTAGTAAAAATACAAAAAATTAGCTGGGTGTGGTGGCGGGCGCCTGTAGTCCCAGCTACTCGGGAGGCTGAGGCAGGAGAACTGCTTAAACCCAGGAGGCAGAGGTTGCAGCGAGTTGAGATCTTGCCACTGTACTCCAGCCTGGGCAACAGAGAGGGACTCCATCAAAAAAAGAGGAAGAAATAAAAGGAAAGAAAAGAAGAGAAAAGAGAAGAGAAGAGAAAGGAAAAGAAAAGAAAGAAAGAAAAGAAAAGAAAGAAAGGCAGGTCACAGACTGGGAAAAATTATTTGCACAGTATATATGTGATAAGGACTTGTATCCGGAATATATGAAGAATTCAACTCTGACTGGTCACAGTGGCTTATGCCTGTAATCCCAGTACTTTAGGAGTCTGAGGCAGGAGGATTACTTGAGTCCAGGAGTTTGAGACCAGCCTGGGCAACATAGTGAGACCTTGTTTGTACAATAAATTAAGAAAATTAGGCCAGGCACAGAGGCTCACGCCTGTAATCCCAGCACTTTGGGAGGCTGAGGCCGGTGGATTATTTGAGGCATCAGTTTTTAGCTGACTTGCTACGCTTCATGGCAGCAATACCAAATGATCCCCCACAATGCTCTGAGCCCTAGGATTTATTTTCCCTTTTACAGTAGGAGGCCTAGCCAGCATTGTACTAGCCAACTCATCATCAGACATTGTATTACATGACACTATGTTGTAGCCCACTTCCACTACGTCTTATCAGTAGGAGCCATATTCGCTATTATAGGGGGCTTTAGAAATTCAAGACTAGCCTGGGGTGAAATCCCATCTCTACTAAAAATATCCAAAAAATTAGCCAGGCTTGGTGGTGCGCACCTGTAGTCCCAGCTACTCGGGAGGCTGAGGTATGAGGATTGCTTGAACCTGGGAGAGGGAGGTTGCAGTGAGCTGAGATTGCCCCACTGCACTCCAGCCTAGGCAACAAAGCGAGATGGTGGTGTGTGCCTATAGTCCCATCTACTTGGGAGGCTGAGGTGGAGGGATATCTTGAGGCTGGGATATCAAGGCTACAGTGAGCTGAGATCATGCCAGTGCACTCCAATCGGGCCAACAGAGTGAGACCTTGTCTCAAGAGGAAAAAAAAAAAAAAAAGAAATCAATTCAGTAATAAAGTAAACAACCAACCCAAATAAAATATGTACAAAATAGACATTTCACCAAAGAAGATACACAAATAGCTATAAGCATACGAAAGTTTCTCAATATAGTCAATTTGGAAAAGCAAATTTAATCCACATTGAGACCACTACACACCCATTCAAATTGCTGTAATGTAAAGAACTGTTGAGATTAGGCCAACTACCAAGAATCTCTATTTTATATACATTTGGGAACTGAGGAAATGCCCACTGCTCAATGGACCTATTTTGGGCTGGAGTTTAGCCAGAATTCCATTTATACCTAGTTGCTATATGCTCTTATTCCTTTTTTTTTTTTTTTTTTTTTTTTTTTTGAGACAGCTTCTTGCTCTGTGGCCCAGGCTGCAGTGCCCTGGCATGATCATAACTCACTGCAGCCTTGGGTTTAAGTGGTCCTCCCACCTCAGCCTCCTGAGTAGCTGGAACTAGGGACATGCACCACCACACCTGGCTAATTTCAAAATTTTTTGTAGAGATAGGTTCTTCCTATATTGCCCAGGCTGGTCTCCAACTCTTGGCCTCAAGTGATCCTCCCCTCTTAACCTCCCAAAGTGCTGAGATTACAGATATGAGCCACTGTGCCCAGCCTATATGTGCCTAATTCTAACAGGGGCCATGATTACACTTGGGATCTTAGGTTATTCGTATCTACTATAAGTCTGTGTCTAATTGTCCTCAAGATGTTTAGTATTTTCTTTCCCCAGTGCCCAATTACCCAAGTAAATAGTGTTATGTCCCTTTGAGGGAAGGTCTGAAAGAGTCATTACATGTTCAATTGCCATGTGTTGCAGGAGTCTTCCTGCTGGAGTTGCAGGCGCTGGGTTCTAGGTTCCAGGGTTCTAGGTTCAAAAAATGACTCAGTGTAGAAACTGGGAAAGGGAGAGTGATTTTTTTTATTGGAGCAACTATCCTCAGCTTCATCATCACCCATCCTTGATTTCTTTTGATGGTTCAATTTGAATAGCACTCTGTTGGCTAATGCAACTATTTCGCCTTTTGTTTATACCAAGTTCTATTAACCATCTCCAGAAGTCTCTTCTGAACTGACCGTCAGCGCCACTCCCACCGTGCCGCTCACTACGATAATCGCGCCCCCTGGCGCCAGCAGTTACGCGCTGCCACTTGGCCTCCGTTGCTCTGGAGTCCTGGCCTGCCGGTGGCTAACTGGGCCGCTTTACAGAAGCGGAAGCAAGCTCGGGGGCGGTAAATAGGAAGGGTAACTAATTTTCCTGAGATCACACAGTCGGTAAATGATGGAGGCAGCATCCATCCCAGGCCGTCTGGCCCCAGACACCACACTTTTACCCAATTCCCACAACTGCCTGGAAAATAAATAGAAATCAAAGAGATGTTAACAAGGACCTTTGGGAGATGTCCGGCGTTTGGACAAGGGGTTGCTTTTCTGTTTCATGTTAGTCCACCGCCCTCACGTGGCCATGTCCTGAACTTCACCCTTGTTTGGTCCCAAACTGTAAAGACCCTCACCTTGCTGGGAAACACAGCCCTGCTGGCCGCAGACTGCGGGACGGAATCCTTACCCCTCCTGGGCCTCCGTTGTGTTCTTTCCAAAATGGGATAATGGTAGCAGGTTAATGGAAATGATTAAATAAAATGATCCATCTAAATTCCTGGATCGAACGAAGGGTCCAATAAACATTAGCTGTGCTGCTGTAGTGCTCAGTGCTTCTCTTTCAAAAGCGGGTGGCAATAGACACCCTCACACCTTTGCTGTAATGAGAGCACTGCAAAGCCAACTGCAAATATTAGGAATAGGTGTCCATCACGAGGCCAACCCCTTTTTCAAGGCTGCTTGGAAAATGCTTTGCTAGACTAGCTTGGCTCTTGCCAGCTTGACTCAGATCACAGTTGAGCAAATGTGCAGAAGAGATGAGGGAAGGCCTGGCTAAGTGTGCTCAGAGCTTCGGTTTTGAGACTGTTCGGGAGGAAAAGTTCCTCACCAGACAGTGCCCTGCTGCTCTTAAAGCTAGAAACAGAAAGATTTCTCCACAGTTGCGGTCATGGAAGTGTGTATTTTCCCTAAACCTTTTTTCGCTGAACCCATTGTTGGAGCCTTCCATTTGAGACCTTGTGATGCCTTCACAGACATTATTTCTGCTCATCCACACAGCCAGCAGGGACTCCTGCGGCGGGAGGGGCAGGCTCAGGGTTAAGCAGCTGCTGCAACCTCACAAGGCTAGCCTGGGCCTAATCTGGAGCTTGTCCCAGATCTGGAGCTTCCCAGGCTTGGCCCTGGGTCATTAGAGCAGAGCCTCCTTGCCTCTTCGTGGACGTGGAGCCAATTCACTGTGGCCGATCACCAGCCTCACAGACTAAGGGGGCAGTCCTGGCCCTGCCCACACCCCCACCGCTGCTGAAGCCATCTCCGTGCAGACAAACACAAGCAGAAACTTCTCAGGATCTGCTGCGTCTTGTTCCAAGGAATTAGGCAAGCTTCTATCTTGAGGACGGAAGAGGCAGCTGGAAGATCAGGGTGGTGGTTGAAGAGGGCCTAGGTGAGGTGCCATGACTCAAATGTCCCTAATGGGTGAGGGCTTTCAACCTTTGGAGACTGCAGTGGCAATTTTGGAGACAGTGTTACTATAGTATAAAGACTGCCAGTGTAATTTCTAATCCTGAAGAAATATATATGTGGTCCCAGGCTAATGTTTCTAAAAGTCATCGAGTGACTTTACATGTCCTACTCCCATATTGCCCCAAAGATGACTGTCTAAATGTCCCCAAGAGAGGCTTTGGAGTTGCTTGACTTCTCTGAATTGTTGTAGTAAAGATAAGGCAGAAATTTTGAAGGGATCGGAAAGAAAAACTTTAGAACAAATCTTGTCTTTTCTAGAACTGCCTTCATTTTAATTTACTGTCATATCAGATAACATGCCAGATGGAGTTTACTGTGTCTGACTTGAGTCAGACCAGCTGGGATGGGATCCTGCCTCCAGCAGTGGTGGGCCCCGGGAACATTTATTTCATCTCAGCATCAAGCATTCCCAAAGCAGCAGGGGCTAGCAGGACCGGCCGTGGAGGTTACCCCTGCGACTGCGGGGCTGGCCAGCCACACTTCCATAGATTTGTCTGTAGGGAGACATCGAGCCACATGGATTTGGACAGGTTGTTACCAACACAGACAGCAAAAGCAAAATCAGCATGGCGTGTCAGCTCCTTGTGTCCCTCGTCCCACAGGAGGACACCAGGCTGGAGGGTTGGGACACCAGATGGCATGGATAGTGGGTTGCCCTGCTGTGCAGCAGCCAGCTCTCAACTGCAACCCAGCACTCTACAGACTTAGCAGGCACCTGCCGACTATCTTGTGGGAGCGGGGGGAGAGGAGGAAAGCGCTGTGCTCGACAGAAACTAGGGAGCTGCATGAGAAATGGCCTTGCAGCAGTTCCAAAAGGGTGGGGAGGCAGGTGAGACTGCCTCACAGCAGCGATGCACAGGCCGCTTACCGCCCCTTGCTCTGCCAGGAGTTGCAGAGTGTTCCACCAAGACGCATGTCAGGTTGCCGTCGAGCCCGGTGGAAATGTGCAGGATTGCTGGGCACCTGGCAGAGCTGGTCCCTCACCCACACTTTCATCATCCGTAAAATGGGGATGTTAAGAATACCTACCACAGCTACGTTTGACTTTTTTTTTTTTGACATAAACTTTACATAAAATTCACCATTTTAGCCATTTCAAAGTGTACAATTTAGTGGCTTTTCATATATTCACAGAGTTACGCAACCGTCACCATTATATAATTCTAGAACCTCTTCAACACTCCAGAAAGAAACCCAGTGCACATGAGCTGCCACTCCCCACTCTCTCTTTGCCCAACCCCTGGCAACGACTAATCCACTTTCTGTCTCCATGGATTTGCCTGTTCTGGGAATTTCATGTAAATGGAGTCATATACTCTGTGGCATTTTGCAACTGACTTTTTTCACTAACCGTGTTTGCAAAGTTCATCCAAGTTGCAGCATGTGTCGGTATGTCATTCTTTTTTATGGCTGTATAATAGTCCATTGTGTAGATCGTGTTTTGTTTCTCTTTCATCAGTGAATGGACATTTGGGTTGTTTCCACTTTTCAGCTATTATGAATGATGCTGTTCTGAGCATGGATGTAGGAGGTTTTTTGTGAACATATGTTTTCAATTCTCTTGGATATACCTGGGAGTGGAATTGCTGGGTCACATGGTAATTCTGTGTTTAATGTTTTGAGGAACTGCCAAACTGTTTTCCACAGGGACTGAGTATTTTATATTGGTGTGCACTTTTGAAATAATAAAAAACACTCTTAACAGAGCCTGGCCCACACCATTCATTCTTTCATCCCATAAATATTTTGGAGCACTTACTGTGTGTCATGCCTTGTAGACATGGAGATACAAGGGTGACTAATGGACAGCCCTGCCCTCAGGAAGCTGGCATCTGTGTGTGTGTGTGTGTGTGTGTGTGTGTGCATAATGTGTACGTGGGGTAGGGAGGATGTCAGATGGTGATAAGAGTTATAGAGAAACAGGCCAGGTGCAGTGTCACATGCCTGTAATACCAGCATTTTAAGAAGCCGGGGTGGGTGGATCCCCTGAGGTCAGGAGTTCGAGACCAGCCTGGTCAACATGGTGAAACCCTGTCTCTACTAAAAATACAAAAATTAGCTGGGCATGGTGGTGGGCGCCTGTAATTCCAGCTACTTGGGAGGCTGAGGCAGGAGAATGGCTTGAACCTTGGAGGCGGGGCATGGGTGTGCCGGGTGGGCCTGGGATCCCTGTTTTCAGTTGGGTAGTCAGAAAAGGCCTCACCGACAGAGAAGGAGGTGAGGAAATAAGGATCTTCCAAGAAAAGGGGACTGCAAAGGCAAATGTCCCAGAGCTGTGGCATGCCCGAGGGACAGCAAAGTGGTCAGCGAGGCTTGGGGGAGGGAATAGAGTAGTAGGGCATGAACCCCAAAAAGGAACAAGAGCCACAGCCTGTGGGAGCCAGGGGCCGTGGTGAGGACCCTGCCTTTCCTCTGAGAGGCGGGAGCGGCGGAGGGATTGGAGGTGCGGGTTCTGACAGGATCACCCAGCTGTTGTGCTGGGACATGGAAGGGCAGGGGCAGTGATGCCACTTGGAAGCTATAGCAATGACTCTGTGGGGATATGATGGAGGCCTGGGCCAGGCGGTGGGCAGTGGAGATGGTGGGAGGGGGCAGTTTCTGGAAAAGTGTGGAAATAGAGACAGCGGGATCTGCTGACGAAATGGATGTGAAGTGTGAGAAAGAGTAGAAAATGATTCCAACAGGTTTTGGACTGAGCAACTGGGAAGCTGTGCTATTTCGTGAGCTGGGGACCTCTTTGCTTTATTCACTGGAGAACCCTAAGTGCCTAGAACAGTGCCAGGCACTTAGTAGATGCCCAAGAAACTGAGTAAATGAAGAGGTGGGAGGATCCATAGTAAAGCCTCAGTTGATGTTTATTCTTTGATACCTATGGTCTAGGGGCACCCCGTCCTTCCCCAACTCTTGAACTCCCCAGATAAAGAAACTTGAGCTTCCATGATTTTTACCAGGTCACTGACCCTCATGGAGTTTTGCCAGAATGACTTAGAAGTATTGAAGCAGGATGGGACTAATGAAATCAATGTGCTGTGTTTGCGTAGACGTTATCTGGCCCTGTCTTCCCTTTGCTCCCAAGCAAATCCCACTCTTTCTTTCCTTATTATTATTATTATTTTTACTTTTTTTTTTTTTTTTGACAGAGTCTCACTGTGTCGCCCAGGCTGGAGTGCAATGGCGCGATCTCAACTCACTACAAACTCTGCCTTCCTCAAGCGATTGTCATGCCTCAGTCTCCTGAGTAGCTGGGGTTACAGGTGCCCGCCAATACGCCCGGCTAATTTTTTGTACTTTTAGTAGAGACAGGGTTTCACCATGTTGGCCAGGCTGGTCTTGAACTCCTGTCCTCAAGTGATCTGCCCGCCTTGGCCTCCCAAAGTGCTGGGGTTACAGCTGTGAGCCACCGCACCCAGCCCAAATCCCACTCTTTCTATTGGTCACCTTTGTGTCCCTGTTGTGTTGGTTGCCTTCTGAGGCACCTGCCATTTGTTTTATGGTTACTTCACACCAGGCACTGTATTAGCACATTATTTAATACCACTATTAGCTACATTTAACAACGAGACAATAGGAACACTGTTTAATTAAAGTTAATTAACTTGGCCAAGATCACACAGGTAGTAAGTGGTAGGGCCAAGATTGAAACTCACGTCTGTGCTTGTAACCACAGCATTTTATCTTCTCCCTGTTCTGGGTGGATATTTACTTGTCAGGAATATTTCTAAGGGAACTTCTGCAACCAGAGAGCAATTAGCCTTTTCCAATTCTAAGCTTTAATTCCAGAGTTCCATTCTCCAGGTTTTCCCTAACTTCACCTCCAACCCAACTTGATTTTGAGACCCGTCCACTGCCCTTGACAAGTAAACGTGCATCTCCTTATTCCCACCACGAATTCCAAGTTTCTAACATCTGATCAAGCACCACCACCATTTTCCCTTTTGCTTCCACAGGGCAGGCAATGTCAGCAATCTAGGAAGTTCTGCAAATTTTACCTCCCCAGAATTGACCTACCAATTATTACCCATGACTTTCCTCCTAGTTCCAAGCATGATCTGGGTACTTTTGAGGTAAGAGAGGGAACCCAAGATGATTAGTTGAACCCTAATTTCTCATGCAGAAGATTCACATCCATTCTCATCATTCATTGTAAATTTTCCAACCACTTCTTTTTACAAACTTAATTCCATTCTTTCTCCCAACCAACACCTGTTATGGCTGGCTACAGAATTTATAAGCATCTAAAAGCTATCTTACAAACACTTCATCAAATGCTGTCTACTTGAAATGTCTTGTAACAACGTCTAAAATGTGTAACTTACAACAGTGTAAGATGTGAAAAGTGCTATTTGTTGCAACATTTACATTTTCGGATTAATGGTCAACCAACCCACCCCAATCCTTGGTGGCCAGACTCTACTGGAGCTGAAGGCAGTTTGAAAGACAGCTGTGTGAAAAGAATGTGTTGCCCAGGACCACTGGACAAGCGCCTGCGAGTGAACTTCGTGGGTTTCGGTTTTGTTAGGTGGACTTGCTTGGGACTCTATAACCATAAAATGGTGAACACTTGGAAAACACTATGAAAGGATTAAAAGTTTTATCAAAATATGCCAATAGTGTTCTTAAAAAGATACAATCCGGCCAGGCATGGCTCACACCTGTAATCCCAGCACTTTGGGAGGCCAAGGTGGGCAAATCGCTTGAGCTCAGGAATTCGAGACCAGGCTGGGCAACACGGCGAAACCCCATCTGTACAAAAAATACAAAAATTAGCTGGGCATGGCAGCATGTGCCTGTAGTCCC
This sequence comes from Piliocolobus tephrosceles, assembly GCF_002776525.5. NCBI lineage: Eukaryota > Metazoa > Chordata > Mammalia > Primates > Cercopithecidae > Piliocolobus > Piliocolobus tephrosceles. The sequence continues at coordinate 86,081,876 of NC_045448.1, read as the reverse complement.
AGCTACTGGGGAGGCTGAGGTGGGAGGGTAGCTTGAGTTCAGAAGGTCTAGGCTGTAGTGAGCCGAGATTGCACCACTGCACTCCAGTCTGGGAGACACAGTCTCCAGCCTGGGAGACAGAGTGAGACCCTGTCTTTAAAAAAAAAAAAAAAAAGAAAGAAAAACAAGATACAATCCACCCTCCTCCTCAGAGAGGAGGTGACTCACCTCAACACAGTGACTTGGGGGACAACCCTAGAGCCCTAGGCTGAAGTGAAAGGCATTTGTTCAGGTAGATACTAAAATGTAATTTTCACCAACTGCTTTTAAACCTGCTGTTGGCTTGGCGGGGCACGGTGGCTCACTCCTGTAATCTCAGCACTTTGGGAAGCTGAGGTGGGCAGATCACCTGAGGTGAGGAGTACGAGACAAGCCTGGCCAACATGGTGAAAACCTGTCTCTACTAAAAGTAAAAAATTTACTGGGTGTGGTGGCGCAGGCCTGTAGTCCCAGCTACTTGGGAAGCTGAGGTAGGAGAATCACTTGAATCTGGAAGGCAGAGGTTGCAGTGAGCCGGAGCCATGTCGCTCCAGCCTGGGCTACAGAGTGAGAGACTGTCTCAAAAAAAAATAAATAAAATAAAATAAAATAAAATAAAATAAAATAAAATAAAATAAA
>NC_045448.1:86058358-86081209 GCF_002776525.5 Piliocolobus tephrosceles | reverse complement strand
AAATAAAATAAAATAAAATAAAATAAAATAAAATAAAATAAAATAAAATAAAACAAAACAAAATAAAATAAACAAACAAACAACAACAAAAAACCCTGCCACTGGCTAGAGGCAGTTGAGTGTTCAAAATGGGGAAAAACAACCACAAAGCCAACAAAACTCTGAAGAGGGAAAAAAAAATGGATAAGGAGCAAGTCTTGTCCCTTCTGGCCCTGAGTGGGTGGGGCTTATGTTCATGCTGAAGTTCGGGGGGCTCCTTCTCAAGTCCTTCTTTCTAGTCTTGCCCTGTGAAGCTGTAAGTAGAATCAGTATTCCAAAGTCCTTTTCTGGCCTGAGGACAGAGGCCACACCTTCACCCCTCAGGCTCAGACACCAGCAAGAGTGGTAACCTGGATGGTCCTGAAAATTCTGTAGGCAAATGGAACTGAAATGGCAGATGTCACTAAAAGCATTAATAACACACACACACACACACACACACACACACACACACACCCCATAAGGAAACAGGAGAGGAAGCAGAGAGGGACAATAGGAGAAACTGTATTTCACAGGGGATTTAAAACTATAGAAATGAGGCCAGGTGTGGTGGCTCACGCCTGTAATCCCAGCACTTTGGGAGGCCGAGGCAGGTGGATCACCTGAGGTCAGGAGTTTGAGACCAGCCTGACCAACGTGGTGAAACCCTGTCTCTACTAAAAATACAAAAAAGTAGCTAGGCTTGGTGGCATGTGATCCCAGCTGCTTGGGAGGCTGAGGCAGGAGAATCATTTGAACCCAGGAGGCGGAGGTTGTAGCGAGCTGAGATTGTGCCACTGCACTCCAGTGTGGACAACAAGAGCAAAACTCCATCTCAAAAAACAAACCAAAACAAAAACTACAGAAATGCCACAACACCAGTGCCACAGATGACCAAGTCTGTGTTGAACATTACTGACATCTTAAGATGACACAACACGGAAGTCACACTCGGCTATCTCAGCGAATGCAATGTAAAGTGAGGCACACAACCCAAAATTTATTCAAATCAGAAAACAGGTAAGCTTCATGACAGGTGGTGATGTTATAAAGGAAAATCCATATCAAGGGTTCAGTATGAATTAGTCTGGGAGCCTGCTAAAATATGCAATTTACTCGGAAGTACAGTATCGTCAGTGTGATATTTTCCAAGGTGAGTCTGAATCCTGAGAGGTCAGCACACGTGGTGGCTGCTATCCGATAGGGCAATTCAACAGACACTGCTAATTAGCATACTGTATATTTAAAAATGGACTTTTATGGGCAAAATAGTGTCTTGTTGTCATGAGAGGTTCTCCTGGGCAAAATTAAATGGATTCAAGGCTGGCCAGAATAGCTTTCATGACTAGGGTGTAAGAATCCATGAACGCTCCTTCAGTCCCTAGGGACAGCGGCTGAGGCCTGTGTCTGTTGGTCTAGTCCACTTGCCAATACAGGAGTATTGTAGAATCTTACCTCAGGAATATTGCTGCATCTACCTCAAGAAAACCTTATATACAGGGCGTGGTCAGAAAATCTACAAGGAGAGAGAGCTGGGACTCCATCCAACTTACAGAAGAGGATGCTTCTGGGCTGGTTTCACTATTAAATGAATAGGGATCTTTTAAGTGTGAGGCAGACTCCAAATGCTCTCAGTCTAATTTGGTAGATTTAAGGGAGCAGTTCACTCACCAGATCTAATTGGTCACGTGATCGACCAAAGGCAACAGGCTTCATGATCTTTGAAAACATTTCAATTGTGTAAGGGAGAAAGGCTCTTTTAGAAAATTCTTACAGGGGAAGTCTGTAAAAGTCACAGTTGGCAAATAATGCTTAGACAAAGCTTCGTACCTACTGGGAACTCAAAAAGTATGTATGAATGAGAGAGAGAGCAGGGAACTGATGGTTTCTATAGACAGAGGAGCTAACATTCTACAGGCTACCTGCACTCTCTGCCAAGGACAGTCAGATGCTCGGTTCCCTGTGGTTAGTAAAGGCCGCCTTGAAGAGAATCACCACCTACGCCTGTGGAAAGCAGCCCCAGGCTGTGCACATTCAGCCCACGTTTTTTTTTTTTTGAAGACAGTCTTGCTGTGTCCCCCAGGCTGGAGGGCAGTGGCGCCATCTCAGCTCACTGCAACCTCCACCTCCTGGGTTCAAGCAATTCACTGCCTCAGCCTCCCAAGTGGCTAGGATTACAGGTGTCCGCCACCACACCCAGTTAATTTTAGTATTTTTAGTAGGGACTGGGTTTCATCATCTTGGCCAGGCTGCCCTTGAACTCCTGACCTCATGATCCACCCACCTCTGTCTTCCAAAGTGCTGGGATTACAGGCGTGAGCCACCACACCCGGCCCGACATGGGTTTTCAAGTCAGCCATGTGCAGCCCTCATCCATATCTGTGCACTATCTGTACACCAAGTAAAGTTACCCGAGACAGTCAGACTTACGGGTTCTTTTTAATTGATCTCTTTAGTTTAAAGTTAACTGACTTACTAAAGTTAACGTGAGGACTTGAGAGCATTCTCCTTTGTGATTCAAGGAACCCACGTTAGACATTACCCACCTGATAGCAACCAACTAAAATGTGATGGTGGAGGTTCAGGATCAACTTCTCTGAGATGAATCATCTTTCAAAACTTGAATTTGCTAACCAGGTTGAGGAAGTGGCAACAAACATCAAGTCACATCTTATTCGAGGCCTGCTGCAGGGTTCCTTAAGTAATGAATGTTTGCATTTCTAGAACACTGACAGAAATGGGTTGAAAAACTACAGAAACCAAGAGGCAAGAGTACTAATTAGAAACAAATGTTGTGTCAGCATGGTTGAAGCCGATGAGCACAGGGAATTAATTTTTACACTATTCTGAAAAACCGTCACTTGAATTTGGCTTTGGAATACTGTAATGACTAACTCAGACATAGCCATGTTTAATAGCACAGAATTTCATTACACTGTCACAACCTGAAAGTCTGCAGACTGCTGCTCCACCCTGCACTCTAACCCTAACCTCTATCCACTCCAGGCCAGACCTAGGGCTTCAGTTACTATTGGGGATGAAATGTTATGAGAGACTCCTCCCCAACCTCTTCCCTTCACCCTACCAACTGCCATCCCACCTCCAATCTCAAGGAGAGAACTGTTTTAGTGTTTAGTTGAGCTTAAGAAAGAGCACAGATAGAGAAGAGACAAGGGTACGAGCATCGGATCGCCATGCCTTTCTTGGACATCCAGAAAAGGTTCGGCCTTAACATAGATCGATGGTGGACAATCCAGAGTGCTGAACAGCCCTACAAGATTGCTACTTGATGCCATGCTTTTGAAAAAGAATGGATAGAATGTACACATGGAATTGGTGCTATCCGGGCAGAGAAAGAGTGCAAGATAGAATATGATGATTTTGTAGAGTGTTTGCTTCGGCAGAAAACGATGAAACGTGAGTACCATCAGGAGGCAGCGGGATAAGCTGATAAAGGAAGGGAAGTACACCCCTCCACCTCACCACATTGGCAAGGAGGAGCCTCGGCCCTGAGCGGAGCAGCTGCTGATGTCTGGAAGCTGATTTTCCCGTTCTCTGTTCTCCACTGGAAAGGTTGTTTACAGAAAACCTCCTTGTCAAAGTGTGTAAAAATAAAGGATTGCTCCATCCTATTTGTTCAAAAAAAAAAAGAAAGAGCACAGATAACCGTTACCTTTTTCCAGCATAAACACCAACTTTTGCATGTAATTCTGGGAAAATTTCGTACCCAGTATTTTCATTTTTTTTTTTTTTTTTGAGACGGAGTCTCGCACTATCACCCAGGATGGAGTGCAATGGCATGATCTCGGCTCACTGCAACCTCCACCTCCCAGGTTCAAGCGCTTCTCCTGCCTCAGCCTCCCAAGTAGCTGGGATTACAGGTGCCCGCCACCAAGCGCAGCTAATCTTTTGTGTTTTTTAGTGGAGACGGGGTTTCACTATGTTGGCGAAGCTGGTCTTGAACTCCTGACCTCGTGATCCACCCGCCTTGGCCTCCCAAAGTGCTGGGATTACAGGCGTGAGCCACTGCACTCAGCTGTGTTTTTACTGCACATGAAACCAATGTTGCATGTGCCCCTTAAATTGTGCATGCAAATAATTAAGAAACAGGCATGTCATGTAAACATTGCTGCAGGGCTTCTCTACAAAACTGTTAAGAGCTTTTAGCACCCATTCCTCCATCACATAGTTTTTTACACATGCCTGTCAGTAAGCCATATTAGACCCCACTTACAGTAGACTTAACATTGGTACTGAACAGTTACAGGAATCCCAAAAGATCCTTTTCTCCAGTCACCTGCTACCCTAACCTCTCTGTAGTGTTCTCCTCCTACTCCCCACCCCGCTTTATTTGTCCTTAACTAGAGCTATGAACTATTGACATGTGTGCTCACCCCAAGATCCATCGAGTAAAATGTATAAAGTGTTAATATTTGCAGTGAGGAGCCTAGCTTTTTTCTGTAAACTAAGGCTTGGACCTATCAAGAAAACTCTGGACCCGTTACCTGTTCTCTAATTGTGGCCCACAGACGAGAAAAAACACAAAAGCCTTGGTGACCTTTGAAAATGTCAGTGTATTATTGAAATTTCTAATATTGAGAGGGAAAATGGGGGGTGGGGATAATGGACTGGATGTTTTTTGTTCCATCTATTATTTCTAATAGTGTAATGTGCTAGCCTAAACTTCCTTTCTCTGGGGACCACAGGGAGAGCAGCTTTCTCTTACTTTACCTGAGCCTCATTATAAGAATCCACTATTTTGTTAGTAGCAAACCTAGGTTCTACTTCTGTGGATATTTTTTTTTGTTTTAAACAAAACAATGCAATATAAATACAATAATTTCACGGTAGCCAACCATAGAAATTGTATCTTATGATTGCAGCCATACAAGGAAGCACAGTTATTTCTATTTGTTCAGAGTTGAAATTAAACTTCTTCCAGAACACCTTGAGGAGAAAGATTTAAATGATTTCTTAACAGGAAGTAAAGACAAGCACTGTAGAACATTTATAAACTTATATCCTAGATGCTCAAAACTCAACAAAACAAAAACTTCTCAAAATTCAGGATCTGGTCCTTAGAAATTTGAAGGTACTGCCAAAATAAACAGTGGTATATTTTGATTTTGTCTCCTGTCCATCAAAGTCTTTGCAATTTTTATTCAACAGTACATCCAGTAATAAGATTTTGATCCAGAAACTAAAGAAAAAGGACACAAGAATTTCAAGGGCTTGAATATATTTTTATATTGATATTCTGTCTTTCTACCCTAAAATAATACATTATTGATTACATACAGGATGAGGTGAGGTATTTGTAAAATATCTGGTAAAAAATAATATACAGTATTCTACATGAGATGGAATCTTATGACTCCTTAGGTCTTCTGCAGTGTTAAAGTGATCATCTAAATTAAACTGCTCTGAATGGACTTACAGTTGTTCCCTAAAACCATGTTAAAAAATGAAGGCTCTTACATTTCCCCAGAATTTGTGCAGAAAAGGGAAAGTACATAATTGGCATTTTAAAAAATTTCTCACATCCAAAATAATGCATTCACACAAAACCAGGATCTCCCACGTTTAGCATAAAAAGAAAAAAAAAATACTGGATTAGAGATATAAAATCTCTGAGTAATGGTTAGGTTAATCCACCCACACCAAAGAAATTCAAGTGGTCAACAGTCTTGAAAATGCTTTATTGAAATGTGTGACTTAGTGCAGATGTGTTTGAAAGACCACAGCTTGAAAAATGGTTTTTGAAACTTCTCAACAACCAATTGAAAAAAAAATGAAAATCCCTACTGGGCTTGACTTCTAGTGTAACCAGAAGTCTGGTGTAAAGTTTTCCTTTAAACATTTTCCATTACAGAAACTAAAGAAAACAAAGCTATTATTGGAGTTTGAAGTTTCAGAGGAGAAGCAACAGTTTTTCAGACATGTAGGGTGACTTCTTTTTTGGTTACATTTGGATGAACATGGACTTCACAGTTCTCGGAAGAACACCGGAAAGGTGTTCAAGTCTGTATGCTTGTCATGTTGAAGAAACGGAGATACACGGACAGAAAAGGAAAAGGATGACAGGAGAAAGAGAGGACACTAAGAAAAGGGCTCAGAGAAAACAGAACTGGAACGAGACATGATTAGGTTAAGTCTAGTTATAAATTTATCAGAAGCTGTGCGCACCTTTTTAAAAGTCCTAAATTTACATTCCAAAAACTGCCCTCCCAACCCCCAAACCCGCTGTCCCTGCCTTGGAACTATTGTGAAAGTCTATGCACAAAAACCGAAACAGAAAATAAAAAATAACCCGGCCCTTCCAAACCCCAAAACAAACCCAAAAAAAGCTGTACATTTTTTTTACACATAGGATTAATAATATAGGCATATAGGTGGCATGATTCAATTAAAAGGCTTTACTTTTTATGCCAAAAAAAACCCAATAAATAAAAGGTGCTAAAATTAGCATTAAGAGTTTGGTTGTAATATATTGACAAATCTGGGAAGGCAAATCCTCAAAGCTCCCCTGATACTGATCTGTCTCAGCAAACTACAAAGCAAATACATAAATAACGCAAAATATGATTGAGAATGTGAGATTTTTAAAAACAAAGACAACATAATTCAGGTTAACTCTGTTGAACAGTCAATAAATGAAATTCATCTACACCTGAATAAAACATATTTAACAATTGAAAAAATTTTAAACAACCACAAAAAGTAAAAAACTTTAAACAAACATGAACAGGATTTGTTTTTAGGGCGCACAAAGGCCCCTGCAGCAGATTCCAACGGTAGCTTTACTGGTGTGTCTTCTACAGACGAGTTAAAGAGACAGGCCGAGCTCCACACAGGCAAGATGACTAACAGGGAGACAGGACAGTCACACAGGGTGGAGTGCCAAACCCGGCTACAATCCCCAGATTCCACTGCAGAGCTGGCTTTGTGCGTTAGGAGGCACACAAAGAAAGGTGATTCAGGCAGACATTATTCAAAAGCTACCTCGTAGTGTAACCGTTGAATAATGTTTGGGAAAGCTTTGGGCTTTGTATTTTTTTTTTTTTAAGTTTTACTCCTTGTATTTAATTTTTTAAATAACAAGGTCACTAAAACTCATGCACGCTGCAAAAAACCTCATGCAGTAGTTAAGGTAAACCATCCAAGCAGTTTTTATTCATTAATATTCATAAATACACACAGCAGCTTCATTAGAGATTTCAATTTTCCTCTTCAGTTTGAATGTGGAGTATTAGGAGAGCCTTTTGCATGTCAAGGTACAGGAAGCAGAGATCACCCCTGCACTGCTACCTACATTTACCTGCTAGAAGTAAAAATTAGTTAAGTGGAAATGATTATCATATATATTTTCTCTCTTCCTTTTGAATGTACACAATGTAACAAGAGTGACAGACCTGAAATTACAATCACCAAACAAACCCAAGATAGTTGTTGTCCACTTTCATTGGCAAATACAGCACAGAGGACATTGTCTGCGAATTGGGATGTCATCAAAGAGGAGGTGGTGGAGGCTCATTTCCTTTATTACTCTCTTTTAAATTTAGGTTTTCTAAAGCAACATCTAAAGGCATAATATCTACACAGCCCATAGCACCAAAATCTGCCATCTCCCCCCGATCATCCTCGTCTGAGGATGAGCTCTCTTCACGCACTAACGTGGACAGAAGGAGCTCTTGGACAAACAGGCTGCGGTCTGCACGCTCGCTTTCCATGGACTGGCGCTCCGTTTCAGACATTTTAGGATCATTCAACCTGTGTAAGTTAAAAAGAAAAGACTTTATTGTTAAAAAGTCAATGAACAATGGCATGGCCAATTTCTACAGTGCTCTCCACTGTGCAAGTTTTACAGGTGGCAAAATTCAGAATGAGACATTGCTGGAATATCTGGCTCTAATTTATCCTTAATTGTGTTGAGACGAAGTCCGCACACTTATTGCAATACTGTTACCTGGAGGTGCAAATCTACGCTTTAATTAGACTCAATGAGAAAAAAAAAATACATTTAGACTTTTTCCACTCCAGAGAAAGCTAGGTGAAAATTTTCTAAGGAAACCAGGATTTCTTACAGATTAGACGCTTGGCAAAGTATCTAACCAGAATTTCATCTGGGGGTAAATACAGGAAAATAAAACACAAAAACAAGATCTGCAGTGAACAGAATATTCAACTGAAAAATATCCTAAAATTTCCTCTGACTTTTCTCTATTACTCTATTTAATTCTTCCTGGTATATGCAGAAGCTAGAGAGGGCAAGAAAACACATACACCGTACGTCCTTCTACCAAGGACCTACAGTGTAGCAGGGCAGACGCAAGGTCTACCTGCCTGACTTGCTCCCCTGACGCATCTACTTATGAGATCTGGGCTATGCTGGGAAACCTGGCTCATATGCACAGAGACTGGACAGATGTTAAGAGCTGAAAATTCTACTTATCACTTGTTACTAAACTTGTTAAATTACTTTAAAATGTCAATCTCTGGCCGGGTGCAGTGGCTCACACCTGTAATCCCAGCACTTTGGGAGGCTGAAATGGGTGGATCGCCTGAGGTCAGGAGTTCAAGTCCAGCCCGGCCATCATGGTGAAGCCCCTTCTCTACTAAAAATACAAAAATTAGCAGGGCGTGGTGGTGCATGCCTGTAATCCAAGCTACTTGGGAGGCTGAGGCACGAGAACTGCTTAAACCCGGGAGCCGGAGGTTACAGTGAGCCAAGATCGTGCCACTTCACTCCAGCCTGGGCAGCAGAGTGAGATTCTGTCTCAAAAAAAAAAAAAAAAAAAAGTCAATCTCCAACAAAAAATGATATAAAATTCTGCTTAGTTTCAGTACTGGTTTTCTCTACACTTTCAGTGGCAAAGAAAGGGAAACTAGCAGAAGCAATGGGGCAGCAAAAGGAACAAAGAGGGAGAATATGGAGATACTGAAAGGAGGCCCGGCAGGCACACATGACAGGTCTTCTCCCTGAGTACCCAGAGGCAGCACCCTGAGCCCAGAGACAGATCTATTCTACGCTGCCCTACTGACTGGCACCTGCTCCCTGCTGTTCTACCAGCACTGCAAGGCACAGGAGCACCCCCATGCCACCATGGACGATACTAACGGCGGGTCAGGCTCTGAGTGCTCTTTGAGTGCATTAGCTCATTTAACTCTCTGAGTTAGGGACTATTATTATCAACATTTTACAGGAAGAGGAAACTGAAGCAAAGGTTAAGTAATTTGCACAAAATCTCATAGGTGCTAAGTTCAAAACCACTAAATAATTAGGTATCTATGACTCAGAAAACAAAAGATCAAATTTCAGAACTGAAAGAAAGCAAAAATATCTGAAAGGTAATTACAGAAAAGCCACAAAATCCACATTGAAAGGAAATGACTGGTTACATTTATGGTTAAAAAAAAATTAAGGATATCATAAGAGAGTATCTAATGGAATAGAAGATTGAGTAGACTACACGTTTTCAACCCAAAGCTATAAAAATATTATGAACTGAAGTACATTCCATGTTCTTAGGTTTGGAAAAGGTCTTTGGTAAAGAAAAAAAAAAATTTTAGAGAAGTTAAGCCTTGTAACAGAAAGATAAAGAACGTAAAGAGGACTACCCACGTAACAACGAGGCGAACTAAAAACATACAGGCTGCGGCCTCCAGTCCTCGAGAGAACATGCAGTAACAATATTACTGTTTTGTTTTTCAGGGAAATAACTGAGAAGACACCTCATTCCTGAGAGGCAGGTAAAGTCTACGTATGAGGTACTGGTACTAGGTCTTGACTTCCTGATGAAATATAAAATTTAGGATATAAATGAAACTGCAAGACTTGCGAGGATCTTCAAGTTGGGGTTAGCAAAATGAGCTGGTCCCACTGTCAAAAGATTAGATCTGGCCAGGCATGGTGGCTCCAAAGCTGTAATCCCAGCACTTTGGGAGGCTGAGGCGGGCGAATCACCTGAGGTCAAGAGTTTGAGACCAGCCTGGCTAACATGGTGAAACCCCATTTCTACTAAAAATACAAAAAATTAGCCGGGTGTGGAGGTGTGTGCCTGTAATTCCAGCTACTTGGGAGGCTGAGGCAGGAGAATTGCTTAAACCTGGGAGGTGGAGGTTGCAGTGAGCTGAGATCGTGCCATTGCACTTCAGCTTGGGCAACAAGAGCAAAACTCTGTCTCAAAAAAAGACTGATCTGACTTACACACGCCAACAATCACTTTCTAAAAGGTCAGCTATCTTGGACTCCAAAGAAACTGTGACCTTACCATCAGTTCCAGGGCAATATCAATAGGAACTGCCCCTGGTCAAAGAAAAGATCAAAAATAAGGCTTGGGCCCTATATATATCACATAAGAGCTGAGTGACCAGAGACCAGGATCTCTCCTGAATACACTGCAGCCGTTCTCCTTGCCTTGAAAATTCACAGTGCATGTTAATACATTTGAAGTTCTGAGAAGCCCAACAGTAAATAATCTCTTTATTCTTCTTACTTTGCTTTCTCCGACCTTATTAATTGGGGGTGGAATAACATAATTACATATATTCCTTAGAACATATGAAGTTAAGAGAGTATTTCTGGGGAAATATTGCCTTAAATCATATGATACAATAAAATATGTGGAAAGTGGTTTGCAAATTACATGGTACCATACAATGTACAGTATCAGATGACAGAAGGGGAATTTCAAGAAGCTACAACCAGAATCCACGGAGAGCACTCAGAGGTCACTCATACCACGCTCTGAGAGTTGGGTGTGGAATAAATGCACAGACAAGCTCACTGAGTAGTTCGGGTCTTTTAAAAAAAAAAAAAAAAAAAAAGGATAGGGCAAGGGTGGATAGGAGGATGTCTTTTCCAAAGGGCAGTGGCAAGACATTCGACCCACAGTTCTGTGAACTCTCAGTAGAAATGCACACTAGTGGCCGGGCGCGGTGGCTCAAGCCTGTAATCCCAGCACTTTGGGAGGCCGAGACGGGCGGATCACGAGGTCAGGAGATCGAGACCATCCTGGCTAACACGGTGAAACCCCGTTTCTACTAAAAAATACAAAAAAACTAGCCAGGCGAGGTGGTGGGCGCCTGTAGTCCCAGCTACTCCAGAGGCTGAGGGAGGAGAATGGCGTAAACCCGAGAGGAGGAGCTTGCAGTGAGCTGAGATCCGGCCACTGCACTCCAGCCTGGGTGACAGAGCCAGACTCCGTCTCAAAAAAAAAAAAAGAAATGCACACTAGTAGATCTCCTTTTTGAGGTAGGAACTTAGATGTGGTATGCTACAGACCTGCTGCTGGTCAGTCCCTATAGGTAAGGCTACATGGCAGCAGGTAGCTCCATCTGTGGCCCTGTGGTTCTCTTACATTAAAACAGCATTGTCTGGTAATAACCAGGCAGAGTTACTGACCTAGCAGAGATAATTCAAAAGTAAATTACCCATTTACATTTTTTTTCTTGGTTTCTTAACAAATAATAATGAATACCATTAATTGGGCCTTTGCTATAGGGCAGATACTGAGCCAGAACATACGCATACCAGTATTCCATTTAATCCTCAAAATCATTATCTCTCTAGAGGCAAAACTTCTGGGATACTGATGATAAAATTGATGTTTGGAGGAGTGAAATGACTTGCCTGAGGTCCAAAACTTGCAAATGGCAAAGCTGGGGCTCTAGTCCAGGGATTGTCAAGCATTTTTTATTCTGCACCCACACTATGTTATTTATAACTATACACATGCACCACTGGATTAACAGAGGATGAGATAAAAGAAATATAAGTAGAAATTATAATATTTTCTTCTAACATCCCATTGAATTGTCATACACACTGCATTTTGGAGATAATGATGTATTACACAAACTTTATTCTTCATTTTACAGTTCTTTCTTTATATTCCTCTCTGCTCCCTTAAAAGCCCAAATTAGTCCAGGTTCATTATCCGTTGAGGCTGTGTCTCCACTCATCATTGCTCTTTTTAAAATTCTTTATGTTCCTGAAAGTCACATAAAATGCCTATGAAGTTTTGGCAGACAAATACATACAGTTGCTAACAGTTTCAGAAGCAAACAGGAACTCCATCCAGTAGAGTAGTTTACTGTTGTACTGAATATTATTTATACCATGGGAAGTCATTTTTTTTTAAGTTACTTTTGTGTGCCAACCATAAAAATTTAAATCTAACTTTTTTAGAAATTCATAGGAGAAAACTGTCACTGTATTATGAAATCCTTCTTATACCTTTTAATATTTCACAGTAGATTAAAACTGGCAGTAAAAAGCAATGTTAATTATGATAAATGCACCTAATATGAACCATATATATATATAATGATATAGTGTTTAATGTTTTATGGGTACTATGGCAAAACAATTCATATTATATGATGATATATACCTTGAGAACAAGAAGACCAGTTATTTTATTTTAGAGACAGGGTCTCACTCTGTCACCCAGGCTGGAATGAATGGCATAATCTTGGCTACTGCAACCTCTGCCTACAGGGCTCAAACAATCCTCCCGCCTCAGCCTCCTAAGCAGCAGGGACCACAGGTGTGCACCATCACGCCTGGCTAATTTTTGTAGCGATAAGATTTCACCATGTTGCCCAGGGTGGTTTGGAACTCCTGGGCTCTGGCGACATGCTTGCCTTGGCCTCCCAAAGTGCTGGGATTATAGGTGTGAGCCACTGGGTCTGGCCCAGTATTCTTAATTTATCTAAAAGAATTACTATGTTTCACATTCTTGGGGAAATACTGAATATGCAGTTTTAATCAGAGATTTGTGAGTTTTAATCAATCACAGAATTTTAAAGAAATATATATGCACAAAAGAGAAAAGATAATTCCAGACTGTAGTGGCAATCAAATACTACTTCCCAAACAAAATTCTATTAACAAATAAGCTACCTTGTTAAAAGAAACTGGGAATTCTGGAGAGTCTGCTGACTGCTTTCTGTATTAGCTATGTTGGTTGTTGCTGTGGATTGTGTGATTGTAGTGGTGACACTGCTTGTGTTAGTACGCCGGGTTGCGTTGCGTGCAGTCTCCAGTTGTTGCCGTGCTGCCTGGGCATGCTGCCGTTCTAGCTGCAGCTGCATCTGCAGTTGTTGTAACTGAGAAGCGGAAGGGCCAGAGGAATTAAGCTGTCCTCCTGCAGAACGTCTCACTCCTGATAACTGAGATAAAAGCTCTGCCAATGGAAATGAAGACAATTAATGTCTGTTTAATACTGAGGAAAACAAAACGCTACAGATCACTCTTTTACTGGAACAACATCAAAAGCACTGTGAACAGGTAGGTAACCACAGCAGCACACAGTTTCAGTTAAGAGCTGAATACCTGCTAGAATGCCTCCTGGAGACAGGAGTTACTGTGTAGAGAGAACGCAAATGCATACGAATATCAACCCAGACCCAACTATGTTTGCTTTAAGTAAAACTTAAATTGTCTTTAAAATTATTTGCATAATAGACTGATTTAGTTAAGCTTTCTCTTAGTATTTAATGAAGTGGTTTATCTGCGGGCCCAATTATAATATAAGCTTTCTCAATATGTGTTTCATGGAAGCAGGGATGAGGTCTACTGTTGACTATATTCCCAGCTCTCAGAACAGGGCCTGATATAGCAGGAATTCAAACATTTATTGAATGACTGAATGAATTATTAGGATTTAGTCCAAGAGGCCTGGATCATTTCTGATGGTGGCCCTTGCACATTCGCCTCTGCCTTCTCCCTCTAGTACCTTCTGGTACTGCTGTTTCAGAGTACCACTGCAGTAGGTACCACTAGCAGTGCTCAGCAAGGCTGACTAGCTCCTGAGAACCTGCTGCATCTGACTGTACAGCGTACTTAGTGTTATGATCCAGACTGTCTTGTGTCCATAAGGCTGTACTCATTAAGAGAGGTGTAAACCTTTGTCCCTGTACCCTCATCTACATAGGTGCAGTGAAATGCCTTCTTCCAAGTGGAGGGTCTACCTCGCTTATAGGGAACCGATGATTGCCTTGCAGACACTCTTAGGCCAGCAAAAACTCTTTATCATTAAAAGTCATTAACAGTTTCTGTTTTCTTGTTCACTGTTGCTTTATCTCAGGCTTTTGATAGCACTCTTATACCACTCTTTCATGGAATATACAGTTTATCACTAAAACTAATTTTCACTGACAGAAAAAAAACAAATGAAAATTTCTCAAATTTGAATTTGGCTCCCAGAAACTACTTTAATTTTTAGTGTCTGCCACCAAAATAGCAGGTATATTCCCTTTGGATGAAGAAATATTTTTTAAATCCCCCAAACTCAGTTTGTTAGGCTTGTTTTTGTTGTTGCACACCCAAATGTTCAAAGCACATTTGGAATTAAAATTTTATATGGTATATCTAACTTTTTAATAACATGATAGGTGCAAAATTGTTCTTAGGTTTTTTTTTCTTTTTTAAATTTTTATTTTAGGTTTGGGGATACATGTGAAGGTCTGTTACACAGTTAAACACTTCATGGGGGTTTGTCGTACATATTATTACATCACGCAGTACCCAATTAAGTCCAGTACCCAACAGTTATCTTTCTGCTCCTCTCCCTCTTCCCACTCTTCCCCAGTGTCTGCTGTCTCCTCCTTTGTGTTCCTAAGTTGTCATTTAGCTCTGATGTTCTCAGTTTCTATTACAGATTTACACTTACCAGTGTTTCAGGTGTTCTGCAGGGCACCTCATGGCTTCCAGGTGGTGCACACTTCATCACATGGACACATTTCAGAATTGTTGCTTTAAACGTGTGCACACGTCCCACAGTCTTACCACTTGTCTGCTTGGTGTGTCTTGTAGATTGTCAGGCTACAGTGATTTCTTATATTTTATTCTGACCCTGTGTTCTGCTACCAACTTCCCAGGTTTGTCATGTACTAGACCCAGTGACATGGCCAGGTTCAAAAACTGTGTTTTTTTGTTTTTTTTTAAGATTTTCCCCAAGCTATTAAACATGTACCTTTCAGTATGTTCTACAACTATATAGTTCTCAAATCAAGATCAGGACATTAAGTCTTACTTTCCTTTCTTCTATGAGAAGAGCTTAATATTTTAGTCTTGTCAATTAGCTATAGATAACAGTTCTGAAATGTGTCCATGTGGTGGAATGTGTACCTGGAAGCCATGAGGCGCCCTGCACAACACCTGAGATAGGCGTAAATCTGTGATAGAATTTTACACATAACATGTTCTTTAAAATGTTAGCTATACCTTATAAAACCTTAATTTCAAATGTGTTTTGGACATTTGTTATGTGTACTTATGGAGGTTTAACCATGAAATTTTGGAGGTATTCAAACTGAAATCTTTTATGATTTCCTTGGGCTTCAATAGAGGCCATAAATACAACATAAAACCATTTTTTATCATATGTCTCTAAGAACAGGAGTCTCCCACTCCCTTTACCTGCAAGAGACATGTTCCAAGACCCCCAGTGAATGGCTGAAATGGGCATTTGGATAACACAGAACCCTGTATGTTTTTTCCTATATATACTTATCTGTTGTGCTAAAGTTTAATTTATAAATTAGGCACAGTACGAGATTCACAACAAAATAGAGTAAATCTAAAAATATACCATGAAAGTTATGTGATGTGGTCTCTCTCCATCTCAAAGTATCTTACTGTCCTGTACTCACCTATTTTTTGACTGTAGTTGGTTGTGGGTAACTGAAACCCGGGAAAGCAAAACCACATGAGAGGGGGACTACTGGACTTAAGCGATGCCAGAAGAGTATGAATTACTTTATGCTAAGTGTCTGCTTTGAACACATTTTACACTTTTAAAGTATTTGGCAATTTTGTGAAGGAACATGGCTTATGATCAGAGAGGTGAGCTAAGAACACAAATCTCACAATTTTTTTTTTTTTTTTGAGACAGGGTCTCACTCTATCACCTAGGCTGGAGTGCAGTGGTGCAAGCTCGGCTCCCTGGAACCTCCACCTCCCAGGCTTGAGTGATTCTCATGCCTTAGCCTCCTGAGTAGCTGCGATTACAGGCACCCACCACCACATCTGGCTGATTTTTGTATTTTTAGTAGAGATGGGAGTTTCGCCATGTTGGCCAGGTTCGTCTTGAATTCCTGGCCTCAAGTGATCCACCCGCTCCAGCCTCTCAGAGTGTGAGCCACCGCACCTGGCATCACAAAAAGTTTTAAAAGGAGCTCCTCCTTCCCCTGCCATTTCCCTTATTAATGTGAAACTAACTTACCAGCTATAGGATCCATGGCTTCCCTATTGCTTGGAGAATATGAACTCTGAGAAGAAGAAAGTCCACCAGTAGAACTGCTAGTAAAGTGCATGTTTGATCTACGAGCACGAGGACCTCCTAATCCCCGGCCAGGGTGAAACATTCTACGTACATGTCGAACACCACTCGATTCATCATAACCCAAAAGTTAAGAAAAAAAATGAAAATATTTCACAGAAAGAAAAAAAAAAATCACTTGAGCCCCCTTGCTAGACAGATATAAAGACTTCCTAAATTGTAAGCATTTAAAAACAGCACATTTAACTTAAAGTGCAAATGTCCCAACTCTATCTATGAGGGAGGGCTATTAACCCTAAAAAGACACTCAAATATAAGGCAACATGTGAGTGTGTGTGTGTACTGGCTGTGTGAGGTAAGAAAGCTTCTCTATATAGCTCATGAAATCTTAAATACCACCTATAATGAAAAAGGAACAATACTGAATTTATATTTAGCAGATCAAAGATTCCTTTTGGATTATTAATCTGTCTTCAAGCTTCTTTCCAATGCTGCTGCTAAGCAGAAAACAGATTTGCACTTCTTGTGTAAGACACACAGACAGATTAACATGACATTTATCACGAAGTCAAATTCCCAGCAGCCTCAACCATCTTACACAGCTGAGTTTGAGTCAAACTGAAAAAGGTCCTGAGTCGCAAATAGCCGTAAAAACTCAAGAAGACAACCCTACGTTTCCACAAAGGCAAATGAGAGGTGGGGGAGGCCAGATCATATAGAAGAGATTTTTCCTTTAAAGCACCAAACAGACCAGCTTTATAATGCAGATTCATTTTTTTGCTGGCTTCTCAGTTTTTCAACTGATGGTTCTGGAGTTATTTAAGGACTAGATGGGTAGCTCCAGGAGGCCTCAGGTGTTACTGTACATGCAGTGTTCCATCATATTAATGAGGATGGTTTGGGTTTTAGAGAAAGTGATACGATCATATTTATATACTTGATAATTTATATATTATGATTTTTTATATATATGTATTTTGAGACAGGGTCTCACTTTGTTGCCAGGCTGAAGTGCAGTGGTACAACCATAGCTTACTGTAGCCTTGAGCTCATGAGCTCAAGCCATCCTTCTACTTCAGCCTCTTGAGTAGCTGGGACCACAGGTGTGTGCCACCATGGCCAGCTCATTATTTTGATAGAGACGGGGTCTTCCTATGTTGTCCAGGCTGGTTTCGAACTTCTAGGCTCAAGTGATCCTCCCACCTTGGCCTTTCAAAGTGCTGGGAGTATAGGCATGAGCCACTGTACCCAGCTGGTGATAGTTTTAGATGAACAATTCATAACCTGAAACCAGAAGCAAAGACCACAAAGTTAATCGCTCTGGTAGGCCAGTAATCTCAGGGAACACTGCCAGCAACTGTTGAGAGATAAGGAAGGGAATGAAGAAATAAAATCAGGAGGCTGGGCGTGGCGACTCACACCTATAATCCCAACACTTTGGGGGGCCGAGGCGGGAGGATCACTGAGGTCAGGAGTTCAAGACCAGCGTGGCCAATATGGTGAAACCCCATCTCTACTAAAGAAAAATACAAAAACTGGCCAGGCGCAGTGGCTCATGTCTGTAATCCTAGAACTTTGGGAAGCTGAGGCGGGCGGTCAGGAGTTCGAGACCAGATTGGCCAAGAGACCAGCCTGGCCAATATGGTGATACCCCATCTCTACTAAAAATACAAAAATTAGCTGGGCATGGTGGCAGGCACCTGCAATCTCAGCTACTTGGGAGGCCGAGGCAGGAGAACTGCTTGAACCCAGGAGGTGGAGGTTGCAATGAGCTGAAGATCGTGTCACTGCACTCTAGCCTGGCCGACAGAGTGAGACTCAGACTCAAAAAAAAAAAAAAAAAAAAGAAAAGCAGGAAAGGAAATGTAAAGCTAGAGCTGATCTTATGCTATCCTACTTAGGAACTGGGCAGGAAATGGCTCTCTCTGGAGAAGGAGACCCCAAAAAGGAAAGGAACACCAAGATGCACACCTACCCCCACCATCTCACCACACCACACCCACAACAGGGTAAGGCAGCAGAGGAACAGAGAGGGAAAACAAATAATGCCTCTTCATATTTAACTAATTAAATTTTAATTTGGATTAACATTTTCCGCTTTTGTACGAAAATGCCATCCTGGAAGACATAATCTGGTCAAACTGCCTTAAAAAAATCTAATTATAGTGAACTAAAGATGAAGGACAAGTCAACTTTCGCTTAGTGAAAACGGTTCATGCAACAGTGATAGTATATAAAAAGAGAAATCAATTGCATCTCAACACTGAGTCACTTTTAGGAAAAGTTCAAATAAGTAAAAATAATTTGGAGATTACTTTTCCTCTTTTAGGGGATACTATCCTTAAAAATAATCAAAATGACAAGCTGGATGCAGTGGCACTTGTGTGCCTATAGTCTCAGCTACTCAAGAGGCTGAAGCAGGACGATCACTTGAGTTCAGGAGTTTGAGACCAGCCAGGTTGACACAGCGAGATCCTGTCTCCAAAACAAAAAATCAAAATGACAAACATTACAAACAACTCTTTTCCCTGTCATCTCTTAAAAGGATATTAAATCTCTAGGGGCTCTGTGTTCAAGTGTAAGATGAGCTGCAAAGTCATCCGTGACATGATTAGGATCGCCTCCAGGTAACGCTGCACATATTGGACAAATCTGAAATGGAAGTAAAGAAAGCAGCTTAATAAATGAATGTCAATAAGACATCTTTCCGGATGAGTATTCTGTTGTTTTACTATTATCAAGTTTTAACCAATAAAAAACTCAGCAGATCCTGAATTAGTGAAAACCAGTAGAAGCCTAAGCAAGAACTGTTCACACAAGGTCCCTCAGGGTCAAACACAACAGTTTCAGACACACCAAACTTGATCTCTGGCAGGGCCTTCTAACAGCCTGCCTGATTCATTCGTATGGCCTAGCAAAATAGTTTCCATTAAAAAAACTTTAAAAATATGCTATTTAGTGCACATTTATGTTTAGGTCCAGTCTTGAATGGTAAAGACAGATACAAGCCTATGGCACACTTCTCCAAAGTAAGCTATACTTGAGAGTATAGCTGTCTTCCCAAATAAGACAGCAGAGGTCTGATTAAATGCAATTGTGCAAACATTCAGCAGATATGTTGAATGTAAGACAGATTATGATTACTGATAATATGCAAGTGTGGTCTATAAATTTATGAATGTGAATTCCAAGGGGAATATTGTATGGAAGTCCATTTTTTAACCTTATTTTCCAAAGAAATGGGTGGTAGGCCATAAGCTTGTAACCAGGTCAGGCTCAAGGAGTAGCAGCTCAACTTTCCATGGGCCTTTTGGCAAGAGACAGGAGAAGGTAGGAATAAAATGATGTGTACATAGTCACGGTTTGGGGAGTGGGTGACAGGTTGGGAAGGCGGTGTCTATAGTTAACAGAATTGGTGAAACAGGGAAGGATAGAAAGAATGAGGAACTTTTTAAAGAGGAAAGGCCCTTACTCTTCCGAAATTCAAATGGGCAGATAATGTTCTAACAATGATAGCCAAGCCTTGAAGTATGAACAATTTCAATCTTAAAGAACAGGGCCAAGAAGAAAGGTCTGAAGCAAGGGGCATGACCAAAGGGAGCCCCAGGAAGCGCACAGTTCAAGTGGTAGACTTGTGTCTTTATAAATAAATAAGAAGGTTAAAGACAGGATATGTGATTCATCTTGCTAGTACTTGAGCCAAAATTCTTTCACCTAGGCAAAATCTAGGCAATTGGTCAGCCTTATTATCTGCTGACAGCACAGTGGGAGTAGGTGGTAGTGCTAGAGATGAGGGGAGATGGGAAAGGTGAGACTTGGAAGGACAATCCTGGGGTATGGAGGGAAAACAAACTGCTGTGATTCCTGGAGCCCAAACAAACATAACTTTCCAACATCTAACAACTAGAAAGCAGAAGTCCCCTGAGAGCTCAACTCTGATTTGCTATCAGTCTCTCTTATGCCTAATCAGCTGTCCTGATTATGTGACTCAGGACTCTGAGAAGTATCCTCAGGAAAACCTAAATATGTTCATGAGAAATAACATTTAAGCATGACAGTGTGCAAAAAACTAGAGAGGTCACAATGGAATGTGATGAGGCAAATGAGAAAAAGAAATAGATAGACCTGTCTATGCCTTTCTTAAAAGATGCCAGGAAGGTGGTCAGATTCTTTCCTCTGTCAGTAAAGTAGCTGTATGTGTCACAAGTTTACAGATTATCCACTCTCTCTTTACTAGGAATTTAACTTCTACTATCTGTACCATTCCTGTACTCTGACATTACCTGGTTATGTCTGATATATCTATTTTACTTTTCATGTGCTTCTGTTCTTACCTAGCTAAACTGTAAACTCTTTGAGAGATGCAGCACAGTACAATTTGTCTTTGGTTTTAAACTCCAGACAGACTTGCTTTAAAAAAAAAAAAGACCAGCAATGTTTGGAGAAACAGAAAAAATGTTCCAGTTATTTAAAAATAAAACAAGCTACCTTAGAGACTCATCATTTTGAAAAAGTTAACAAGTGCTGGGTTACAGTCTTATTACAATATTATAAGGCTGTATACGATTTTTATTTAAAGAGAAAATAACCACCAAAAGGAAAAGGCATCTTTCTTCTAAGATACCTTCCTTTATATTGGCTTTTGGGTAAAATCTATAAACAACTTGAGCTATCCAGAGATTGCCGCAGAGGCTTCAGTACTTGAGGGGACATAAAAACGTTGGTAGATGAGAAGTCTCCACAAGGATATAAATTCCTAGAAGGAAAACAGAATGGGAAGCAGAGATACCAAATGTACTAAGAATGTCCTAATAAGATAGATAATTTAACAAGTAGAAAAGTACCTTTGAGACAAGGATATAAAATAAAGCCAAGATCCTTCCTTACTGTGTATTGACTTTGGTTCTATACTCAAAATCTTTTTTATTTCACTGAAGTAACCATGTTAAGATGGCAGGATGAAGGTATTCAGAATTGCTTCATTTATAGAGAAATAATATAAAACCAATCAATCAACCAACCAAACTTCCATAACGTCTAGGGATAAAGAATTACTGAGAATAAGAAATTACTATGGTGGGAGGATCACCCAGGTTGACAGCTAGCATAGAAAATCAAGAGGCGAGGCAAGGCGTGGTGGCTCATGCCTGTAATCCCAGCACTTTGGGAGGCTGAGGCAGGTGGATCATGAGGTCAGGAGTTCAAGATCAGCCTGACCAACATGGTGAAACCCCATCTCTACTAAAAAATACAAAAATGAGCTGGGCGTGGTGGCACATGCCTGTAATCCCAGCTACTCAGGAGGCTGAGGCAGGAGAATCACTTGAACCCAGGAGGTGGAGGTTGCAGTGAGCCAAGATCGCACCACTGCACTCCAGCCTGAGCGACAGAGACTCCATCTCATATAAAAAAAAAAAAAAAAAGGGAAAAAGAAAATCAAGAGGCTAGATTTAGAACCAAGTGGAAGATGTTGCCACACTTGGGTCACATAAAGTTAACTCAGATGAGGACTTGGAAAGGAAAACTAAGCTCAGATGCTGATGTGACCACAGAGGCCTGGTCATCTTTTAGGTTTTACATTTTATATTTAGCAAGCTAACTCACGCTTTAAGACAAAAACACTTGTTCTTAAGACTGTGTTTTCTGAAAGGAAATGAAGGGAACAAGAGAAAGAAAAAAAAAGGAGAGCAAAGTGGGGCAGAAGAAATGGAAAAGAGGTGGTGGGGAGTAGCAGGAAGCAAGCCACTGTGCCGCTCATGGGCACAAACACTTCTTAGTTTTGAGTGTGTCTTTATTTCCACATCATGGTGCCTAATATCTCTTACAGCACAGGAAAACTCAACACAAGGGAAATTTTAGGGTACTGACCCTAAAATTATGACAGCTTGTCAACATTAATATTTATCATACTTCCACTGCCACATGATATAGTATATATTATTCGTACAGGAAAATTCCATATAACACACAAGCTTAAAATTATAACAACTTATCAATTAAGATTTACTTAACTGGCTTAAGTCAGTATTTTTTAAATTTGGCTAAGAATATAAATCATCTCGGGGCACAGTGGCTCACGCCTGTAATCCCAGCACTTTGGGAGGCCAAGGCGGGCGGAGCACAAGGTCAGGAGACTGAGACCATGCTGGCTAACACAGTGAAACTCCGTCTCAACCAAAAATATAAAAAATTAGCCGGGTGTGGTGGCGGGCGCCTGTAGTCCCAGCTACTCGAGAGGCTAAGGCAGGAGAATGGTGTGAACCCGGGAGGCGGAGCTTGCAGTGAGCCGAGATTTGCGCCACTGCACTCCAGTCTGGGCCCCTCTCAAAAAAAAAAAAAAAAAAAAAAAAAAAAGACTATAAATCATCAGGGCCAGGCGCAGTCGCTGACGCCTATAATCCCAGCACTTTGGGAGGCTGAGGCAGGTGGATTGCCTGAGGTTAGGAGTTTGAGACCAGTCTGGCCAACATGGTGAAACCCCGTTCTCTACTAAAAATACAAAAAATTAGCTGGGTGTGGTGGCGTGCGCCTGTAATCCCAGCTA
>NC_045448.1:85973353-86058258 GCF_002776525.5 Piliocolobus tephrosceles | reverse complement strand
AAAAAAAAAAAAAAAAAAAAAAAAGAATATAAATCATCTGGAGCAATTGTTAAAAATACAGTTTCCTAGTCCTGGAAATAGTGGGATTTAACAATCTATTTTGACAAAGGTCCTGGTTGATTATTAACAAATTACATAAGTTTGGCAAATACAGTTTAAATATATAATGATATTCAAAAACTATATTTACTGTTACAGGAAAACACCAAATGTTACATTGTTACCTAACATAACAAAAAAATTTGGATTCACAAATGTCCTTGCCATTCTCAGTGTCGTCTCTGCTATTGCTCGAGTTTCCTCTTCTCCTTCACCTTGCCACTGAGGGTCACCATCAATCTTGCTTTTTATCTGTAGCCCCTTTGGAAGCCTTTACCAATTGAGATAAGGTCCCATTCCAAGAACATAGAGAGTCTCCATTTTTCCACGTGGTTCCAGGGCATGACGGCCAGCCAGCAACCAGTTAGGGCACATTATATAGCACAGTTGCCAATGTCTTTAAAACATACCTTCTGAAGTCATTACTCCACATATAAACACCGAGTCACTGCTGAATGTACAGAACTTTTCCTCTATGAAAGCACCTGAAGTCAGCATGCGTGATTTTTTTTTTAAACAACAGCTCCACACATTCTTCCCCATACAGTTATCAACCATTCCAAAGCAAGTTTGGATTTCCTCTCACCTCTCTCTTGAACTAATACAACCACATCAGACAGCATTCTCTCTTTGTTTTATGCACAGCTTTAAAAACTATTCTTTATAACCACCTTCCTATTTCTAGTTCAAGGATCTATGCTATGAAATCCAGGTAAACTGGTAAAGTTACAGTTCTGACTGTTATATTGTATAATTTTGTTACTATGGACTAATCCATTAAGCATTTACTGAGTACCAAATCAGAACTAACTTAACACTTTAGGTTAAAACATTATCAAGAAATGAACATAGTTCCTGCCAATATTAAAGTTCATATGAATGTCATCTCTTTTTAAAAACTGCCCTGCCAAAATTGGGGCAGGGCACAGTGGCTTATACTTGTAACCCTAACACTTTGGGAGAATGAGGCAGGGGGATCACTTGCAGACAAGAGTTTGAGACCAGCCTGGGCCACCCAGTGAGATGCAGTCTCTACCAAAAAAATTTTTTTAAAAATTGGTGTATATTTTTCATTATTTCTTCAAACTGGGGTACAATTCATGTCTCTGCTTTTGAGCAGCTCTTAGAACTCAGCTACAGAAACACCCAGGCTTATTATGCCAAGGTATTTTCTGATCACCTGCAATACAATGGGGGAATGGGGTTTAAAACACTTTTTCCACAGAAGAGTAATGACCCAAAAAGAGTCATCTGAATTTAAAGCCAACACACAAAACCTGTTGACACGTGTTATACTTTAGTGCTTACACACACACACACAAAAAAATTAGAAGAAAGACATTCTATTGAGCTAACTGCCACGGCCAATGACAACTTCAGGCTTTTGGATCTCCTTCCCAATTAAAAGTATTAGTTTATCCTACAAAATCTGCAGATATAATGAATACAAGACAGAAACTGAAGTTTTGCTTTGAGAATATACATAAAGGACTAGTGGATGATCTATGCTACATGGTCAAGAAACTCCTTTTGGGCCTTGTAGAATCGTCTAGCTTGTAGCTACCTGCACCTTGGCCATCCATTTTGTCAATATAAATAAAGGTCCTTTCAAGAGTTGAGTGAGCGCACTGTTCAACTAGATTACAATCTAATTTTCTGCTGCTGCAGTGAACAGTTAATAAGTGTTCAATTATAAGTGAAATTAACTTACAATTGTGAATTACTTCATATTAAATTATTTTCCCTCTCAATTCCATTCTCCCATAATGCCGAAGTTAGATTTGTCACTGGCTTCTAAAGAGCAGCATCTACATGTAATTTAGGAAGTCCTAAAAAGCAATTATGTTTTACATTTAAACATGGTTCTTGTACAAAAATTTATGTGTATGATGACATCTTGGGAATTCACAAAACTTGAAATAGTACTAATATAATTTAGCTATACTGAAAAATAATTCCAAAGAAATGAGAAAGCAGTTCACAAAAGGGCTTGCGCTCCTGTGAGAATCTAATGATGTAACTGATCTGACAGGAAGTGGAGTTCAGGCGGTAATGCCTGCTGGCCCACTGCTCACATTCTGCTCTGTGGCTCGGTTCCAAACAGGTCATAGATGAGTACTAGTCTGGTCCCGTCTGTGGCCCAGGGGTTGGGGAACCCTGGTCTATAGGACACATGCAGGTAACGTGGGGCAAAGCAAGACAGCAAACAGAGCATTCAGAAAGGAACATGTTAAGAGGAATAGAAAAGGAGATATATAGCAAGTTGTTGTGTAGATATAATCCCCCAAACCAAAATGATGTAAATCACTCTTGAATTCCCTAATTCAAAAATGCAAAACATTGAGAGGTGAGAGAGGACACACAGTATTATCACCTGGACAATTACATGTAACTGTAGCGCACTGGAGTTGATAATATGTTTCACATATATACAGAGAGGCATTCAAAACACTTAACAACTGGCATGGCATAGGCACCAATCCTTCAGAATGGACTCTAGTCAGCATGCTACACTTGACTGCACCTGCTGAATGCCAGCCCTGCCTCTAGGACTTGACCCACATGACCTGAAGAAATCTTGTACTTTTATATTGAAGATTCTTATCTGCCTGCCATTTTTCACTTTGAAATGTCTGGGTGTATGGGTGGGAACAGAGGCAGATATAGTATTTATGCGAAGATTAAGGGCTAATGAGGAGAGATAAATCCTTAAAATATTCCACAAAAGCCAATATGAAAATAAGAGTGACAACTGCCTTGGGCTATGTACCAAAAGCCTGGAAACTTAATGAAGGCATAAACACAACTCACAAGAAACAGACCATGAAACCATTTGCAGGTGGTGGGTATTTAATTTTCAAACTATGTATCAGGTATGCCAGAGTGTAAACAACAAATTTTGAGTATTTACTTTCCGGGGGGTGGGGGTTGGGGAGCAAACCAACCAGAGGCAAGGTTATGGAAAACTGGGTTGTCTTGCCCTTGTGGGGAGATGAAAATACTATACTAGGGACTACTGGCTGATAATAATAATATATATTACTACTTGTTATATATCATTATATATACATTTATTATTGATAATATAATGCTATTTATATATTATATATAATATATATAATAATACATAATTTTTTTTTGGAGACAGGGTCTTGTTCTGTCACCCAGGCTGCAGTGCAACGCAGTGGCACAATCATGGCTCACTGCAGCCTCAATCTCCTGAGCTCAAGCAATTCTCCCACCTCAGCCTCCCAAGTAGATGGGACCACAGGCATGTGCCACCACGTCCAGCTAAGTTTTAAATTTTGTGGAGACAAGTCCCCACTCTGTTGCTCAGGCCAATCTCAAACTTCTGGGCTCAAGCAATGCTCCTGCCTCAGCCTCCCAGTGTTGGGATTACAGGCATGAGTCACTGTGCACAGTCTGATAATGATTTTAAGGATGCCTAATTTACAATAAGAACTCCATTTTTATCTTATTGTATTTAGGTAAAGGATCCAAACTTAACAGAAATTAAATCAAAGAAAAATGATTCCAAGTTTTCCACAACAACCAGCATGGAGATGCAACTCTGTCTGGATTCTTCATACTGGTGGGACTGTACCAAAAGGAAGCAAAGTCACTTTACAGAATAAAAAGAACAAACTAAGAATAGTAATCAAATGTGACAACAGTAGTCTGAGGCTCTCCTAGGTGCAAGATCAGAGCATTTCTGAGCTGTTAAGACAGTAAAATTTGGCTTGATATCTATACAAAATAAATTTACCTACTGCTTGATACATGTTATAACAACTTCAAGCATCAAACTAGCAGTGTCAGTAGGAATAAAAGTAACCCTATATTATATGCATAGCTGTAGCAGAGTTAAGTAGAGACTCTGGAACCCAGAGGGACACTAGCTGAGTCCAAACACCTGCCCCTACCCCTGCCCCTTACTAAGCTGAATGTCCTTGAGCATGCTACTTTATTTCTCTGGGTTTCAATTAATTTGTTTTGAGGACATTTAGGGGTTTATTAGTTGATGCAATATGCAATTACTTGTGCCAAAATTCTCCCAATTCAGTATCTATAGTTCCATATAAAGCCTTCACTTTACCTATTATTATCAATGGTAAAGAGGTGGGGGAGAGACTCTTAGGTGTACTTTATCATTTCTTGAAGGTGGATGCATGCTGACTCAGATGTCAAGTAAAAAATCCAACAAGCTTTCAAGGTAAGACTTTCTTTGTGTATTATTCTGGGTCCATGGCCTTTAGCCACTGGAAAGATCAGGATAGGAAGAACTTCTAGGGACCCCAGAGCTTGACCTAGGAAGCAAGAGATGTGATCTGATGAAAACCAGGTAAGATCAGCGATATGCTACAATGAGATGTGACAATGGATTATTATGATACTACCAAAGGTTTTTAAATTTCCTTGTGAAGTTCCTTGTAGAAGAAAAGTTAAGCAGATAGCAAGGATACTATAACAAGAGATGCACTGCAGGCTGCCGTCCTTTTACCCTTTCACAATGCATTGAATAAAGGGCTCCTGAATTTGGTCAAGACTCCATGCTGTGGTTTTAGCTACAGGTTAAGAAACCCAGTGTGGACAGTAAGAGGTACTATTTTGCAAAAATGCAGCCTCCCATGATGTATAAAATTTGCTGTTAAAAGATGATTTTAATAACTATGCAAATGGTATCATTACACTGAGCAGGAAGTAGATGACAGTGACCTAGCTTTATTAATGTTAGAAATAATGTACTTTACATCATCATTTTAGTCATAAGGCTGCTGCTTCACTTACCACTTCTGTTGATGTTTCTGCATGTTCAGAAGTAACATGTTCTTGAAGAGATGTCTCCGTATAGCCCATTTTTCCACAATAGGGACAAGTAAAAGACTGTGGCTGCTCTACAGAGAAAGCTTCCCCACCATAGTATAAATCTGAAAAATAAAGTACAATTGCATTGAGGAATATTAGTCTTTAAACATATAAAAATGTAATAAAGAAAGTGTGGGCCAGGAACAGTGGTTCATGCCTGGAATCCCAGCACGTTGGAAGGACAAGGCAGGTGTATCACTTGAGGTCAGAAGTTCGAGACCAGCCTGGCCAACATGGTAAAACCTCGTGTCTACTAAAAATACAAAAATCAGCCAGGCATGGTGGCAGATGCCTGTAATCTCAGCTGGTCTGGAGGCTGAGCCAGGAGAATCGCTTGAACTTGGAAGGCGGAGGTTGCAGTGAGCCAAGATCGTGCCACTGCACTCCAAAAGAAAGTGTGCCTAAAATATTCGACAATCTCATGTGGTCAAGGAATGCTTAGGTACCTAAGCTTAGGTACATTTGTAATATCCTTATTCCCATGAGGACTCCATGTTATTCCTCCAAAATTCCTTCCCCAGATAGCTACTATATATATATAGCCTTAAGAGAGAACGAAGCAAACAATTCCATCTTCCTTCACTTATGTGAAACATTGGTCATTCTACATCAGGCTCTAATTTTATTGTAATTTATTTTTTTCCTTATCTGTATACACTGTGGCAACACTGATATCAACAGAAAAAATCAGGAGGGTCTACCAAGTAACAAGGACAAATGTGCTCAGAGGGAAAGACAGACAACCATGATCAATAGGAGAACTGCCAGACGTAGTTAGCTGTCCATAGAACACGCTGCTCTCAGAGCATGGAGGACAATGCTAACTTAAGATACTACCAACAACGTTAAAAAGGTTTTTTTGAGACAGGGTCTTACTATGTCGCCCAGGCTGGAGCACAGTGGCATGATCACAGCTCACTATAGACTCAGTATCTGGGCTCAAATGATCCTCCTGCTTCAGCCTCCGACATAACCATCACACCCGGTTAATTAAAAAAAAATTTTTTTTGGTAGAGATGGGGTCCCACCATGTTGCCTAGGCTGGTTTTGAACTCCCAGGCCTCCCACCTCCGCCTCCCAAAGTGCTGGGACTACAGCCATGAGCCACCACGCCTGGCCTGTCACAGAGTATTTCGCCCAACTGGTTTACTGAAAAACTAACCAGTAGTCTCTGGGAATAATTTGTTCACCTCGTAAGTTTATCTCAAGGAATAAGTCTATTTTTTCCATTAGGTAATTGCTATGGTTTGAATATGGTTTGTCCCCGCCAAAGCTCATGCTGTGGCTTCGTCTCCAATGTGGTGGTGTTGGAAGGTGCTGTCTTTAGGAGATGATAAGGTTGTTAAGAGGTATTAATGCCTTTGTCAGGAGTGAATTCTCGCTCTCTCAGGATTGAATTAGTTCCCTTGAGAGTGAGTTATTTTAAAGTGAGGCTGTCTGTCACTTACAACTGTTTGGTCTCTTTACACATGCCCACTTCCCCTAGTCTACATTAAATGTGCTCAGAACACTCATGTAAGCCTACAGTTGGGCAAAATCACCTAAAACGAAGCCTATTTTATGAATTTATTGAAGATTGCACTGAAAATGAAAACAGCATGGTTGTATGTACTTCAAGTTCTGTTTCTACTGAACGTATATTGCTTTTGCACCACTGTAAGATAAAAAAATCATAAGCTGAACCATCATAAACTGGGGACCATCTATTCTTAGGAATAAATTCAATGGAAGTGCAAAACTCATACTGTGATAACTGCAAAACTTTGTCAAAAGAAATTAAAGACCTACATAAATGGAAACATATCCCATGTTCATGGATCAGCAGATTTAGTATTATTAAGATGGCAGTACTCTCCAAACTAATCTACAGATTCGACATAATTCCATTCAAAATCCTAGTTGGCTTCTTTGCAGAAACCGACAAGCCGAATCTAAAATACAGAAATGAAAGAGACACAAAATACCCAAATAATCTTGAAAAAGAACAAAGGTGGAAGACTTAGTCTTCTTGATTTCAAAGCTTACTATGAAGCTACAGAAATCAAGACAGTGTAGTACTGGCATAAAGACAGACATATAGGCTTGGCACGGTGGCTCACGCCTGTAATCTCAGCACTTTGGGAGGCTGAGGCGGGCAGATCATGTTGAGCTCAGGAGTTTGATATCAGCCTGGGCAATGTGGCGAAACCCCATTTCCACAAAAAATTTAAAAATCAGCAAGGCGTGGTGGCTTCCACTTGTGACCCAATTACTTGGAAGGCTGAGGGTAGAGGATTGCCTGAGCCTGGGAAGCAGAGGATGCAGTGAGCCAAGATCACACCACTGCACTCCAGCCTGGGTGACAGAGTGAGACTCTGTGTCAAAATAAAACAAAAACACCAGGCATACAGATCAATGGAATAGACTGAGAGTCTAGAAATAAACCCTCATTTACAGTCAACCTATTTTTAACAAGAGTGCCAAGACAATGCATTGGATAAAGAATAGTCTTTCCAACAAAAGATATTGGGACAAGTGAATATTCACATGCAAAAGAATAAAGTTGGCGCTTTACCTCATTCCATATATAAAAATTAATTCTAAATGGGTCATATATCTAAATATAAGAGCTAAAACTATAAAACTCTTAGAAGAACACATAGGTTTAAATCTTCGTGACTTTGAATTAGGCAGTGATTTTCTAGATACAGCACCAAATGCACAACAAATGAAAAAATACATAAATGGGACATTATCAGAATTAGAACTTTTGTGCTTCAAAGCACACCACCAAGAAAGTGAAAACACAACCCACAGAATGGGAGAAAATTTTTGCAGATCATCTATCAGATAAAAACACTTATCTATGGAATAAAAAACTATTACAATTCAATAACAAAGACATATTATCCAATTAAAAAATGGGCAAAGGATCTAGGTATTTCTTCAGAGTAGATATACAAATGGCCCATAAGCACAAGAAAATATGCTCCTAATTTATATTTCAGATAAATATAAATCAAAACCACCTGAGATACTACTTTACACCTACTAGGATGGCTGAAATAAAAAGGACAAAAAGTGTGGGGCTAGGTAAGAAATTATAGTATGAAGCCAGGTGTGGTGGCTCATGTCTGTTATCTCAGCACCCTGGGAGGCCCGCAAGTGGATCACCTGAGATCAGGAGTTCAAGACCAGCCTGGCCAACATGGTGAAACCCTGTCTCTACCAAAAATACAAAAATTTTCTGGGCATGGTGGCAGGCACCTGTAATCCCAGCTACTCAGGAGGCTGAGGCAGGAGAATCGCTTGAACCCAGGAGGTGGAGGTTGCAGTAAGCCGGGATGGCGCCATTGCACTCCAGCCTAGGCGAGAAGAGTGAAACTGTCTCAAAAAATAAATAAATAAATAAAAATTATAGCATGAAACATTTATATATTTTCTTACAATGTCTTCTAATCAACTGTAGAAACAATCTTTTTTTTTTTTTTTTTTTTTGAGATAGCGTCTTGCTTTATTGCCCAGGCTGGAGTGTAGTGGCACAATCAGGGTTCACTGCAGCCTCGACCACCTGGGCTCAAGTGATCCTCCCATCTCAGCCTCCCATGTAGCTAGGACTACAGATGTATGTGTGCCACTAGATCCAGCTAATTTATTGTATTTTTGAGGGGTGGGTGCAGAGACAGAGTTTTCGCCACGTTGCCCAGGCTCGTCTCAAACTCCTGGACTCAAGTGATCTGCCCATCTAAGCCTCCCAAAGTGTTGGGATTACAGGTGTGAGCCACCACACCCAGCCAACAATCTGCTTTCTGGTTATTACAAAAGTTATTACTGCCAGGCATGGTGGCTCCCATCCTAATCCCAGCACTTTGGGAGGCCAAGGCAGGTGGATAACTTGAGGTCACGAGTTCAAGACCAGCCTGGCCAACATGGTGAAACTTCACCTCTACTAAAAATACAAAAAAATTAGCTGGGCACGGTGGCACACACCTGTAGTCTCAGCTACTCAAGAGGCTGAGGCACGAGAATTGCTTGAACTCAGGAGGCAGATGTTGCAGTGAGCTAAGATCTGGCCACTGTATTTCAGCCTGGGTGACAAAGTGAGACTCTGACTTAAAAAAAAAAAAAAGCTATTATTTGTGTGTTAATAGCAAGAACAAAAGATAGACCATATTTCTTCTTTACTGAAGCACTCTTCTATTTCATACCTTGTCAGTAGTGTGTATTTCTGAATGGTTTTTTTAAACAAGTAAACTATGATTAAGACGAACAGACAGAATTACTTGGTATATAAAAGTAAGGCCGGGCGCAGTGGCTTATGCCTGTAATCCTAGCACTTTGGAGGCTGAGGCAGGTGGATCATGAGGTTAGGAATTCAAGACCAGTGTGGCTAACGTGGTGAAACCCCATCTCTATTAAAGATACAAAAAATTAGCCAGGCACGGTGGTGCACACCTATAATCCCAGCTCCTCGGGAGGCTGAGGCAGGAGGATCGCTTGAACCTGGGAGGTGCACGTCACAGTGAGCTGAGGTCGCACCATTGCACTCCAGCCTAGGCGACAGGGCAAGACTCCATCTCAAAAAAAAAAAAAAAAGCCAGGCACGGTGGCTCACACCTGTAATCCCAGCACTTTGGGAGGTTGAGGTGGGTGGACTGCCTAAGGCCAGAAGTTCAAGACCAGTCTGCTCAACATGGTGAAACTCTGTCTCTACTAAAATACAAAAAAATTAGCCAGGCGTGGTGGTGTGCGCCTGTAATCCCAGCTACTTGGGTGGCTGAGGCAGGGGAATTGCTTGAACCAGGGAGGTGGAGGTTGCAGTGAGCCAAGGTTGCGCCACTGTATTCCAGCCAGGGTGACAGAGTGAGACTCCATCTCTCAAAAAAAAAAAAAGGTAAGATTTATTTCATGTTTAATGAATCTGGGGCCTCATGGTATGCTGCTGGGGAGTTTTAGAATGCTTCGCCTTTACTTCTTCACATGTACATACAATTCTAAATGATGTAATTCATTAAATTTTTAATTACTTACCAAAATCTACCCTTGTTAATATGCACTGCATTGGGTGGTCAGTTGTATGCCTTGTTGTTGTTGCACCACTTTCATAACAAGATGCACAAAGATCGTAATCGTAGCAAATTAAACACTTGTATCTGCGACCTCGAAAATTTCCTTTTAAACATGCATCACAGCTGACACCTATAAAAAAAGAAAAATCTTTCGTTACCAGTTATAAAGTCCATTCTTGATTTCATTTTTATGAATGTTTCAGGTGCTCATTTAACCCCACATGTCCTTTCCAAAATGACTAGAACTGACTCAGTAAAATGATGTGGGAATTTTTAGCCATGTGCTGGATTCATTACTCTGATTTATATACTCCAGATGAAAATAACTTAAAATGACTGATACAGGCCGGGCGCGGTGGCTCATGCCTGTAATCCCAGCACTTTGGCAGGCCAAGGCGGGTGGATCACTTGGGGTCAGAATTCCAAGACCAGCCTTGGTCAACATGTTGAAACCCCATCTCTACTAAAAATGCAAAAATTAGCTGGGCTTGGTGGCGGGTGCCTGTAATCCCAACTACTTGGGAGGCTAAAGCACAAGAATTGCTTAAACCCAGGAGGTGGGGTTGCAGTGAGCTGAGATTGTGCCACTGCACTCCAGCCTGGGCAACAGAGCAAGACTTTGTCTCAAAAAAAAAAAAAAAAAAAAAAACCAAAACCAAAACTAAAAACAAACAAAAAAACCACTTAAAATTAAATAAAGTAAAATGACTGACACAATGTAATCACCCTTTTCCCCCCTTAAAAAATGCCTTGATATAGGCCAGGCATGGTGGCTCAGGCCTATAATCCCAGTACTTTGGGAGGCCAAGGTGGGCGAATCACGAGGTCAGGAGATCGAGACCATCCTGGATAACATAGTGAAACCCCGTCTCTACTTAAAAAAAACAAACAAACACAAAAAATGAGCTGGGCTTGGTGGCAAACACCTGTAATCCTAGCTACTCCGGAGGTTGAGGGAGGAGAATCGCTTGATCCCGGGAGGCGGAGGTTGCAGTGAGCTGAGACCAAGCCACTGCACTCCAGCCTGGGCGACAGAGCGAGATTCCACCTCAAAAAAGCCTTGATAAGCCAGCAAGAAGGTAAAAACCAAGACGAAGAGGGACTGGTGACTGACTGGAAGCACTAAAGAGGGCTTTTCACCATGAGGGTGTTTGCCAAAGCAGGTCAAAATCTAAGCTTAAGTTCCACAGCATTACAGGACAAAGGCCTACTGAAGGTGGGATAATTAACAGAAGATTCCTCATAAAACCAAAATCCTAATATACTCTCACAATGCATGGGTGGGCTAGAAATCCTCCCTAGGGAATTACAAAAATTACCCTAGTGAAAGCCCCTGCCCTGGGGGCACAAAATAACAACAAAAAGCCATAACCACAAACCAGTCCTCATGGGTTTATAGCCCAAATTCTATCAAATGGTTCCAAAGACCTTGGGTCAAGAATTTTAAGTGGTCTTAAATTAGAATTGACAGCAAGCATCTGGCATATATTAACATCCAAGGAGTAAGTTCATAATTTAAATCATAAAATACAAAAAAGCAAAGTACCATCAGAAAGAACTAGCAGGAGCAGCAGAATCAGTCATGAGTTCATATCAGAACTGGATATCAAATAATTCTTAACCTGTTAAAAGAAACAACTGGGTGTTGTGCCTAACACCTGTAATCCCAAGCACTTTGGCAAGGCAAGGCAGAGGGATGGCTTGAGGCCAGGAGTTCAAGACCAGCCTGGGCAACATAGAGAGATCCTGTCTACAAAAAAATTTAAAAATTAGCTGGGCATTGTGGCCTGTGCCTATAGCCCTAGCTATCTGGAAGGTTGAGGTGGGAGGTAAGCTTGATCCTAGGAGCTCGAAGCTGCAGTGGGCCATGCAGTAGTGGGCACTACTGCACTCCAGCTTGGGAACAGAACAAGACCCTGTCTGGAAAAAAATAGACAAATAATAATAATAAAGGAAAGAAAGAAGCCTGAACAGGGCTGGGTGTCATAGCTCACACCTGTAATCCCAACACTTTGGGAGGCTGAGACAAGAGTGCTGCTTGAGACCAGGAGTTCAAGACCAGCCAAGGTAACATAGAGAGATCTCATCACTATTTGTTTAAAAAAAAAAAAAAGTTAAAATACGCCAGGCACAGTGGCTCACACCTGTAATCTTAGCACTTTGGTACACTGAGGCAGGCGGACCACCTGAGGTCAGGAGTTTGAGACCACCCTGGCCAACATGGTGAAACCCCATCTCTACTAAAAATACAAAAATTAGCCGGGCATGGTGGTGGGCGCCTGTAATCCCAGCTACTTGGGAGGCTGAGGCAGAAGAATGGTTTGAACTCAGGAGGCAGAGGTTGCAGTGAGCCGAGATCATGCCACTGCACTCCAGCCTGGGCGACAGAGCAAGACTCCATCTCAAAAAAAAAAAAAAAAAAAGTTAACATTTAAAATTCAGTAGGTGGGTTTCATAGTTTTATTCACATGTGATATGCTTGTTTATGCTGCAAATCCAAAACAGCTAAGTTATTAGAATTAAGTAGTAAGCAAGGCTGTTAGAGACCATTTAAATAAAGTACTGATTGTATTTCTTCACTGCAAAACAGACAGAAAAACATATTATTAAAAATATCTCATTTATTACAAAAAAAGTAGTCAGACATGGTGGTGTGTGCCTATAATCTCAGCTACTCAGGTGGCTGAGGCAAGAGAATCACTTGAACCCAGGAGGTAGAGGTTGCAGTGAGCCAAGATTGAGCCACTGCACTCCAGCCTGGGTGACAGAGCAGGACTCCATCACAAAAAACCAAAAAAATGTCATTTATGACTCCATCTAGATGTGTCAAATCAAAGAGAAGGAAAATAGAATAGTGGTTACCAGAAGCTGGAGGAAAGGGAGAATGGGGAGTTACAGTTTAGTGGGTAGGGAGTTTTGAAGTCTGGGATAATGGAAGAATTCTGGAGATGGAGAGTGGTGATGGTTCCAAGAATGTGAATATACTTAATGCTACTGAATTGTACACCTAAAAGGGGTTAAAATAAATTTTATGCTATGTATATTTTACTGCAATAAAAAAAATGCCATTTGCAACAGCATTTTTAAAAAGTGCCTCTGAATAAATCTAACCAAAGATAGGTAGCCTTTTACGAAGCAAATGAGTAAAAATGCATTCAAAGACACTAAAGGACTTAAAAAAATACAGATACCAACTTCATGGACTGGAAGGTTCATAATAAAATGTCAACTGATTTGTGGATTCAATACAATTATAACCAAAATTTAAAAAGAATTTTTTTGTTGGACATGGTAAGCTGACTCAAACGCTGATACAAGTTACAAAAAGGGCCAAGGACAGTCAAGATGCTCCCAAGAAAAATGAGATAGAGGGACTTGTTTTATATATATATATAGAGCTACACTAATAAATAGTAAGTAATAGAATAACAAATTATAAAGCTATAATAACTATAATAAGAAGGAATGGCACCAGCGTAGAGACAAACTGGCCTATGGAATAGAATGGAAAGCCCAGAAGCAGAGGTTGAAATCTGTTTTACGACAGCAAGGTCACTAAAGAACACTGAGAAAAGAAGGGAGTGGACAATAAATAGTGCTGAACAGGTGATAATCCACATGTGGGGAAAACAGAATTAGATCTCTTCCCCATATCCCATACACACAAAAAATCAATTCCACATGGTTTAAAGACAGATTCAAAAGAACAATGAAAAATATCTCTAGAAGACAATATAGAATATTTTTATCAGCCTAAAGTAGAACACAATTTCTTAAGTCTTTCTCTCTCTTTCTCAAACACACACACACACACTCCAAATCAAAAAGTAAGAGATAAATCCAACTATGTTAAGACTTTTTTTTTCTTTGTCTTTTAACAGCCTACACTGATTGAAAATACAAGGCTCAGAAACTGGTGATATGTACAACATACATGACAGACAAAAGTTTGATATTCACAATGCATTATGAACTCTTACATATCAGTAAGTAAACAATGAACGCTCAATAGAAAAATAGAGAAACCTATCAAAGGGCACTCAAAGAACAACAAACATAAATGGCCAGTAAACATATGAAAAGATGCTCAGTCTCATTAGTCATCAAAGAAGTGCATGATTAACATCTGTGAGCTAGCATTTTACATTTACCAAACTGGTAAGAAACTACAAGTTTCATGATGTCAAGTGTTAATGAAGATAAAGGGCAGCAGAGGTGCTTATACCCTGCTGGTGGGAGTGTACATCAGCACAACCACTTTGAAAAATTTGTTCATATTTTAGTCAAGTTAAACACATATACCTCCTATGATACCGTAATTTCACTCTTAGATACGTTCCCAGGGGGAATCTTTTGTCTGTGTGCACCTAGAGAATGTGGAAGAATGTTGATGGCAGTTTTTGTAACTGAATTTTAAAAAGGCGATTCAGGGACCGGGCGTGGTGGCTCATGCCTATAATCCCAGCACTTTGGGAGGCCAAGCGGGCAGATCATGAGGTCAGGAAATCGAGACCATCCTGGCTAACACGGTGAAACCTCGTTTCTACTAAAAATACAAAGAAAAATTAGCTGGGCATGGTGGTGGGCGCCTGTAGTCCCAGCTACTCGGGAGGCTGAGGCAGGAGAATGGCATGAACCCAGGAGGCAGAGCTTGCAGTGAGCCGAGATCACGCCACTGCACTCCAGCCTGAGTGAAAAGTGCGAGACTCCGTCTCAAAAAAAAAAAAAAAAAAAAGACTATTCAGATTCAAAAGCTCAACAGTTCAATATGCACAGAATGAACTGGAAAAAGAATGAATCAAAGCAATAGGTAAGAACATCTGCCTCAGATGAATGAAAGAAAGTCTCAAAGAATACATATAGTATAAAGTTGAAAACCAGTATCTAGTTTAGGAAATCAAACATGTAGTAAAACTATAAAAGGAAAATGAGGGAATGATAAAATTTTGGTCAGTGGTTCCCCCTGGGGGTTAAGGAGATGAGGAGATGAGTGTGTGAAGCTTTTAGGGATCCTGAAATGTTAACATTTTTACATCTGGCCAAGAGGATCTGTAGTACCATTCTTCTCCTTTGAATTTATTTTATGAAAATTCTCATATATCCAACCAATATTTCATTTTTAAAAGTTCTTTCCTTCCTTCCAAACAAACAAAAAAAAACAAAAAACAAAAACATAAAGCAAAGCTGGAATTGTTTACAACAACCTTTGGGCTGTTAGTTCAAGGTGGAAAACCGGAAAACTAACATAATTTTGGCAGACTGTAGATTTTTTTTTGAGACAAGGTCTCACTGTCACCCTGCCTGGAATGCAGTTGCATAATCTTGGCTCACTACAGCCTCGACCTCCTGGGTTTAAGCAATCCTCAGCCTCCTGAGTAGCTGAGACTACTGGTGTGTGCCACCATGCCTGCATAATTTTTGTCAGGATGGTCTCGAACTCCTGGACTCAAGCAATCTGCCTGTGTCAGCCTCCCAAAGTATTGGGATTACAGACATGAGCCACTGAGACCGGCCTAGGTTGTAGATTCTTAAATGTTTATTGAATGTTTTTATTAAAAAAAAAAAAAAAAAAAAATCAGGCCAGGCACAGTGGCTCACGCCTGTAATCCCAGACCTTTGGGAGGCCGAGGCTGAGGATCACCTGAGGTCAGGAGTTCAAGACCAGCCTGGCCAATATGGTGAAACCCCATCTCTACTAAAAATACAAAAATTAGCTGGGCGTGGTGGCAGCCACATCCCAGCTACTCGGGAGGCTGAGGCAGGAGAATTGCTTGAACCCAGGAGGCAGAGGTTGCAGTGAGCCGAGATCGCACCATCGCACTCCAGCCTGGGGCACAAGAGCAAGACTTCTTCTAAAAAAAAAAAACAAAAACAACCACCAAAAAAAAAAAAACGAAACAAAAAAAATGGAATTCCCTGTTATTACTTAGCCATTAACAATAATCACTTAGACAAATCACTTAATGTTCTCTGCTCAATCTTTCTTCATCTATGAAGTTTGCTATGAGAATCAACTGAGGAAAAAAGATATGAAAGTCCTAAATTCTAAAGTGGTAATATTACCTTATTCAGATGCAGTAAGATTTTTTTTTTTTTTGAGACAGAGTCTCGCTCTGTTGCCCAGACTGGAGTGCAGTGGCACGATCTCAGCTTACTGCAAACTCCACCTCCTGGGTTCACGCCATTCTCCTGCCTCAGCCTCCCGAGTAGCTGGGACTACAGGCGCCCACCACCACGCCCAGCTAATTTTTGTACTTTTAGTAGAGAGAGGGTTTCATCATATTGGCCAGGATGTTCTCGTTCTCCTGACCTCGTGATCCGCCCACCTCGGGCCTCCCAAAGTGCTGGGATTACAGGCGTGAGCTATAAGATTATTTTATTACTTTCCTAGAATACAATTTGATCTCAGTAATATACACAACCTTTTAAATTAGTTCAAGATCCTTGATCTCAAAAGCTGCAGTGAGACTCCCTGATCAACTTACAATGACAGCCAAATGATGGCATCATGGTGGCAATTTTTCAGCAAATTCAACAAATACTGATTATCTAATATGTAATATGTTTTAGATGCTGAGGATACAGCAATGAACAAAACAAAGCTCTGCCCCCAAGAAACTAACATTTAGTGCATGAAGACAGGCATAAAAATAAAAGTTGGCTAAGTGTGGTGGTGCGTGCCTGCAGACCCAGCTTCTCAGGAGGCTGAGGTGGGAGAATTGCTTCAGCCCAGGAGGTCAAGGCTGCTGTGAACTATGATCATGCAACTGCACTCTAGCCTGCAGACACAGCAAACCCTGACTCCAAAAAAAGAAAAAAAAGTTGCAGAGCAGGGTGGAAGTAAGTGCTATAGAGAAACATAAACCAGTGAAGGACAGCATGGGCAAAGAAAGTATTACTAAAAAAGATACTTGAGCAAAGAGACGGAATACTTAAAAATTTGCTTATTCAAAATAGCTTCCAGGCCAGGCGCAGCAGCTCAGGCCTGTAATCAATACCAACACTTTGGGAAACCAAGGCGGGCAGATTGTTTGAGTGCAGGAGTTTGAGACCAGCCTGGGAGACATGGAGAAACCCCGTCTCTACAAAAAACATAC
Source organism: Piliocolobus tephrosceles (assembly GCF_002776525.5). Lineage (NCBI taxonomy): Eukaryota > Metazoa > Chordata > Mammalia > Primates > Cercopithecidae > Piliocolobus > Piliocolobus tephrosceles. The sequence continues at coordinate 86,041,148 of NC_045448.1, read as the reverse complement.
AAAAATTAGCCAGGTGTGGTGGTGAGCGCCTATAGTCCCTACTACTCAGACTGAGGTAGGAGGATCACTTGAGCCTAGGAGGTTGAGGCTGCAGTGAGTGGAGATTGTGCTACTGTGCTCCAGCCTGGGTGCCAGAGACCCTATCTCAAACAAAAACAAATAGCTTTCATGCATGATGATGCTTTAAGCACAACACTGAAAATAATGAATGGGGGGGAGGGGATACCTATGATACCTATTTAGGTTCACAAATGAAAGTTTAATATGATGGTATGATGGTTTAATAATACTGACAAACAATTGTACCGTGAATTTAGGTGCCAGGAAGGTAAACCCAGCTCTGAACTTTTTGGTGTGTAGCCTGACATTATTCTGTAGGCCTGCCTTCTCGTTCTGAGGTGGGGATGCCTACTGGCAAGTATAGATGAACAAAGCTTAAGGCAACTGTGCATGGTGATATTGATAAACACTGTATCTTTCAGTAAAAAGATGCTGATACTTATCCCTTGCTCACTCTACTCTTGTGATTTAATTCAAAGCTACCTAAATGGTTCACCTAAGGGATAGGGGGTGGTAGCCTCAGGCTTCACTTAAACCCAGCTAGAGTTCCGTAACTGTAAGCCCTTTAAAAAGGAAACAGGGTTTGTTTGTTTAAATTTACTATCTATTTGTGATGAAATCATTTCTGTAATATTTATTTTTTAGCTTCTCAAATATTGAAAGGCCTTTTATGATTCAAGATCAGTATTTCAAATACAGACACATCATACATATATATAAAATATTTAAGTCAAACTTTAGGTAAGTTTACAGCAGGGTTTCTTACAATGTAAGATTCACTTTATTAATAATCTCTGTGGCAGGCATGCTACAGAGGGTTTTTTGCTGACTAACATACTATGAATAAGAAGTTGAGGTAAGTAAAAATGTTTTATAACATAGTTTTTCCATATAGTCTGCTATCATCCTTTCTCATTGTTTTGTTTACGAAAGCTCTGTCCTTTAATTCCTTCTGTTGTCATAAACTTGTTGAAGTTCATATTTAATTTTATAGAACCTTCCATACCACCTAAGTCTCTAAATAAAAGTATAGAAGCACAGACTTATTCAATTTCTCAATAGTAGCCCATTGTCCCCTTTAGAATGACTATCACTCAATACAGAGGACCTCCTAAGTATATCTGTCAGAATTTGTATCATTTCATGACACAGACTAACAAAACCTGCTCCACTACTGTCAACTACAAGTAATCGAACGTTCCTATGGGAGGAAATAAGCTAGCTCTTTGCTGCAGTCCCTTGGTTAACAATAGTGATTCTATCTGGTATCAGGAAGTCGGAGAAATCTGAAACAGAACAGATATATGGCATATGTAAAACTATCAATTCCTTCACAGGAAGAATGAAGTTGCTTCTGATGAGGTATCAGTACACTGTATTTAAGATATTAAAAAATCAAAGTTCCGGCTGAACGTGGTGGCTCACGCCTGTAATCCCAGAACTTTGGGAGGCTGAGGCGGGTGGATCACCTGAGGTCAGGAGTTCAAGACTAGCCTGGTCAACATAATGAAACCCCATCTCTACTAAAAATACAAAAATTAGCTGGGAGGTGGAGGTTGCAGTGAGCCAAGATCACGCCACTGCACTCCGGCCTGGGCGACAGAGCAAGACTCCGTCTAAAAAAAAAAAAAAAAATCAAATCAAAGTTCTGAAAAGTATTATAACAGAAACAAGAGTTCAAATATTGTAAAATAATGCCTTGAGAGGCAAAGCTGAATAACCACTAGGTGTCTAGATAGCACTGATATCCATTACATTAAAACACATTTAGGTTTCATTTACCTTATACTACATATATTCTGCAAAAACTGAGCTAACCAAATAATAACATGTGCAACCCATCACTGAATAATCTAGGTTAGTCACGGCTGGGCACGAGGGCTCACGCCTGTAAGCCCAGGGCTTTGGGAGGCCGAGGAGGGCAGATCACCTGAGGTCAGGAGTTCGTGACCAGCCTGGCCAACACAGCGAAACCCCATCTCTACTAAATACACAAAAAATAAGCTGGGCCTGGTGGTGCGTGCCTGTAATCCCAGGTTCTTGGGAGGCTGAGGAAAGAGAATCGCTTGAACCCGGGAGGCAGAGGTTGCAGTGAGATGAGACTGTGCCACTGCACTCCATCCTGGTAACAGAGCGGCACTCCGTCTCCAAAAAAAAAAAAAATCTAGCTTAGTCATACTGTGTCATAAAGAAGTTGAGAAATCACTAGTTTGTAAAATGGTAACTTGGACAAGCTACATTATAATGTTAAGGTGTTATATTTGTAATCCCCCATCCTTTCTCATTGTTTTGTATATTTAGAAGTTCTGTAAAACAAACGAAAGCTATGAACTAAAATTTTAAGGAGAAAAGGATGCCCTCTAGTGGGAACACTTTTTTTTTTTTTGAGATGGAGTCTCGCTCTGTTGCCCAGGCTGGAGTGCAGTGGCCGGATCTCAGTTCACTGCAAGCTCCGCCTCCTGGGTTTACGCCATTCTCCTGCCTCAGCCTCCTGAGTAGCTGGGACTACAGGCGCCCGCCACCTCGCCCAGCTAGGTTTTTTTTTTTTTTTTGTATTTTTTAGTAGAGACGGAGTTTCACTGTGTTAGCCAGGATGGTCTCGATCTCCTGACCTCGGGATCCGCCCGTCTCAGCCTCCCAAAGTGCTGGGATTACAGGCTTGAGCCACCGCACCCGGCCTCGGAACACATTTTTAAAAAGCCACTGAAATAATATGCAGTCTTTTCTTTCTTATTTTAAAAAAACAAAACAAAACAAAAAAAAAAAACAAAAAAAAAACAAGAGGTTTCTAATATTCGTTTACAGCTTTTTAAAGGAGAAAAATCTCAGGTTGGTATACCTTTTACTTTTTAATAAAATTAGTTTTTAGCTAGGGAATAGAGAGTTGATGGGAAAGAAAAGGTCAACAAAGGGCAAGTTACCTTCAAGAAACACAGGGAAAAAAGAATACAACAGGAAGTCGACCTCATCTGGAATTTGAAGGCCTGGGATTATATAACACTTGCCATTGACAGCCAATTTTGACTTCTAGCTACCATGTGATTGGGGGAGGGGGGCGGTGGAGAGAGGGAAGGCCTCTTTTCTACTTCTGTGAAATGTCTGTGTATTGTCTCTTCAAGGTCCATGCATCTCTCCAAGTGTGACTTTTTTGAAAAAAGGGTATGTATCATATAGGCTGTATCATTTTGACACTGAGAACTGCACAGAGAACAATACTATTAAATGACAGACAATCTCCAAGAAGAGACTCTGCATTTAAGCAGTTGAAAAATTGTGCAACCCTTAGAAGAGGATCTCAGATGAACACAAAACCAAGTAAAAAAGATGAACTAGGCTGGGCACAGTGGCTCATGCCTGTAATCTCAGCACTTTGGGAGGCTGAGGTGGGAGGATCACCTAAGGTCAGGAGTTCGAGACCAGCCTGGCCAACATTGTGAAACCCCGTCTCTACTGAAGATACAAAAATTAGCTGTGTGTGGTGGCGTGTGCCTGTAATCCCAGTTACTTGGGAGGCTGAGGCAGGAGAATTGCTTGAACCCGGGAGGTGGAGGTTGCAGTGAGCCAAAATTGTGCCAGTGTGTTCCAGCCTGGGTGAAAGAGTAAGACTCTGTCTCAGAAAAAAAAAAAAAAAAAAGACAAACTATAGTGTAAGTAACTCAATGAAAAGCAGAAGTAACCAGAATTATTTTGCTTAAAGAAAACGGTCAAAGGATACTTCCAGATGTGAAACTGCTGGAGGAAGGAAATCTAAGACAAAGTTTATAATGCTTCATAAACTGGGAGCCTACGTCAGGAGTGGAGAGTTTTTTCATCTTCTACTTAAGAATCACAAAGGAAATATAAATCATCCGTTGCCAAAGCAAAAAGAAACTCTAGGATTTGTCTGTTTCTTTTCTTTTTTTAAAGAGCTTTCCTTAGTTATTTTTAGAAATAGGAAGAGAATAAAAAGGTCTATTAAACATACATATAACTCTATATATGCATATTTTTAAAAACCTATGCCCTGTGTTTAAGGGACAGACTCAAGAGGAGAAATGGGGTATCGAGACCCGTTCAAACAGATTCTTCAAGAGTAAACCTACAGCTAAAGAGATTCCACAGCAGAGAAAGAGAAATGAAAAAGGGGGAAAGCATGATCCAGAAGCAAGATCCAGAAGAAAGGAGAACCGGGAAGCTCAGTAAGTAGGATTTGCAATGTGTACTCCTCACACAGTAGTCTTACTTGAATGAACTATATGTTCATTCAGCATTTAAAACATTTAAAACAACCCTTTCTTACTGGAAATTGGCTTTTCTACTTTTTTTTTTTCCAGGTGGAATTCTGCAAGTTCTGTGATACGTAACAACAAGGAGAATCCACCCATCCTTTCATTATTTATTATCTATTATATGCCAAGATACAGCAGTGAACAAAAATATTTGCTGAGGATACAACAGTGAATAAAAATTCTTGCCACACAGAGTTCCCTCTAGTGGTTTAATAGCAAGTTCCTTCACTTTTAATTATGTACCAAATGACTTACATATATTACTTTGCCAATCTTCACAAAGTCATGAGGTAGGTGGAAAGTGGTAAAACTTTTTTGTGGCTATAGCTGATTTAAAGCTGGTTCAAATCTGCCCAACAAAGTGAATAGAAAAATGGGTGAAATATTGTATTTAAAGAGTTCTTTATGAACTTTGTGAAAGAGGGACAATTAATTCATTTCTAAAAGTTTTCAGTATAGAGGAACTTGGTCCTCTCTGGAATAACTGATTGGTTTGCCTGATTTTAAAGAACTGATCTACACTCTTTTATTTGTTCATAGAAATGCATCCCTGTTTTGAAAACAGAAACTTATCTTAGCAACAATGGACTTGCTCATGAGTGAGCTTAGGAACAGCCTTTCAGAGCCTCTTATCTGGAAATAGAGAAGCTTCTATATTACTCAATCTACTATTATACTCTGCCATGATTAGAGCTGTTTTCTGACTCATAAAATGAAGGAAGAGGAGGTGGATAAACAGTGCCTGGGACAATGTGGGAATTCAATAATATCTATTGAATGAATGAAGTAAATGAAAAGAAGGGGACGTTTTCCTAGGGTAATTAGATAAGAGCTCCAAAAGAGAGTAGGGAAAGGGGGAGGGGACTAATGTGTGTCTATAACGGACTTTTTTTCCCCTGAGATGGAGTCTCACTCTTGTCGCCCAGGCTGGAGTGCAGTGGCGCTATCTTGGCTCACTGCAACCTCTATAACAGACTTCATGATGTAAGAATCACTGAATAATGAAAGTAGAGGGGGGAAAAAGAAGGCCCTGAACAAGTACTTGTTTTCTATAGGAGGAAAAAAAAATTAAGTAGATAAAAATACTATACCAAATACCTCCAGGAGTAAGCCACCAGGTGGGAACAACAGCCCAGGAGAACTAGGTTACAAGTTTTAACAGGTGGTTAGTGGGAAACAGGTTTTGAAGAAATGAATCCTGTCAGCCATGGTTTTGTGATAAAAACTTTATATGTAAAAACCAAAAATAATGCCAGGTGAGGTAGCTCATGTCTGTAATCTCAACACTTTGGGAGGCTGAGATGGGAGGACTGCTTGAGCCCAGGAGTTTTAGACCAGCCTGGGCAAAACAGCGAGACCTCATCTCTATTTTAAACACACACACACACCCCCCAGTATTTCCATACACATTTGCAATTCAGTTTAGTTGCTTTAAACAATGCACACTAGATAGAAACTGCTCTGTTTTGAAAATTCTGCAGACAGGTCTGTGGGAGTAAGGCAGAGAGAGCTTGGTTTAGGCTCCAACTTTCCCCAAAAAAGAGCTCTTTTAAGGGAAGGTGATGATTTTTAATCTGCTAAAGACTTAGTCACTGACCTGTTGATTTTTTTACAGATGGATAAATGGAGGCACACAGGCACTAAGTAATTTGCTCCAAAGGCAGAGTCATTAAGTGGCAAACCGGTGATTAAGGGTTGCCTACTGAAGCATATCTTTTGATAATAATCATTTTTTCCCCAGAAGTAGATGCCTTCAGAACTGTATTTATTACGATATGGAGATATATATTTCATGCCTTGTTTATTGTTTTTCCCTTGACTTATTTTTTAAAGAAGATTCTACCAATTACCTAACTTCTCTGGAATGAAATCCTGAAATTGAGGAATTACTCTTGAGGCAGGTGCTTACAGATATTTATTTTCAGAGGTTTATCACCAAACAAAGCTCTACTTAAAGTCGCTATTTTAAGTTCTTACTCTAATGTAGTGTTTTCTCAACTTTTTGAAAATTACAGATACAATTTATAGGCAATGCAAAAGACTGTGTACCACTGGGCATTGAAAACAGTATAAGAGTTGTTTAGAAAGCCTTCCCATCATATACTTGGCTAATAATGTATGCACAGCAACAGATGACCTCTGGCCTGAAAAGACACACTACACGTAAGAGAATAATGTCATTTCAAACAACGAAAGGGGGGAAACACATTTAATGTCTCCCCTCCCCCACCCCACTTGCTCTGTCGCCCAGGCTGGAGTACAGTGGCCCGATCTGGGCTCACTGCAACTTCTGCCTCCAGGGGTCAAGTGATTCTCCTACCTCAGCCTCCTGAGTAGCTGGGATTACAAGCACATGCCACCATGCCTGGCTAATTTTTGTATTTTTAGTAGAGACGGGGTTTCACCATGCTGGCCAGGCTGGTCTGGAACTCCTGGCCTCGTGATCCGCCCATCTAGGCCTCCCAAAGTGCTGGGATTATAAGCATGAGCCACTGCACCCGGCCTAAACACTCTTATACTACTTTCTGCAACTGTTTGAGGGAAAGGAAAACTGGAAATCCTTAATGTACCACAAGATGTATAAGGAGGGAGCAGAAAACATACTGTTTGCTAATTTTTTTTTAATATTATCTAAACTAGAAATGTCTGCACATGTATTTGTGACAGATTCCCAGTCAAGTAAGGCACATGACAGCTCCTTGTATTGAGGTGGGAAAAGATCTGCCCTGGATCTGTATTTTAAGACCGTTTCTCATTGACTTAACATTACTATTTCTAACAACCAAAATTTTTGAGCACTTGTAATACCCACTTAGTGCTTAGAGCCTAAATGGGGAATAAGTAAATAAGCATTTAAAACAGTATGAAGACTAAGGGATAGAGATCTACAGAAACACAGCCAAACATATAAAAATGATGAAAGATGACTTGTTCTAGTTGGGGAAGTACAACAGATTCACCCTGACACAACTCTTCATACCAAGCAGTTCCTGAAGTCCTCTCTAAGACACTGAAATACAACTTCAGGTCCTTTGTTCTAATGTGCTCTACATACAGAGCAGTTATTCTAAATCTAGTCTCAAAAAGTCACCACAGACATGAATTAAGTCACTTTCCCCTGTTTTGCAGGCTAACCAATTTAAAATGTTAGCAAGTCCTCCAAAATCCTACCTTCAACTGGTAAATTACATTTCTTTATGTCTGCACCAGTTTCTTCAGAGATTTCAAAATAAAGGGACCTCCAACAAACATCAGACTCTGGATAGGAGTAGGAATAATTAATACGAAGTATAGAGAATACCCTAGCCCTGGGGGAAAAGAGGTGTGGTTTATGTCTAGTTTAGGAGGCATGTGAGTCTGATTTTAGACGTGTTTGGTTTGAGGTGATGAGACATGCAAGCTGAAAGGTACAGTAAACAGTTGGTTAGGATGAGCTGATCTTTGGGAGACTTTCTCTGAGAGATGATGTCTAAGAGTGATATATGGTAGTATGGAAAAGGAAGAAGGAAGGGACTAAGCATAAAGATAAAATGAGGAAAATGGATAGTACTTATACAGTTTGAAGTGAATCTCAAATAAACCAAGGTATACAAACACAGTATAATTACACAAAATGTAAAAGTTCTTTTTTTTTTTTTGAGACAGTCTCGCTCTGTCGCCCAGGCTGGAGTGCAGTGGCGCGATCTCAGCTCACTGCAAGCTCTGCCTCCAGGGTTCACGCCATTCTCCTGCCTCAGCCTCCCGAGTAGCTGGGACTACAGGCGCCCGCCACCACGCCTGGCTAATTTTTTGTATTTTTTAGTAGAGACTAAAAAATTAGTTTCACTGTGTTAGCCAGAATGGTCTCGATCTCCTGACCTTGTGATCTGCCCGCCTCAGCCTCCCAAAGTGCTGGGATTACAGGCGTGAGCCACCATGCCCAGCCAAAATTTAAAAGTTTTTAAACACTGGCTTTAATATTCATTTCTTCTTTCCGCCACTTACAATGTCTAGCCATGAGCCTGAGCAGTATGACCCTAGCAGGGCACCATCCAGAAAATGCATTCATGTTAATAATGCATCAAGAATGACTGAAATGCAACACACAAAAAACAGTTCACTCATCTAAAAACAGTATGGCAATAACTCCAACTCAGAAAATTCAACAACACACTTTAAGAGCATGTAAACAAATATCAACTTTATCAGGAGTTGAATCTTGCCTGTCTTTTATAAAGAGACTGCTTACCTGATCTTTGCTTTCCTCGTCAATGAAAAAAAGAAAAAGCATCATCTCTCTACATTACAGGACCATCACAGGCCCATAAACATAATCCTTTTGCCCTTCCTCTACATTTCAAGAACATTTGAAGTAAAGTAGGTTGATGGTTGGTTAGTACTACCGTTTCTCAGCTCCAAGCCTGCTCTGCTGGGTCTAGGAAATGGGTCTCAACTAGGTGCCATGTTGCCCCCTAGGGGTCACTTAGCAATGCATGGAGACACTCTCAGTTCTATTAGTGGGACAGGGAGGGTTACTGGCATCAATTTCGTGGAGGCTAGGAATATTACTAAACATCCTACAAAGCACAGGACAGCCCCCGGCCCAAAATGTCTACGATGCCAAGGATGAGAAACCATGGTCTAGGAAGTGCCAACTCATTTATTCAGAATCCCTTAGCAGCTTACTTCTGGTTTACACTGTGCCCATGAGAGGCTTCACAGGGAGAGAAAAAAATGGGAAGAGGTCAGCATCCTTCTAGCAGCAGGGCTTCTTCCATTCAGAGCTCCAACACTAGCATCTTCGGGCACTCTCATCACCAGCTAGTTGCATCCTGCTCAGAAGACCAAATGCCAACTGTGCGGAGATGTGCAGGTGAGACTTTGAACTCCTAAATTCTAGTAACTTGTTTTTCCTTTTTTGCAATGATGGTTTTAACATCTATACTGTCCAATAATAGCCATTAGCAATTAAAATGCCTTGTCAGGTGACAGGGCCTAGAAGCAGTGATACAACAAGTTTACCAACCGAGTACCAAGTAAGTCTAAACAGTATCCTCCACTAAGAGGAACCAGGGCTCCTCACAGAAATGAAGGATTCTATGGGCTGGGCAGGGCAAATACATGAGCCTGTAAATATATCCAGTTCTAAATGAATCATCTAGAAATGTCTGAGGAAGAATGATGGGGACATATCAAAAGTACACAGAAGAAACTTTAAAGGGGTTTCACCAGCCAAACCTGGACAATTTGAGCATCAGGATAAATAATAAAAGTAACAGACTGGCTGGATACGGTGGCTCATGCCTGTAATCCAAGCACTTTGAGAAGTCGAGGTGGGCGGATCACAAGACCATCCTGGCCAACATGGTGAAACCCCATCTCCACTAAAAATACAAAAATTAGCTGGGTGTGGTGGTGTGCACCTGTAGTCCCAGCTACTCAGGGGGCTGAGGGAGAAGAATCACTTGAACCCGGGAGGTGGAGGTTGCAGTGAGCTGAGATTATGCCACTGCGCTCCAGCTTGATGATAGAGTAAGACTTCGTCTCAAAACAAAACAAAACAAAAAAACAAACCGTAATAGATTATAACTCACTGCATAGCACAGGAATCCACGACTCCATACTGATATAAAGGAATACATAAATCAGAAGAAGGAAACAGAAAAAAAAATCTTCCTTGTGGTAGACAGATTGACTAGAAATTACATTCCAACTTGTTACTTCACTGATACTAGAAGTATGCTGTCCAATATGGTAGCCACTAGGCACATGTCATTATTTAAATGTAACCTACTAAAATTAAATAAAACTAAAAATTCAGTTCCTCAATTGCATTGGCCACATTTCAAGTGCTCATGTGGCTAATGGCTGCTGCATTGGACAGTGGTGCACTGGACAATGGCATTTGAGAGACTGAGCCATAATTTTGTGAAAATGATGTCTAGAACAGTCTTTTTTATTGAAGACAGTCTCATTCTGTCACCCAGGGCGGAGTACAGTGAGGCGATCTAGGCTCACTGCAGCCTCTGCCTCCCTGGTTCAAGCGATTCTCATGCCTCAGCCACCCAAGTAGCTGGGGTTACAGGTGCACCACTACACCCAGCTAATTTTTGTATTTTTAGTAGAGATAGGGTTTCACTACGTTGCTCAGTCTAGTCTTGAACTCCTGGCCTAAAGTGATCCCGCCTCAGCCTCCCAAAGTGCTGGGATTACAGGGGTGAGCCACTGCGCCTGATCTAGAACGGTCTTAAAGTAAGATCTCATTTGTTCCTGAAACTCTTAAAATTTTGTAATGAAATTGAAATAAAAGACAATTTCACAAGGATAAAGAGAATAAAAGAAACAAGACGAATACAATTTTGGATGCTGAAAAGCAGAATTAGATAACTGAATTAGGAGATTGGAAAGAGCTGAATCCCAGTATGGGCAAAGGGGAAAGCTAAGAAACAAACCAATTTACAAAGCAAATTCAACAAAATGTCTGGGACTGGCAGCAACATTGCTGGAACCCTGGTTAGGGTGAAGAACTGCTGAAGGATAGAAGATGGATAAAAGGTCTTTAAGAAGCAGTTAAATCTCTAAGAAGCTTGCTTCTTCAACATTACGCTGCACTTCAAGTGGAAAGTAGAAGTTTATTCATTAAAGAGGGTCTCTGACCCCTAAGAACTCAAGACATCATCGAAAACAGAATAAAGCACATATTTTATTGAAAACAGAGGGATTAAGTAAGTAAATCATTTCCAGAAACAGAAAAAAGAAAGAAGAGGAGGGGGGAAGACAGAATGGACAGAAATTAGAACACAGAAGAAAAGTGGAACCCTACTCTAGAAGCTTCAATATCCTCAAAGTAAGAAAAACGGAAGGGAGGAAATAATCAACAGAGTAATTCAAGAAAACTTTCCAGAACAGAGAATAGGAGTTGCCAGGCTGAAAGGGCCCCTGTACAGCAATGCCCCACTTTCTTGGCACCAATTTTCTATATTAGTCCATTTTCACACTACTATAAAGAACTACTCAAGACTGGGTAATTCATGAAGAAGAGAGGTTTAACTGACTCACAGTTCTGCAGGTTTAACAGGAAGCATGCATGACTGGGAGGCCTCAGGAAACTTACAATCATGGCAGAAGGTGAAGGGGAAGCAGACACCCACTTCACAATGGTGGGGCAGGCGAAAGAGCGAGCGTGAAGGGGGAAGTGCCACACACTTTCAAACAACCAGACCTCATTATCTCGATAACAGCAAGGGGGAAGTCCGCCCATATGATTCAATCACCTTCCACTGACATAGGGGGATTACAATTTGAGATGAGATTTGGGTGGGGATACAGAGCCAAACCATAACATATACATACAAAAGTACTGGGGGTGGTGGTTCACACTTATAATCCCAGTACTTTGGGAGGCCAAGGTGGGAAGACTGCTTGAGCCCAAGAGTTTGAGACCACCCAGGGTGACACAGTGAGACCTCCTATCTACAAAAAATTGCCAGCTATTTGAGAGACTGATTGGGGGTGGACTGCCTGAGCCTGGGAGGCAGAAGTTGCAGTGAGGTGAGATTTAGCCAGTGCACTTCAGCCTGGGAGACAAAGCAAGACCCTGTCTCAAAAAAAAAAGTACACATCAATACTTACAGTGCTTTCAGTCTTTCCAGTGAGTGACTGAAACAGGCACAGAGCAGCATGAAAGCTGAGTGGCTTGATATGCATGTTTCCAGCTCAGGTCCAACAAAGCAATGCTCTGCCTTCTTGTTTCAGCTCTCATTTTGTAAACAAGTGTCGTTTTCATGGTCTGTTTAGTCCCATGTTTTCATCTTTTTGTGTTTCTTGGTGGTTTCACTAATTTAAATGGCTCCCAAGTGTAGTGCTGAAAAGCTGTGGTGTTCCTCACCACCACAAGGTTGACATGAGGCTTACAGAGAAAACACATGTAATCAAGCATGAGTTATAGTGTTGCTGGCCTTCAGCTTAATGTTAATGAATCAAATATATATATATATATTTATATATATAGTACTGTATTTTATATGTAATATAATACATAATATATATTTTAGCAGAAATACACATAAAACAAGGTTATGTATTGATCCATCAATAAAAATGTTATAACCAGAGGCTCAGAGGAACCTCAACCTGAATTTCCTCTAGGAACAGAGGTTCAGTAATTGCTAACTTGGTGTTCATGTAAACTTTATAGAACACGACTAGCGGCTGGGTGCAGTGGCTCACGCCTGTAACCCCAGCACTTTGGGAGGCTGAGATGGGTGGAACACTTGAGGTCAGGAGTTCAAAACCAGCCTGGTCAACATGGTGAAACCTCGTCTCTACTAAAAATACAAAAAATTAGCCAGGCGTGGTGGCAGTGCCTGTAATCCCAGCTACTTGGGAGGCTGAGGCAGGAGAATTGCTTGAACCCGGGAGGGGGAGGTAGCAGTGAGATCACACCATTGCACTCCAGCCTGGGCGACAAGAGACTCTATCTCAAAACAACAACAACAACAATAACAACACAACTAGCACCTACAACAAGAATTAATTACACATACATACATAAAACCATACAATATCATACATTTTCTTTGTAACCTGAGGACACAATGGTACCTGGGGTCCAGTACCCACATCTTATCTGAACTTGGCTGGTCTTGCCCAAGTGATGTTGAAGTTCCTGCTCTCCCCTCAAGGAAAAAGGTTCAGTTGATCTCATTTCACCCCATGAGAGTGTCCCACTCTGACCTGTTCCTGGGAGCTGGAGGTGGGCCAAGTGAAGAGCAGTCCTCTGACTACCACCAAGCTGGTCCACACAATAATCCCGCTAAACGCTCCATATATGTTGGGTCCTGAGTTTCCAAGGTGCATTTGCAACCTTGCCCAATGATTTCTTCAGACTCTTAGAAACTCACGGAAGCTGAAGGTAGACTCTGTTCAGCTTCTCTTCTAAGGGCTTCCCCCTGATAGTACAAACTGCTCTTTCCTCACATGGTGAGGCCTGGGCTTGCTATTCCATGTTTCGTAACCAAACAATATGTGGCTCAGATAGAAATGGATATATTGGGAGTAAACCTGCACAGAAAGGGAAGAGGATTATCGAAATGAAGATCCAGTTAGTGGTTATGCACATGTGGATGAGATGTTCTATTTCTTTGTTTTTGAGACTGAGTTTCGCTCTTGTTGCCCGGCCTGGAGTGCAGTGGTGCCATCTCGACTCACTGCAACCTCCGGCTCCCAGGTTCAAGCGATTCTACTGCCTCTGAGTAGCTGGGATTACAGGCATGTGCCCAGCTAATTTTGTGTTTTTAGTAGAGACAGGGTTTCTCCAGGTTGGTCAGCCTGGTCTCGAACTCCCGACCTCAGATGATCCACCTCCCTCAGCCTCCCTAAGTGCTGGGATTACAGGCGTGAGCTACTGCGTCTGGCTGAGATGTTCTATTTCTTAATATGAGTAGTGGATGTGTGGACGTTTGTTTTATTCTCTTTTTACTGGATACATACTTTTGTACACTCTTCTAAATGTTACGACACATTTCACACACATACATAAAAATTCCATTCTCAAAGAAAAGAACTGGCTGGCCATATGTCTTTAAAATGGCAAATATTATTTAGATTTTTTAAAAAGACATACACTTCTTAAAAGAAAATGACAATATTTAGTGGGTAAGGCCTTTCTAAGCAATATAGGGAAAGTGAAACTATAAACGGGAAAGTGGAACACACTGTAAATTTGATCAAAAATACGTATAACACTTTAATATTGGCAAAAGGTTCCATAAACAAACTCAAATGACAAGAATAGGGAGAAATATCGGTAACAAATATAACAATGGACTCCTAAACATTAAGAAAAAGACGAATAGGAGGGGGGAAAAAAAATAGAAAAATAGGAACTGATATGTGCCCAAGCATTACTGAAGAGGAAGTATGTCATTCAAATACATGCTTGGTAAATAAAAGAAGTATGCCTAATTAACAATAATTTATTGCATATTTTCAAATAGCTGAAAAAGAGGATTTTGAATGCTCTTAACACAAATGAGTGATAAATGTTTGAGGTGATAGATACGCTAATTACCCAAATCTGGTCATTATACACTATATGTATTTACTGAAATATCACTATCGGCTGGGTGTGGTGGCTTATGCCTATAATCCCAGCACTTTGTGAGGCCAAGATGGGAGGACCATTTAAGGCCAGGGATTGAGACTATCCTGGGAAACACAGTGACAGCTTATCACGACTTTATCAAAAAATTAAAATTAAAAAAAAAAAAAAGCAAAATATCACCATGTACCCTAGAAATATGTGTAATTATCATGAGTCAATTAAAAATAAAAAATTTAGGCCATGCACAGTGGCTCATGCCTGTAATCCTAGCACTTTGGGAGACTGAGGTGGGTGGATCATCTGAGGTCAGGAGTTCGAGACCATTCTGGTTAAAATGGTGAAACCCCATCCCTACTAAAAATACAAAAAAATTAGCCAGGTGGGGTGGCAGTAACTGATCCCAGTTACTTGGCAGGCTGAGGCAGGAGAATGGCGTGAACCCAGTAGGGGGAGCTTGCAGTGAGCTGAGATCGCACCACTGCACTCCAGCTTGGGCGACAGAGCGAGACTCCGTCTCAAAAATAAATAAATAAAATAAAAAATAAAAAAGCAAAATATCACCATATACCCTAGAAATACGTATAATTATCATGTCTCAATTAAAAATAAAAATTTAGGCCAGGCACGGTGGCTCATGCCTATAATCCCAGCACTTTGGGAGGCCGAGGCGGGTGGATCATCTGAGTTCAGGGAGTTCAAGACTAGCCTGGCCAAAACGTGGTGGAACCCTGTCTCTACTAAAAATACAGAAATTAGCTGGGTACAGTGGCAGGTACCAGTAATCCCAGTTACTTGGGAGACTGAGGCAGGAGAATCATTTGAACTCGGGAGGCGGAGGTTGGAGTGAGCTGAATCCCAGCTACTCGAGAGGCTGAGGCAGGAGAACTGCTTGAACCTGGGAGGCGGAGGTTGCAATGAGCTGAGATTGTGCCATTGCACTCCAGCCTGGGTGACAAGAGTGAAACTCCAGCTCAAAAATAAATAAATAAATAAATACATCCATCCATCCATCCATCCATCCATACATACATAGGCCTACAGTCCTCCAAAATTTTCAATGCCATTCATAAAAAGGCCTAGTTCAAGCAAGACTCACGAAAATCTCAAGATAGAAGATTGAGGCATGACCAGTAATATAAAAGATAGGTGAACAATCCTGTGAATCATAACTGGCTTCATTCTCAGTTAAGACAGACCCTGTGCCCACCACCCGCCCCCCTCCAAAAAATTCAGTTGTTCTCATGCTCTGCAAGAGTTCTAGCTTAGGCACCACCCACAGGTAAGAATATACTGTAGTCCTCCCAATCCGAAGTTTTGTTTTCTTTTTTTTGTTGTTGTTTTTCTTCTGAGATGGAGTCTGGCTCTGTTGCCCAGGCAGGAGTGCAGTGGCATGATCCCGACTCACTGTAAACTCCACCTCCCCGGTTCACGCTATTCTCCTGCCTCAGCCTCCCGAGTAGCTGGGACTACAGGCACCAACCACCACACCCGGTAATTTTTGGTACTTTTAGTAGAGATGGGTTTTCACCATGTTAGCCAGGATAGTCTTAATCTCCTGACCTCGTGATCTGCCCACCTCGGCCTCCCAAAGTGCTGGGATTACAAGCGTCAGCTACCGCGTCCGGCCCCAAAGTTTTGCTTTCTGAGGTTTCAGTTATCCGTGGTCAACAACGGTCTGAAAATATTACATGGAAAATTCCGGAGACAAACAATTGGTAAGTTTTAAACTACATGCTGTTTTGAATAGTGTGATGAAGTCGTGCACTGTCCCACTCGGCAGGTGAATCATCCCTTTGCTTGGCCTATCTATGCTGTATACCTGCCCAGCAGTTCTGTACTATCCACAGGTTTAGGCACCCACTGGGTGGTCTTGGAAAAATGTCCCCCTCAGATAAAGGGTGACTACTGTAAGGCAGAATCAGGGCCTTTACCCTATGCTAACCCTTTTTAGCTTCCTCACACAATTACACGCTTGCTATATCTTCTTTCATTTGCCCAGTGATCTTGGGCCTGTAAGGTCCTGTACTTGACCCTATTTTATACATGTTTTTATTAGTGACTTAGAAAATGACAGTAGGCCGGGTGCGGTAGCTCATGCTTGTAATCCTAGGCAGGAGGATTCCTTGAGCCCAGGAGTTTGAGACCCACCTGGGCAACATAGGGAGACCCTGTCTCTATTTAAAACAAACAAAAAAATTAAAAATAAAAAGAAAAGAAAATGACAGCAAACATTTATAAGCTTGTGCATAAAACGAACAGTTAAAATGCTGGATGACAGAACAGAGATTGAAGCAAGGCAAACGCGTATGTAAAACAGGATGAATTTTAAAAGGACTTCGTACAAAGTTTTGCCTTTGGATAAAACAATTCATGCGATAAGAAATCCTGGAATAATTAAGCAAAAGCTTAGCTTCAATATTAGCCCAAGATGAGATACAGTTGCTAAAAATGCCAGCAAATAAACAAGCAAGCTTAGGTTGCATTAATAGCCATACAAGATTCATAACTGCGATATATCTACAACATTTTACTCTTGCCAGACCATATGTGAAGAACTACATTCAGTTCTGTGTGTCTTGTTTTAAAATGGGAAACAAGTACAGTAGTATATATAGTTATATAGTTAGTATATATAGTATATAGACAGAATGGCAAAGTATCTAGAAACTACACCAAGATAAATTACTAAAGGACAAAATGGGCTGTTTAGCAAAAGAGCTGGGAACAGGCAATGCTGGGGGGATGCCACAGCTCCATAAAGAGCTATCACAAAGAGGCAGTACACTCAGTTCTCTGTAGTTACTAAGGTCAAAACCAGGAGACAATAAATGGCAACCTGGTATCCTGGATCACACACAGAAAAGGGATATAAGTGAGAAAAAAAAAAAAAAGTAAAACCCCAATAAAGTCAGGAGCTTTATTAGTAATAATGTACTAGTGTTAGTTTCTTAGTTTTGACAAATGTACCAAGGTAATGCAAAATATCAACATTAGGAAAAACTAGGTAAGGAGTATATGGGAAGTCTCTATACTACCTTTGCAACTTATCTGTGAATCAAAAATTATCCCAAAATAACAGCTTATTTTTAAAAAGTAAGCTAACAAGGAGGCAGGTGGTTCAAAGGATGGTTCTCTGATGGTACAATGAATGCTCTGTCAATGCATGCATTATGGGCAGAGTTTAAAAGACAAACTGAAACATGCTTTTTTGAAAGGGTTTCTGCATATTTCATAGGACACTGGTAAACACCTAAACTGGAGGTTAAATGAGTTTAGTAGGGCCATTAATATTTATATTGGAGCCTGAAAACCAGAATGTAAAGAACAAAGCTAACTGAAGTAGATCCATCAATACTAGGAAAGTAACAATTTTGTATTTGCACTAATGTTATTAATACAATCAATTCTTCTACTTGTTTTGAGGAGGATGCCAAAGCCTACCATGATTAGGTCAATGAAGGACTGCATATTTGATGGTGGTCCCACAAGTTTATTATATGATAATTTTACTGATACCCTTTCTATGTTTAGATACGTTTAGAACCACAAACACCATTGTGTTATAATTGCCTACAGTATTGAGTACAGCAACATATTATGCAGGTTTCTAGCTTAGATAAACAATAAGCTATTCACGTAGCCTAGATGTACAGTAGGCTGTACCATCTCGGTTTGTGTTAGTACACTTTATGATATTCACATGATTATGAAATTGTCTAACAATGGATCTCAGAATGTATCTATGTTGCTAGGCAACATGTGATCGTGTGTTTTTCAAACTACAGGTTTTCAGTAAAATCAATTCAGTTACTATTGCTCTCAACTGGGAGGTATCACCCCCACGGGACATTCTGGAATGGTATGGGGGCTATTTTTTGGTCATCACAATGATTAGGGGTTGTACTGGCATTTATTGAGTAAAAGTGCCAAAGATGCTAGGCGTTTTGCAATGCACAGAAAATGCAATAAAGAATTGTTCAGCATCCCAACAGGATTTTCTAAACCTCCTACCAGACATTCAAGAAGGAAACTAAAAACCCAAAACTTTAAAATTATGTAAGGCTGGGGGCCGGGTGCGGTGGCTCACACCTGTAATCCCAGCACTTTGGGAGGCTAGGGCAGGCGGATCACTTGAGGTCAGGAGTTCAAGACCAGCCTGGCCAACATGACCCTGTCTCTACCAAAAAATGCAAACATTAGCTGGGCATGGTGGTGTACACCTGTAGTCACAGCTACTCAGGAGGCAGAGGTGGATACAGAATCACTTGAACCTGGGAGGCAGAGGTTTCAGTGAGCCAAGATCACGCTACCGCACTCCAACCTGAGTGACAGAGAGAGACCCTGTCTCAAAAAAATGAAAAAATTAATTTATTAATAAAATAAAATAAAATAAGGCTGTGAGTAGTGGTTCATACCTGTAATCTCAGCACTTTGGGAAGCAGAGCAGGAAGATCACTTGAGACCAGGAGTTTAAGACCAGCCTGGGCAACAGTGAGACCCCATCCCTACAAAAAAAAAAAAAAGAAAAAAAAAAACCCACAAAACAAAACTACCCCAAAACTTTAGCTAAGCATGGCGGCACTTGTCTGTAGCCCTAGCTACTCAGGATGCTGAAGTGGGAGGATTGCTTGAGCCCAGGAGTGCAAAGCTGCAGTGAGCTATGATCATGCCACTACACTCCAGCCTGGGCAACAAAGCAAGACCCTGACTCTTAAAAAAAAAAAAAAAAGTAAAATTATCTAAGCACAATACCTAATTCAATTGTTTACCTTAACACAAAATATTATTTGCAGTTTTAGTAAACACTTATTTTCTAGTATGTCACTATTCCACAAATTAATATTGTTTTGCTTCATTTAGAACTTTACCAAAGACTGTTTAACATTCCAGAAAATTGGATGACAAAGCCATTTGTAGCTGACTTTTCAGTACACTGTACCTGATCAGATTGCTTTCAGAGCTATAACTTCCAAATATGAAATAGAGACCGAAGATATTTATTTCTAAACATTATTAAATTACAAGGGGCTTATGAAACACAGGGTTCTTGCTGGATTTTATTAACATTAAAAAATATATTTCATAGCCGGGTGTGGTGGCTCACGTCTGTAATCCCAGCACTTTGGGAGGCTGAGACAGGTGGATCACAAGGTCAGGAGATCGAGACCATCCTGGCTAACACGGTGAAACGCCATCTCTACTAAAAATACAGAGAAATTAGCCAGGCGTGGTGGCGGGCACCTGTAGTCCCAGCTACTCAGGAGGCTGAGGCAGGAGAATGGCGTGAACCCGGGAGGCGGAGCTTGCAGTGAGCTGAGATCGTGCCACTACACTCCAGCCTGGGCGACAGAGCGAGACTCCATCTCAAAGGAAAGAAAAAAAACACATACATACATACATATATATGTGTGTGTGTGTGTGTATATATATGTATTTCACATCAATATCATCTTAGTTATGTTTACTTTTTTGTGACACAATAGACATCTGTTGTAAAAATTAAATATTGAACTTATTTGAGGTTGCTATCATTTCTTTTTTTTTAATGCCCCCTGAAGTCAACCACACATCTATTACTGTTTCTTTTTCTAATCTATCCTTTATTCCTCATTGCCTATCAAGAGGTATTTTCGCTAAGGGACATTTAAGTACTAAGGGCTGAATGTAAATGCCACCAGGTTTTCTGTGAGATTTCCTCACTTCCTTGTCTCATGTCAGGGCCTCTAACTGGGAATTATTTTGATACTATAATTAGGGCAAACTCACTGGTGACTACGTGATACTATTTTTATTTTTCCATGTGGAAAGTATGTAATTTGTCTTATGTTATCCCTACATCAAACAAAATTATTTCCCCCTTTCTCTTATATGCAAATAATTCTGCTTTTACTCATTCTAACAGTTTTCATTCTGGTATCTCCCCATATCTATAAATAGTAGAGGAAAATGAAAGTTCTTCTGATCTTATTTCTTTTAAGTCCAACTTATTTACTGTAAGCAGGTACTCAGTTACTTCACTATAATGCCAGATTCTAATGTAGTTAAAGACTCACCTATTAACCTTATTTCAGGATAATCAATAGGCATTAAAATATTTGTTATAAAAAATAAATGAGGCAGGGTGTGGTGGCTCATGCCTGTAATCCCAAAACTTTGAGAGGCCGAGGTAGGCAGATCATAAATTCAGGAGTTCAAGACCAGCCTGGCCAACATGATGAAACCGTGTCACTACTAAAAAAATACAAAAATTAGCTGGGTGTGGTGGCAGGCGCCTGTAATCCCAGCTACTTGGGAGGCTGAGGCAGAAGAATTGCTTCAACCCAGGAGGCTGAGGAGGCAGTGAGCAGAGATCATGCCACTGCACTCCAGCCTGGGCGACACTTGGATAAATAAGTAACTAAGTAAGTAAGAGGCCAGGTGCGGTGGCTCATGCCTATAATCCCAGCACTTTGGGAGGCCAAAGTGGGTGGATCATCTGAGGTCAGGAGTTTGAGGACAGCCTGGCTAACATGGTGAAAACCCGTTTCTACTAAAAATACAAAAAAATCAGCGAGGCGTGGTGGCGCGCACCTGTAATCCCAGCTACTTGGGAGGCCGAGGCAG
Organism: Piliocolobus tephrosceles; assembly: GCF_002776525.5. Lineage (NCBI taxonomy): Eukaryota > Metazoa > Chordata > Mammalia > Primates > Cercopithecidae > Piliocolobus > Piliocolobus tephrosceles. The sequence goes on along the minus strand of NC_045448.1, from coordinate 86,020,133 downwards.
GAGAAGCACTTGAACCTGGGAAGCAGAGGTTGCAGTGAGCCAAGATCACACCACTGTATTCCACAGCTTAGGCAACAAGAGCAAAATTCTGTCTCAAAAATACATACATAAATAAACACATAAATAAGTAAGTAAGTAAAATGTATTTTTTGGCTGGGTGCGGGGGCTCACGCCTGTAATCCCAACACTTTGGGAGGCCAAGGCGGGCAGATCACTTGAGGTCAGGAGTTCAAGACCAGCCTGGCCAACATGGAGAAACCCTGTCTCTACTAAAAATACAAAAAAATCCAAAAAACAAACAAAAAACAAAACAAAACAAAAAACAACAGCTGGGTGTGGTGATGCACACCTGTAATCCCAGCTACTCAGGAGGCCGAGGCATGAGAATCACTTGAACCCGGGAGGCGGAGGTTGCAGTGAACCAGGATTGCACCACTGCACTCCAGCCTGGACGACAAAGTGAGATTCCATCTCAAAAAAAAAAAAAAAGAAAGAAGAAAAAAAGAAAATTTATTTTTTGCCGTAAGTCAACATCAAATTAGTATGCAAGGCATTGTTAAGTGCTCCCTCAACCCCAAGGACTTTCAACACTTATAGATGAGGCACAATAACTGAACAGACACCACTCAACAATTCTACAAGGTACCTCACACTCCTTGCCTCCTTCAGAAAGGTCTCCTCCATTTCTGGGCTCTGTGTCTTACTCTGTGATCCATTTCCTAATATGATGCCTTCCTCTTAAGAGGAGACCACGGGGGAATGAGGGTTAAGAAATATATGCCTTCTTCAAGTCCCCCCCTCAATTGCTTTTTCACCTTTTTGGTCTTAAAAGCAAACAAAAGAATCATGGGCGTGGTAATTGCCTTTTTAGATATGATGAAATCCAGAAAGCCAAAAGGAAAGACAGAGGATATATCTAAAATAAAAATGAGTATCTTTTGGGGAACCAAGACACTACATATAAGCCAAATGAAAATGGAAAAAAAATCCTGTAATTAAAAAGGTTTAATATCCTCAAGACCTACAACAATCAGGAAGAGACAAGCAATTTTATGAGGGAAAAAAAAGTGGGCACCACAAAAAAAATTTTCAGTGAAACTAAGTAGCAAACCTGTTCTATGACTGAGTAGTTGTCACACTAGGTATAGTCATTCACAACACTTAAATCAACAATAGACTGCATAACCACGGCAGTCTCATAAGATCATACATTTTTATTGTATCTTTTCTGTGTTTAGATACAGTTATTATTCTGTTATAGTTACCTACAGTATTCAGTACAGTAACATACTGTACAGGTTTGTAGCCTAGGAGCAATAGGCTATGCCACATAGCCCAGATGTGTAGTAGGCTCTACCACCTACGTTTCTGTAAGTACACTCTATGATGCTCACACAATGACAAAATCACCTAATGATGCATTTCTCAGCACGTATCCCTGTCATTAAGCAAAGAATCACTATACATAACCAGCTACTTATTAAATTACCTCATTAATTCTAGTAATTTTTAAAGAGACTCTTAGGTTAGGCTGGGCACAGTGGCTCACTCCTGTAATCCCAGCACTTTGGAAGGCCAAGGCGGGTGGATCACCTGAGATCAGGAGTTTGAGACCAGGCTGGCCAACATGGTGAAACCCTGTCTCTACTAAAAATACAAAAATTGGCCGGGCGTGGTGGTGCACGTTTGTAATCCCAGCTACTCAGGAGGCTGAGGCAGGAGAATTGCTTGAACCCAGGAGGTGGAGGTTGCAGTGAGCCAAGATTGTGCCACTGCACTCTAGCCTGAGCGAAAAAGCAAGGCTCTGTCTCAAAAAGAAAACAATAACAAACAAAAAAACTCTTAGGTTATTTAGGTATAAAGTAATGTCAGCAAAAAGAGAGATGATTTTTAGCTCCTATTTTCAAATGTTTGCTTATTTATACTGGTTACTTGATTTCCTATCTTCCTATTGTCAATTGACCAGTGGTTCTTAATGAGGGTGACATTACTTTAGAGGGTAAAATGAAAATTTGGTTGTCACAATGATTGTGTGACAGGTTGGCATTTGAGAGAACACTATCAGCGATTCTAGACACCTGCAGTGTGACAGACAGTACTATACAATGAAGACTCATCTTTCACATAACTGTCAAATGTCCCAAAAGAAAAACCTTGTAATTACTTGAGTGTAGAAGCTAACTCAATTTTTTATATAGACACTAAGTACTTTTGCATGATTTTAACACACACACTGAAATCACCAGTAACACAATTGTTTGGAACTTGACACCATGAGCTGTTCAAAAAGAAACAACATTGATGGCAATGCTGCTTGTGGTATCTGAACCTCAATACGACATGTCTGTTACAGACTTGCATTTGAAGCCATCACATTCATAGAGTATCTGACTTCTTCATTACTGCTTCAAATAACTTCTTGAGCATCTGTATCTTGAAAGGCGTATTATTTTATCATATATTGTTTTCATTTTTCCTTTACATTTGAGCATTCTAGTGATTTCTTTAAAGTGTGTGAATAAGAGTTCTTTTTAAAAATGGATTTTTTAAAGACACGGGGTCTCACTGTATTGCCCACGTTTGTCTTGAACTCTTGGCCCCAAGTGATCTTTCCAACTTGGCCTCCCAGTGTTGGGATTACAGGCATGAGCCACAGTGCTCAGCCAACAGTTCTTTATAAAAGAATTCTAATGAATAAACACAGAAATAAAAATGATAAAGTTGGAAAGTCAACCTCTTGCAATCACTAACAAAGAATAGATCCAAGCAGCTCACATTAGTGACAGACAATAAAGGGACAGCCTGACATCTGAATCTACTGAGACAACCAGACATTGTAAGCCTGTCAGTGTGATGTAGTTAAGAAGTATAATACTAACATTTTTATAAAAACATTTTCAGCACCTATGAAATATTCTTACCAAAGACAAAAACCTGAATCAAGACTCTAGAACTGATACCCTGAAACTCTGAACACATCTATCATACCAAGAAAAACAAAATAACAAAATTGGCCAGGCGCGATTGGCTCACGCCTGTAATCCCAGCACTTTGGGAGGCCAAGGCGGGTGGATCATGAGGTCAGTAGGTCGAGACAAGCCTGACCAACATGGTGAAACCCCATCTCCACTAAAAATACAAAAATTAGCTGGGCTTGGTGGTGGGCGCCTGCAATCCCAGCTAATTGGGAGGCTGAGGCAGGAAAATCGCTTAAACCCAGGAGGCGGAGGTTGTAGTGAGCTGAGATTGCACCACTGCATTCCAGCATGGCCAACAGAGCAAGACTCCGTCTCAAAAAAAAAAAAAAAAAAATAATAATAAAATTTAGATTTCAAAAAAGGCTCTAGAACTGAGTACCACTTAAAAGAAATATAGGTGACGAAAATAACATATTAAAATATCATTAAAATGCAATCCCAAATATGGGAAATACTATCAAAGGAATGATCTAGTTTTTTCAACAAATCAACAGTATTTTCAAAAGGAGGGTTACTATAAAAAGACATTTTAAAGGACCTATCAACCAAATGTAACATGTGGATCTTATACGGATCTTGATTTTAACAAACTAAAAAGACGTATTTGACAAATGAGAAAACTGAACGTGAACTGAGTATTAAATATTAAAGAAGTGTTGTTGGCCGGGTGTGGTGGTTCATGACTGTAATCCCAGCACTTTGGGAGGCCGAGGCAGGTGGATCACCTGAGGTTGGGAGTTTGAAACCATCCTGACCAACATGGAGTAACCCTGTCTCTACTGAAAATGCAAAATTAGCTGGGAGTGGTGGTGCATTCCTGCAATCCCAGCTATTCGGGAGGCTGAGGCAGGAGAATTGCTTGAAACCGGGAGGTAGAGGTTGTAGTGAGCTGAGATTGCACCATTGCACTCCAGCCCGGGCACCAAGAGCGAAACTCTGTCTAAAAAAAAAAAAAAAAAAAAAAAAAGTATTGTTAATTTAGTGAGGTTTAGTAACATTGCAATTCCACATACACACACACACACACGTGTGTGTGTAGTACATCACTATCCAGTAGTTACGGATAAATACAGAAATATTTGTGAGTAAAAGGATACACAGGTCTAAAATTTGCTTTAAAATGTTCAAACTCAAAAATGGGGGGTAGGTCAGGTGTTGTAGCTCACGCCTGTAATCCTAGCACTTTGGGAGGCCAAGGTCAGTGGATCACTTGAGGTCAGGAGTTTGAGGCCAGGCTGGCCAACACGATGAAACCCAGTCTCTACTAAAAATACAAAAAATAGCCAGGCATGGTGGCGCGTGCCTGCAGTCCCAGCTACCTGGGAGTCTGAGGCAGCAGAATCACTTGAACCCAGGAGGCAGAGGTTGCAGTGAGCCGAGATTGTACCACTGCACTCCGGCCTGGGGGACAAGAGTGAAATTGCTTCTCAAAAATAAATAAATAAAAACATACATAAACAAACAAACAAAACATGGATGTAGAGAACTGACCAAAAAAAAAATGATAAAATGTTGATGTGAAGCTGGGTAATAGATTAAGGGAGTATGTCAACTATGTGTTAATCTCGGTCCATACAAAACAGATTATCTCCCAACAGAAAAAAGTGATTATCACCTCGGTGGTCTTCTCTGTATTCCAGGTTGACACTATCTGTGGATCAACACTCTGTGAGCTACTTAATCGTAATGAGCTCCTCTTATATTATCATCCAACACATCTATTATGTCCATGAGGACAATGACAGTCTTGTCTGACACACCCTAATGAAGCAAAGATACTGTCTTTAGTTTTTTTGTTTTGTTTTCCTGTTTCTGTTTCTTTTTGACACAGAGTCTCACACTATTGCCTGGGCTGGAGTGCAGTGGCACAATCATGGCTCACCACAGCCTCAACCTCCCAGGCTCAGGTGATCTTTTTGTCTCAGCCTCCCGAGTAGCTGGGACTACAGGCATGTGCCACCACGCCCGGCTAATTTTTTTGTAGAGACAGGGTTTTGTCATGTTGTTCAGGCTAGTCTCGAACACCAGGGCTCGAGGGACCTGCCTGCCTCGACCTCCCAAAGTGCTGGGATTACACACTGAGCCCAGCTAAAAGATACTGTCTATGGCGATGCTCTGATACACCAATTTAGAAGCCCAGTCGAAAAAGACCTAAGTTTGGTATACTTGGTCTTGTATACCCCCAGTGGATCCTAATCACTGCCTTTCATGGGCTTTTCCTTAGCAAAACTCTTCTTTTCACTGTTCACAAATTCTCCCTTGTGTTTTCCTGCCCTAGCTGCTGTCCTACACACTCATTGTCCTGGAATGTCTATCTGCTTCTACTTTCTTCACAAAACTTGCTCAAACTCCCCCTCAGTCCCCTGGCTTTCATCTGAACACATTCTTAATTCACAGACTAAGGAAAGGAAGAGACTATTTGTAGTTCTTACTGTCCTATAATTTTAAACAGGTAAGCCTTGTAGTGTACCTTGTATTTCTACACTTTCTTTCCCATTAAAATAAAGACTCCTTGAGGGCACAGACCATATCTTATACAAGGAAATGTACCTTGCATGTTGTTAGCACTCAAATTATATCCAAAGTCACCACGAAGAATATGTGAAGTGTTATATATGTTAGCTCAATTTAGCCATTCCTCAATGTATACATATTTCAAAACATGTTATACATAATAAATATGTACAATATATACAACGTGTCAATTTAAAAACATACAAATAAGGCTGGGCGCAGTGGCTCATGCCTGTAATCTCAGCACTTTGGGAGGCCGAGACAGGCGGAGCATGAGGTCAGGAGATCAAGACCATCCTGGCTAACACGGTGAAACCCCGTCTCTACTAAAAATACAAAAAATTAGCTGGGTGTGGTGGCAGGCGCCTTTAGTCCCAGCTACTCGGAAGGCTGAGGCAGGAGAATGGCATGAATCCGGGAGGCAGAGCTTGCAGTGAGCCAAGATTGTGCCACTTCACTCCAGCCTGGGCGACAGAGTGAGACTCCATCTCAAAGAAAAACAAAAACAAAAAAAACACATAAAAATAAAATCTTTAAAACTGTATGCAAAGTATTTATAAGGATGGTAGACAGCTATTTTTCTGTATCCAAGAAGAAAATGAAGATGGTTACTATGAGCTAAAATGGGCCGGGCGCAGTTGCTCATCTGAGGTCAGGAGTTTGAGACTGGCCTGGCCAACATGGCGAAACCCCATCTCTACTAAAAATACAAAAATTAGCTGGGTGTGGTGGCATGCGTTTGTAGTCCCAGCTACCTGGGAGGCTGAGGTAGGAGAATCACTTGAACCTGGGAGGCAGAGGTTGCAGTAAGCCAAGATCGTGCCACTGCACTCCAGCCTAGGTGACACAGTAAGACTCCATCTCAAAAAAAAAAAAAAAAAAAAAAAAAACTAAAATGATGACTGCTTACCACACGTTAGGCACTACTCCAAACATTTTATATATAAAACCATCCAATAACAACCATTCTCTGAGGTTACTAAACATTAAGCCTATTTCATAAAATGATACATACAGGGAGAGATAAATAACTTACCCAAGGTCACAGTAAGTGACCAGGCTGGGGTTTGAACTTAGGCAGTCTGGCTCCAAAGTTCCATTCCTAACTTCATTACTCATCATCTCAGGAAAAAGTTAAGAGTAAACAGGAAAATTTCATCCATTGCAGAAGTCTGGCCTCGGGATACTGATGAACCAATAAATTCTCTCTGAACCTGTGGTTTTGGGTCTCTCATACCAGCAGCATATACAGTAGAAAATGGGTTGAAATATGAGTCACAGGATCTGGATTCTAGTCCTGACTTTGTCACTAAGTTGTAATATGATCTCAAGTAGTATGGTTCAATCTTTCTTCTAGACCACAGTTGGAGGTATTATGAAAGAGGGCTGGGAGGAGGCTGCTGTGGCTGATTTCCTTCTGGACCAAAAGCTCTGTTATTCTATCTTCCTCTTGATTTTATTGGAGAGAAATGCACTAAAATAAACTAATTCATTATCCAGCTGCCAAACTGGCCTATTTCCCACAGTGTGATCTCCAGGCCTGGACCTGTCTCACCGTAGCACTGGCACACAAGACACATCGGGCTTTCTATCTCTCTCCTGCAACTGTGGGAAAAAAGACAAAGTTCACAGGCCACCAAAATGATGTCTACCTGATAAAAAAGTTTAAACTAGAGAGAAAGGCAACATAATCACATCAACTCCTGACTTCATGATTTCTAACGATACTGCTGCTGAGCATGTATCTATTTATATTCATTCAACCAAATTAATACACTTGGGTCATCCCAATGGCCTACACAACATTTCCACTTGAACATCTAATAGATAGAAAACCCTAATTTACGCCTGAAACAGAACTCCTGACCTCCATCTCCAAAATGCTTCTCCCTTCTTCCAGCCTTCCCTATCTCAGTAAATGGCCCTCTTCTCTACCATTTGCTTTCACAAAGACGACTGAGCTGTCATCCTTGATTCCTTCTTTCCCCTACACTATACCAGCAAGTCCTCGTTGTCTCTACCTTCAAGATACACCTGGGTGAGGCCACCACTACTCATCACTGTCATGCCTTCACCCTAGCTAAAGACACCTTCATCTTTTGACCAAAGCAGCCTTCCAATTAGGAGTCTTGCCTTATACTCTTGCCTCACTCCACCCTGCAGCTAGAATGATCTCAAACACAAGTGGTTGTCAGTCACTTGCTCAAAACCATCCACTGGGTTTTGAGCAAGAATCAAAATCAAATTCCTCACCATAGCCTCAAATGTCCCATATAACCTGGGCCCAGTATCCCTACCTCATCTTCTCTACTCTTCTTTGCCTAGCAGCTTCAACCACCCTGTTGTTCCTCAACTAACCTACCGTGTTCCAACTCAGGGCTTTTATACTTAATGAAGTCTCTGCTCCAACGTCACCTCCTCAAAAGGCCTTCCCTGACCATCCTTTCTAAAACAGCCACACACACTAATCATCTGACTTCCATGGTTATGCAATTTTTTTTTTTTAATTAAAATAGAGACAGGGTCTCCCTGTGTTGCCCAGGCTGGTCTCAAACTTCTGGGCTTAAGCAATCCTCCCACCTCGGCCTCCCAAAGTATTGAGATTACAGGCGTGAGTCGCTGCACCCAGCCAGGTTACGCAATCCTTATTCTCTCACTCTCCTTTACTTCCTTCAGAATATTTATCACCTTCCAAAATTACGTTTCATTTCTACTCCACTCCGCAACCCCCAGTCTCCACTAAAATGTAAGCTTCAGAGTGAGAAGAAGTTCCTCTTATCTTTCATTACTCTATCCCTAGCTTCAGTAATAGTGTCTGGCACAGTATTTGTAGAGTAAATGAATTTTCCCAGTCTCTATTATGTGCCAAAATATGCACTAGGTGCTAGAGATACCTCCAGCTGTTGTCATCTTTCCTTCCCTTTAGAGCCAAACCTTTGGGTAGTGTCCTCAATTTCTCATGCTCAGTCAGAATTTAACACATTGCAATCTGGGTCCAGCCCACTCCTTTGAAACTGCTCATTAAGTTCCACAACCTTCCCTACTCCAATGGCTCAAGCCAATGAACACAGCATTCCTTATCTTCTTGACCTTTCTGTAGTGCTACTGACCATATTCTTTTTCAGGAAAATCATCACTTAAGTTTCAACACCAATACTCTCACCTGGTCCTCCCACTCTCCAGGCTGTTCAGTTACTTTCCTGCTCCTTCAATGCTCAATTCAGTTTCCTTATCTTCTCAATCCATGTAATTTCACCATCCCTGAGCAATCAATCACTCTACAACAATGGACACCTCTTAGTCTAGACCTCATGTTCACATGTTCAAATCCCCCTGGACATCTCTACCTGGATGTCCCTCAGGCACCTCAAACCCAACATGCCAAAACCAAAGTCCCTTCTCTTTTCCCTGCTTCCTGTACCCACCCTCAAAGCATGCTTCTCTGTCCTCTATATGCATCATGATGAATGGCAACACCCAATTAATCAAGCCAGAAACCCAAATTTCTTAAGACTTTTCCTTCTTCCACAATCTCTGTGCCTAATCAATCACCAGATATGCCTCTTATTCACCTCCACAGCAATTATCTTTTCTTGTGGTACCCAAACTGTCTCCCTCCTATACCTTCCTCCCTGCAGATCCATCCTCCAAAGTGCTATCTTTCAGAGCACAAAAATCAGATGTTACTCCCTGGCTTAAAATTACCTACAAACTCACTCCTCATCACCCTACCCTCTTGACAAAGCTCATCTCCTGACATTTGTCCCTCCCTTTCTGCCTCAGCAATGCTATCTACGCCTTCACCCTACACCACAAGCCTGGCAATCCATCAACTATCATTCTTTTTTGAGATGCCTTTATAAATTCACCAAAGTATGGAGCCTCTGTATCTGTTTTTTTCCACTATATCTGGTAAATATAAATTTATTACAGTTCTTACTACACTGTATTATAATCACCTGTCTCATAGGACTGAAACTCCCTTTGTTATTTTGTCACCAGTGCCCAGCACATCTCCACAGAGTAAGTTTTTAATACATATATATTAGAAGAATCGATTAAAGCAAAGGTCAGCAAGCTATGGCCCATGGACAAATCTGGTCCCCTATCTGGTTTTGTGCAACCTGCTAAGAATGGTTTTTACATTTTTAAATGACGGTGTGGGGGGAACTTAGAATAATACTTGGTGGTGCCTGAAAATTACATGAAATTCAAACTCAGTGCCCATAAAGATTTAGTATATCACAGCCATGTTTATCTGTTTATGCATAGTCTTATGGCTGCTTTCATACTACAACAGCTGAGTAGAGTAATTGCAATCAAGACCATGTGGCCTCCAAAGCCATGTGTGCTATCTGGTTCTTCAAAGAAGTCAGATGGCTTCTCAGCTAAATATGAATGATCTCTATTCATGGGCTTTGGTCTCTAATAGAGTTTGATTTAAAATCCTGGCTTTCTCTCTTACTACCTATGGGACCTAGGACAAATAACCTAACCTCTCTGAAACTCAACTTCCTAATTTGTAAAATGGAATAATAAATGCCTGGCTGGGTTGATCTGACATTTTAAGCCTTTATTAAACTGAGGTCTCTGCTGTAAGAACTAGTCTAAAAGTTCTTGATACAGAGCTTAATGTTAAGAACCCAGGCTCTTCAAACACTGTGCCATCTTGGGCAAGGTACTTAACTTCTCAGTGCATTAATTTCCTAATCTATAAAACTAGATAATGATACATATCTCGTAGGACTGTTTAGAGAATTAAATGAGTTGGTACACATGAAATGCTTACAACACTGCCTGGCACATAGTAAGCATTCAATAAATATTAATATAGCAGATGCTTGGTTAATATTAGTTTCTCCCCTTGCTGCCTCTTCATCTACTCTACTTCCCATTCCCATTCCCAAGAAGCCTACATTTTTTTTTTTTTTTTTTGAGATGGAGTTTCGCTCTTGTTGCCCAGGCTGGAGTGCAATGGCGCAATTTTGGCTCACCCCAACTTCTGCCTCCCAGGTTCAAGTGATTCTCCTGCCTCAGTCTCCCGAGTAGCTGGGATTACAGGCATGCGCCACCACACCCGGCTAATTTTTTTTTTTTTTTTTTTTAGTAGAGACGGTGTTTCTCCATGTTGGTCAGACTGGTCTCGAACTCCCGACCTCAGGTGATCTGCCCACCTCGGCCTCCCAAAGTGCTGGGATTACAGGCGTGAGTCACTGCGCCCAGCAGAAGCCTACATTTTTAAGGAAACAGACAAGTAAGTCAACACTCACATGACAAGTGCTATTATACTATAAAAGATGTCTTCCAAGTCAATACACAAGCAGGGTCCTCCTCTTAGCTCTCTGTTTGGGCTGACTGACTCCTCTGTCTCTTGCTTCTAAATATGAACACACTTCTCCCTTCTCTATGCTTTCTTCCTTAGAAATCTAGCCTATCCCCAGGCTTCAATGTAGAAGGCTATGAAATTCTTAAATCCCAATTTCTCTCCCCTGAACCCCAGAGTAGTATTTCCCACTTCTGATTTCTGTCTAGTTGCCTACCATCACCTTAAATTCAATACATCAAAAGCTGAAAAAGATTTTTTCCTGTCTCTCCCCTCCTAGCTGCCCAATTTACTAGAAGAACCTGCAATTCTTCCCGCACTCTGGCTGGCTGTCCTGCAATTCATACCTTATTCCTTGCTCTCTCAACAATGAGCTTTTATCTTAAGGCATCTTTTTTCTTTCTGTTCCTATGACCATTGACTAACTCAGGTCTTTTTTATTTCAAGCTCAAGCTCATTCCAGCAAAAAGGTCTACAGGTATCCCTGCCACAGGCATAGGCACCAGTCTCTCTCTCACATACTACCACACCAATCTTCTTAAATGATACCAATTTTCATTGTTCCTTTTCTCTGCTTAAAACTTTTAATGCACTACTCCTTCTTCCATCCCACAATCTGTATGGGAAAAGAACAAGACTGACCTTCACGTGGCAATCAAAATCCTTCACTTATCTACCTTGCTCCCACCTCCATTTCTTATCTACTGTGATAAAAAATACCATCACCTTACATTTATGCAGTGAATTATCTAGTTTAGGAAACCTTCTAACATGCACTGGCATTTCATCTCGACAAAAGCCTTAGAGAGTAGCTAAACAGGCATTAGTGTCCTTCTTTTACAGATGAGAAAAGACACTAGTAGCATTGAACTGAAGTCTGAACAAATGAGTCCCTTGGAACCTTAGGTAAGTCAATCAACCTTCCTTTTTTTCTTTTCTTGAGATGGAGTCTTACTCTGTCGCCCAGTCTGGAGTGCAGGCTCACTGCAACCTCCGCCTCCCAGGTTCAAGCGATTCTCCTGCCTCAGCCTCCGAGTAACTGGGATTACAGGCGCCCGCCACCACACCCAGCTATTTTATTTTTATTTTTAGTAGAGACAGGGTTTCACCATCTTGGCCAGGCTGGTCTCGAACTCCTGACCTCGTGATCCACCCACCTCAGCCTCCCAAAGCACTGGGATTACAGGCGTGAGCCACGGTGCCTGGCCCAGTCTTTCTAATATACTTCACTCCCACTGCTAACATATGGGAGTCTTCTGTTCCAGAAACTCTGGTCTCCTCACTGTTGTCCCACCTGCCTCTCTCCAACACACTGCATGTTTTCTTAGTTCTGCACTTCACCTCCTACATTCTCTCACTTGGCAGCTCCCCTTCCCCCAACTCATCCTATAAAAATACAGTACTTCTTCAAGTCTTGAGTTTAAATGCCACCCTAAGGAAATCTCTTCTTTGACGCCCAAATAACACTTCATTCCACTTGCCAACACTACAGAACTTGTAGTAAATGAGTTGACACTTTTAAATGCCCCAGTCATACAAGGGCTATTTTATTTTAAATACTTAGACCTTATTGCTTCAGTCATACCACATACTTCAGGAGTAAAAATTCTAAGAGTTTTCTACATGCCTCATGGTACCTATCATAATACCTTGCACATAAGGACCCAAAGTTTTAGGTTGATATCCAAGGCCAGTGTTTTTCAATAGGAGGTGACAATCCATGAACAGAATGTGAAATCGATCTAGAAGGACATAACTAGTATTTTGTTTTTAATGAAGCAGAATAGAAAACAAGGTATATGTTTCAAAGTAGTGATAAGTACTACTTTGCATTACTCTTGCTTCATTACATATGTATGTGACTACTGGATCAGAATATGAAATATATTTCTCAGCACGTGTTATATTTCTTTTTAAAGTTTGAGAGCTGCTAGTGTAGATGACCCAGTATCTAGGCCCAAGGTTTTTTTTTTTTTTTTTTTTTTGAGATGGAGTCTGGCTCTGTCACCCAGGCTGGAGTGCAGTGACGTGATCTTGGCTCACTGCAACCTCCGCCTTCTGGTTTGAAGCGATTCTCCTACCTCAGTCTTCTGAGTAGCCGGGATTACAGGTGCCTGCCACCACGTCCAGGTAATTTTTGTATTTTTAGTAGAGATGGGGTTTCATCATGTTGGCCAGGCTGGTCTCAAACTCCTGACCTCGTGAGCCGCCTGCCTGGGCCTCCCCAAGTGCCGAGATTAGAGGTGTCAGCCACCAACCGCAGCCGGCCAGGCCCAAGGGTTTTACATTCAAACTAGGAAGATTTACTTTCCACCAAACCCCACACCCTTCAGGAAACATCAGTTAAATAGAGTAATAAGGGTCAAGAAGGACAAAGCTTAAACTAATGGTAAATGTAGGGAAAGTTTGTAAAGAAATGTTCTTAGAGGTGTTTGGGACACAAACTGAGTATTTACTTTCCACCCTCTGCCATTTATTTAGTCAAAAAGACCTTTCTGTAGAAGCAGGGCTTCCGAAATGTGTTTCTCAAAGCCTTCACAGTACAACAGTCCTCAATACGGCCTATAATGCAAGGGTGTGCAAGATCTGGCTCCAACTACGCCAGCTTCACTTCCTACCCCTTTCCACCTGAACCATTGCCCTCCAGCCACACGGCCTCTGTGCTGTTCCAAGAACATTCCAATTTCTGGACCTCTACACTTGCTGTATCCTCAGTCATATTTTTTTCTTTTATTTATTAATTATTATTATTATTTTTGAGATGAAGTCTTGCTGTGTTGCCCAGACTGGAGTGCAGTGTTGTGATCTCGGCTCACTGCAAGCTTCACCCCCTGGGTTCACGCCATTCTCCTGCCTCAGCCTCCCAAGTAGCTGGGACTACAGGCGCCCGCCACCACGCCCAGCTAATTTTTTGTATTTTTAGTAGAGACGAGGTTTCACCATGTTAGCCAGGATGGTCTTGATCTCCTGACCTCATGATCTGCCTGCCTCGGCCTCCCAAAGTGCTGGGATTACAGGTGTGAGCCACCATGCCCAGCCATTTTTTTTCCTTTAAATCTCTCTCATTTAACTAAGGTTTTTCCTTAAACGTCCATCTTCAGACAGGCTTTTCCTGACCACCCTATCTAAAGCAGCCCATACTTTGGCCAGCCATGGTGGCTCATGCTTGTAATCCCAACACTTTGGGAGGCTGAGGCAAGAGGATTGAGCCCAGGAGTTCGAGGCCATCCTGGGCAATATAGTAAGGCCCCAACTTCACAAAATAAATAAACAATAGACATTTCTTTCTTTTTTTTGCGATGGAGTTTTGCTCTTGTTGCCCAGCTGGATTGGAGTGCAATGGTACAATCTTGGCTCACTGCAACGTCCGATCCCAGTTTCAAGCAATTATCCTGCCTCAGCCTCCCGAGTAGCTAGGATTACAGGCATGTGCCACCACACCCAGCTTATTTTGTATTTTTAGTAGTGATGGGGTTTCTCCATGTTGGTCAGGCTGGTCTTGAACTCCTGACCTCAGGTGATCCACCTGCCTCGGCCTCCCAAAGTGCTGGGATTACAGGTGTCAGCCACTGCACCCAGCCTCTGCTTAGCTTCTTTAAATATAAAATAAAGAAAAATAAATAAAAGGGTCATGAAACCAGTATATGTTAACAAATAATTTTAAGTTGAAAAGGAAATGAAAACTCTAAGTTCTCAGGAGAGAAACTGAAGCAGAAATCCACAGCCAAGTGTGGTGGCTCACATCTGTAATCCTAGCACTTTGGGAGGTTGAGGTGGGAAAATTGCTTGAGCTCAGGAGTTTGAGACTACCCTGGGCAACACAGCAAGATCCCATCCCTACAAAAAATACATATAGAGCGTGTGCTACTTTATTTACTCATTTTTTTCAAAGAAACTTCTATTATTTACTTACTTATTTTGTGAAGATAGGGTCTTACCATGTTGCCCAACTTGGCCTCAAACTCCTGGGCTCAAACAATCCTCGAAGTTCCTCAGCCTCCCAAAGTGCTGGCATAACAAGCATGAGCCACCATGGCCAGCCAGAGTATGAGTTACTTTAGATAGGGTGGTCAGCAGACCTTCAATGCATAAATTTGAATACGTTTTTCAACTAAGGCATTTTTTAAATGAAAATTTAGCATCTGAATTAAAATATACTGAATGCAAAATTTAAGATTCAAGACTTTGGCTGGGCATAGGGACTCACTCCTATAATCCCAACACTTCAGGAGACCAAGGTAGGACTGCTTGAGGCCAGGAGCTCAGGACCTACCTGGGCAACATAGGGTGACTCCATCTCTATAAAAAATACAAAAGTCAGCCGGACGCGGTGGCTCACGCCTGTAATCCCAACACTTTGGGAGGTCAAGGTGTGTGGATCACCTGAGGCTAGGAGTTCAAGACCAGCCTGGTCAACACAGTGAAACCCCATCTCAACTAAAAATACAAAACAATTATCTGGGCATGGTGGCAGGCGCCTATAATCCCAGCTACTTCAGAAGGCTGAGGCAGGAGAATTGCTTGAACCCAGGAGGTGGAGGTTGCAGTGAGCTGAGATTGGGCCATTGTACTCCACCCTGGGCAACAAGATAGAAACTCTGTCTCAAACAAACAAAACAAAACAAAAGTTAGCCAGGTGTGGTGGCGCACGTCTGCGGTCCCATCTACTCGGGAGGTTGAGGTGGGAGGATCTCTTGAGGCTGGGAGGTCAAGGTTGCAATGAGGTACGATCACACCCCCACACTCCAGCCTGGGCAACAGAGTGAGACCCTGTCTCTTAAAAAAAAAAAAATTAAGACTTTGTTAGAAAAAAATGTAAATATATCATAAACAATTCTATGTCAGTTACATGTTGAAATAGTATTCTGGACATATTGGGTTGTTATTTCATTATTAATTTCACCTCTTTTTAAAAAATGTGGCTACCAGGGAATTTAACATTATGTATGTGGCTGACCAACATGAAGAAACGCCATCTCTACTAAAAAAAAGAAAGAAAGAAAAAAAATACAAAATCAGCCGGGCGTGGTGATGCATGCCTGTAATCCCAGCTACTTGGGAGGCTGAGGCAGGAGAAACACTTGAACCCAGGAGGCAGAGGTTGCGATGAGCCAAGATTGCTCTATTGCACTCCAGCCTGAACAACAAGAGTGAAACTCGGTCTCAAAACAAAACAAAATAAAAAATCACCACATTTTAAGATGCTCTGATCTGTATACTGCTCACAGGTTCCTTCCTCAACTTTAATGAACTTCAAAGACTGAAAAAAAATACTTTACCATTTTAAGGAAATGAAAAACATCATGGTCCTCAGCGCAACACTAAAATTAATTTAAAAATTAATCTTCTATAAACAAAGACTTATTAGGAACAGCATTCTACTTTTAACTTTTATGAATATATGCAGTTAGGGAATGCTTCGAGTCCATATTCATAAAAGTAGCCCCACAGCAATATTTATAAGGTGATTTTTTTTTTTTTTTTTTTTTTTTTAAGACAGTTTCGCTCTTGTTGCCCAGACTGGAGTGCAATAGGCCATTTTGGCTCACTGCAACCTCCACCTCCTAGGTTCAAGAGATTCTCCTGTCTCAGCCTCCCAAGTAGCTGGGATTACAGGCACCTGCCACCACGCCTGGCTATTTTTTTGTATTTTTGGTAGAGACAGGGTTTCACTATGTTGGCCAGGCTGGTCTCAAAATCCTGACCTCAGGTGATCTACCCATCTTGGCCTCCCAAAGTGCTGGGATTACAGGCATGAGCCACACACCCAGCCCATAAAGTGATTTAAAAAACACTATTTCTATGATAATTCAATGACACCTTAGCCTTCACTAAAAACTTTTGGAACTTCTAGTTTAAAAAACAAAAAAAAATGGCCCGGCGTGGTGGCTCACGCCTGTATCCCAGTACTCTGGGAGGCTGAGGCAGGTGGATCACCTGAGGTCGGGAGTTCGAGACCAGCCTGACCAATATGGAGAAACCCCGTCTCTATAAAAATACAAATTAGCCAGGCACGGTGGTGCATGCCTGTAATCCCAGATACTCAGGAGGCTGAGGCAGGAGAATCGCTTGAACCCAGGAGGTGGAGGTTGCGGTGAGCTGAGATTGCGCCATTGCACTCCAGCCTGGGCAACAAGAGTGAAACTCTACCTCGAAAAACAAACACAAATTAGCCAGGCATGGTGGTACATGCCTGTAATTGCAGCTACTTGGGAGGCTGAAGCAGGAGAATTGCTTGAACCTGGGAGATGGAGGTTGCAGTAAGCCGAGGTCATGCCACTGCACTCCAGCTTGGACAACAAAGTGAGACTGTCTCAAAAAAACTCAAAAACCAAAAAAAAAAAACCTAGGCAAATATATATCGTAGATCTCATAAAGTTGAAATTTTGAAAAGTAAGTTATGATGCAGGGATTTCTTTTAAAAAGGTTGCAAAGCTTAATATGAAGGGATCTGTTTAGATATTTCACATCATAAGTTTCATAAGCTCCTACTGTGAAAAAGTCTCCATCTTACAAGATTGCTGCTGAGGCTGGGCGCAGTGGCTCATGCCTGTAATCCCAGCACTTTGGGAGCCGAGGTGGGTGGATCACCTGAGGTCGGGAGTTCAAGACCAGCCTGACCAACATGGAGAAACCCGTATTTACTAAAAATACAAAATTAGCTGGGCGAGGTGGCGTACGCCTGTAATCCTAGCTACTCGGGAGGTTGAGGCAGGAGAATCACTTGAACCCAGGAGGCGTAGATTGCGTTGAGTCGAGATTGCACCATTGTACTCCAGCCTGGGCAACAAGAGTAAGAAAAAAAAAAAAAAGATTGTTGATAATACATCTTAAAGTCCTCAGACCAAAAGGAAATTCTTCCAAATTAAGTTCCCAATTTGAAACAAGAACATGTAGTCATGTTTTACTACATTTTAACTTAAACATGAATGTAAAAATATGGGAAAATGAACTCCAAAATGAACTTTAAATGAAATCATGAAATCAAAGACCCCAGAAATTAAAATGTGATTCGTTTTTCCATAAATTTACATTCTTATATATTCTCTACTGAAAGTCAAGGTAAATATAATTTACGATTTATTGAAACTGAAAAAGTTGCTGGGCATGGCAGCTCACACCTATAATCCCAGCACTCTTGAGAGCTGAAGGGGGAGAATCACTTGAACCCAGGAGTTTGAGACCAGCCTAGGCAATAGTGGAAGATCCAGTCTCTGGAAAAAAGGAAAAAAAAATAGCTGGGTGTGGGGCGCACACCTGTGGTCCCACCTGCTTCAGAGGCTGAAGTGGGAGGACTGTTTGAGCCTGGGAGGTCAATGCTGCAGCAGGCTGTGCTCGTGCGCAGCATGGCTGACAGAAGACCCTGTCTCAAAAACAGAAAACCAACTGAAAAAGCCTTAAAAATGTCATAATATTTAACAGATTATAGTTAAAGTAAAATAAGTTATAAGAAGACCTGATGGTAAGGATCTTATCAGTGGGAGTCCATTTATATTTCTACAGGGAGGCAAAAGGCACTGCATTAAAATCACATGCTAATTACCAATGTTGGCTCTGCAGTCCCCAAATCCTAAAACCAAATTATTTCTGTCTATATGTGTGTTTCAGTGGCAGATAACATGTTTTGAGAAGAGAAAATTAAGGCTGGAAGCAATGGCTCACACCTGTAATCCCAACACTATGGGAGGCTGAGATGGGAGGATCACTTGGGCCTGGGAGGTGGAGGCTGCAGTGAGCCAAGATCCCACCAATGTACTCTATTCTAGCCTGGGCAAC
The DNA here is from genome assembly GCF_002776525.5 of Piliocolobus tephrosceles. Lineage (NCBI taxonomy): Eukaryota > Metazoa > Chordata > Mammalia > Primates > Cercopithecidae > Piliocolobus > Piliocolobus tephrosceles. Next base: position 86,001,542 of record NC_045448.1, on the reverse strand, counting down.
AGAGAGAGACTCCGTCTCAAAAAAAAAAAAAAAAAAAAGAGTGAGAGAAAATTAGAATCTACTAAGAAAAGAGTGGTATAACTTTCAAAAAGTTGGAGCTGCCATTCTGCAAAATATACATATTTCAAAACATCACGTTATACACGATAAATATATACAATTTTTGCCAATTAAAAAAATAAAAACAAAAAAAGTTGGGACTAACTAGATTAATGGTTTACATAGTTGTATTTTACATTTTCAAAATAAATATTATCAGATATTTCTGAGGATAGCACAACAACATGACCACCTGCTTATTTATCCACTATCATTTTTACATATGAAAATCTTCAAAAAGCTAGGGAAATTATAAATCAGATAAAGATAAGGACTCTATTTTAAATCTCTTTTTTTTTTTTTTTTCTTTTTAAGAGAGAGGGTCTCTCAGCCTCCCAAGTACCTGGGACTACACATGCACATCACTGCAACCGGCTTGAAATCTCAAACAACTTTACCCAAAATCAAAAGTGGCCCAGAAAGAGTTAAGAAGGTGCCGGGTGCGGTGGCTCACACTGGTAATCCCAGCACTTTATGAGGCCGAGGTGGGTGGATCACTTGCGATCAGGAGTTCGAGACCAGCCTGGCCAACATGGTGAAACCCTGTCTCCACTAAAAATAGAAAAATCAGCCAGGCGCAGTGGCAGGCACCTATAATCCCAGTTACTAGGGAGACTGAGGCAGGAGAATCACTCGAACCCGGGAGGCGGACGTTGTAGTGAGACAAGATCACAAGATCACACCACTGCATTCCAGTCTGGGCGACAGAGTGAGACTCTGTCTTAAAAAAAAAAAAAAAAAAAAAGGAGTTAAGAAGGCACTCAAGAAGAAAGTGCTAGAATCACAGTAGAGTACCTCTCTGAAATTTGACAAAATTAGTAAAAGTTGGCAATTACTTTGTCATCAATGTTTACCCCTTCCTTATGCCATGTTTCACACTGCACTGTGGAAGTTAGATAAAAAATGCATCTTCCTCGCCAGACTTAAGGTAAGGAGCTGCAACTCATTCACTTAGCCCCATATTCCTTGGAACCTAGCAGACTGCCTTACACATAGTAGTGACTGAAAGGTTGAATGATTTAAGGCGACACGTGTACCTAGATCCAGGTAATCAATGAGGCTCTAATCTATGCAAGAACATTCATAATTTCATTTTAGCTAATAAGCAGTGAGCAATTTGATAAGTTGCTTTTTTTATTTGGAAAGCTTTAAAAGTAGATTTTAAGCTCTGAATAACATACTTACATTTTAAATGTATTTGAAAGTATGGCAGTGACACATTTAAAAAAATACATCAAGATAAAAAATGATTGGGTTCACTGTGAACTAGACAGTGTTGGTAGGGTGAACATAAAGTGACTGGGCACTAAAGTCTACAAAATGTTAACATGACAAGAACACCACAAAGTGAGTTAAAAGTGGCCCTGGAATTCTCCCTGGAAAAGTAGTAACAGGCAAACAGGAAAAATGTAGAGTACTGCCATCTCCATTAAGGGTCTGGAGGGTGGGGAGCCTGTTGCCCACTCGTGAGGAACAATTATTTCCATTCCACATGGTGCTGCTGAAAAGTGACGTACAGAGGAGCTGGTTCAGTCTGTGAACTCATTTCCCGTCAACCAAAGAAAATGATGGAATACCAAGATGACTGGGCCCCTTCTAGATTCCTGACAGTTCAAGTTCTATCAACTCTCTAAAGCGCCAGTCTAGGGCAGAGGTAAGGTAAGGCAAACTACAGCCCTCAGGCCAAATCCAACCACCACCATTTTTTTTTGTTTGTTTGTTTTGGAGACGGATTCTCACTCTGTCGCCCAGGCTGGAGTGCAGTGGCACGACCTCAGCTCTCTGCAACCTCCGCCTCCTGGGTTCAACCAATTCTTTGCCCAAGCCTCGCGACTAGCTGGAAGTACAGGCGCCTACCACCACACCCAGCTAATTATTGTATTTTTAGTAGAGACAAGGTTTCACCATTTTGGCCAGGCTGGTCTTGAACTCCTGACCTCAGGTGATCCACCCGCCTTGGCCTCCCAAAGTGTTGGGATTACAGGCGTGATCCACTGCGCCCGGCCCATCACCGGCTTTTATACAGCCCGAAAGTTAAGAATGGTTATTTGTATTTTTGAATGGTGGGGGTGTCAAACGACAAATCATATTTCATGATACATGAAAATTACATGAAATTCGGCCAGTCACGGTGGCTCACACATGTAAATCCAGCACGTTGGGAGGCCGAGGCAGGTGGATCACAAGGTCAGGAGTTTGAGACCACCCTGGCCAACATGGTGAAACCCCATCTCTACCAAACAAAACGCAAAAATTAGCCAGGTGCAGTGGTGGGTGCCTGTAATCCCAGCTACTTGGGAGGCTGAGGCAGGAGAATCACTTGAACCCAGGAGGCGGAGGTTGCAGTGAGCCAAGATCATGCCACTGCACTCTAGCCTGGGCAACAGAGCAAGACTCTGTCTCAAAAAAAAAAAATTGTATGAAATTAAAATGTCAGTGTCCACAAATAAAGTTTTAATTGGAACAGAGCCATGCTCATTCAATTACATGTTGTCTATAGTTGCTTTCGTACTATTATAGCTCGCTAAGCCTGCAATGTTTGCTACCTGGCCCTTTACAGAAGAAGCACGCTGACCCCTGGACTAGAGCATTTCTCTATGCTCCTGGCTGCATTGCCTTTCTCAGAGGCACTGCTTCACAAGGTTCAGCCTTCAAGCTTGACAGGTGTCCATCTCAGGACTGTGTTGTCCAAAGTTACATTAGTAAAATCATAGGATTTACTGTAATTCTTTAGGGTGGGTACAAAGACAAAGAAACATATTACTTGCACACACAGGGCCCTGAAAAGGAAGCACTAGGCAAGTACAACATGATAGGCTTGTTCAAACCTTTTACCAGACTATTACATCCAGTTTGGGGTCACACTACTGAAATGAGAGTGTGAAAGGAAATGAGAACGATAGAGAATTTGGAGGTGGACAGATGACTGAGGAAGCAAAAATCACACCACTAAAGAAATACTGAGGCCAGGTGTGGTGGTTCACGCCTGTAATTCCAGCACTTTGGGAGGCCGAGGCAGGTGGATCACCTGAGGTCATGAATTTGAGACCAGCCTGACCAACGTGGTGAAACCCCGTCTCTACTAAAAATACAAAAATTAGATGGGTGTGGTGGCGGGCGCCTGTAATCCCAGCTACTCGGGAGGCTGAGGCAGGAGAATGGCTAGAACCCGGGAGGCGGAGGTTGCAGTGAGCCAAGATGGCGCCACTGCACTCCAACTTGGTAACAAGTTGGAAAATAAGTTAAAAAAAAAAAAGAAAGAAAGAAATGCTGAAAGAAAGAAACGCTGAAAGAAATGGGATTCGTTGGCCCAAAAAAGGGAAAGGTAAGAAAAGAACTAAGAGCAAGGGTGCCAAACCCTGTATTTGCTGATAAGTCAAAGTCGTACTGAGGACAATAATGACAGTCTGAACTAATATTCCACAAAACGTATATCTAATGGGTTAAGTGTGATTCATGAGACTATTCCTGTCTTAGACCATAAACTAGACCCATGAAAGATAATCACTTATCAAATATTGTACTGTAAGTCTTCAACAGATTTAGGTATGTTCCTTTTTCATTAGGTATGTTCTATTTTCTGACATTAACGTAAGTTACTAGGAAAGGTGTGCTACTAGTGTGCAGAGGTTCAGTAATATTCAAGTAACCAAAAGGTAACAGAAGTTTCATAACCACACACCTTTGCACAGGACCAAATGGGGGGGAAATGGGCTTAAATTACAGAATGTATGTTACATTCAAGAATGTTCCAAATATGAGATTTTAATTACTCCAACAGAGCACTAGGGGTGAAGGAATTTTCTTCCCAGGACACTTCAATTAGAATGCTCCTCTGGAACTATCTGTGTGCTTTCTTAGACCAAGAAGAATGAGTTTGAAACACTCTTCCATGGCTGTGATTCTGTAACTTTAACTCTCCCAGTTCTTAAGAGTTAAGAGAGCCTGCAGCCATTGCTCACTTTTGTCTTGAAAGTGGTCAGTGTACACATGACTACAGTTTAAGATAAACTGTAACATCCCAAATTGAAATTTGATTAGAATTTTAATTACAAGTTCTTAAAATTACAGAGATAAGGATACATTTCCATGAAGCAGCCAAAGTGGGAAAAGAGGCACAGCTTCCCACTTATGTGTTCCTTTCAATGAGGCTAGGTACCTCATTATTTCAAAATGTCCAACACTTGAACACAGTAAGTACACAGTAAATGCTTTGCGAAGAAAATATAGTATATTTCATATTAGTTTTGTAACTTTTAAAATACAGAATCGTTGAACACAGAATGTTGAGTCAATTTCAACGCTGTAATTAGTAATGCGAATTTTGAAACTTGTTCTAAATACAATTTTAATCAATCTGAGTTTTTCAGCCTTGAAATTCTAAGGTCTGTATTTCCGAAAGAATATCTTTCCCATAGTGCGAAGCACACACTAAACTGACTCACTAAACTTTCTCCATTCCTACATCACCTATATGGGATTTTAAAATCATGAGTACACAAACTTTCAAGCCACTTCTACAATCTTGTATTAACCTTAACAGGACAAACTTTCCGCCAAGACTCTTAACACTTTTTATCCAAAAACCTGTAGTAGTGAAACAAAGAAAACACAACCCCCTCCTCCTTTTCTAAACCATATGGCAGTAAATTAAAGTTAACTTATTTCTTACCAGCTCAAAGCCTCGACCCTAAACATTTGTCTCTTTGTGCCCTGGGACTGGGCTTAGAGCAGTCTGCTTATTTGCAACTGTACTCCAATCGTGTTTTTAAATCGCACAACAAGGTCCAAAACGACCCCCGACCATGAATAGACCTCACCATCGTAATTTTCCAAAACCTTGTCTGGTAGGCAGCACATGCCGGCGAGGGCACCGGGGCCGGCGGGGAGCGAGCCCTGCTCCGCCTGGGTGACTGAGCAGGGAGTTTGCTTGCTGCGGCGGGGTCGGATCCACCCCGGGAACTTGGTTACCCGAGCCCAGGGACGCGCCGAGGCCTAGCCGCGAGGCTGGGGCGGGCTCCAGGCGGCGAGGGCTTCCCGTCCCCTGGCCGCAGAGCCTTCCCGCCAGCCCCGCGGTCGCCCGCAGGCGGGGACACTCGCCGTCGTCTCCCGGCGACCGGACGCGCCTGCCGGGTCCCGGGCCGGCTCTTTTGCCTCCTGCTGCCGCCCGCGGCCCGGCTCTGCGACCACACCGGGCTCTTCCGGGGCGAGGGGAGCGCTAGGCCGCGCTGGGGCCCGCGGCTCCTGAACCGGCCGGGCGGGCCTCGGCGTCCGGTATCAGTCCCGAGGGCCGAGCTCCCGCCGGTAACTGGCCCCGCTGCCTCCCCTCCCCCCCCGCCCCATGACAGTGCAAACCCTCCGGCCGCCCGGGCCGCCCCGCCTCCAGCACCAGGCCCAGCTAAGGGCCGCGGCCGTGGCGGCAGCGGCGCCGCGGCTCTCCGCCCTCGCTCGCTCGCTCCCGGGTCCAGCGCCTCGGGCCCAGCTCGGGCTCGGCCAAAGTCTCCGCCGCTTCCTGGCCGCCCTCTGCCGCGCCGGGCCCGGGCGGGGTAGGCCGAGGCCCGGGCGGTGCGGGTGGGGGCGGGGGCTCCTCTCACCTTCATGTCGGGACATCCTAGTTCAGACGGTGGCGGCGCGGCCCCTCCCGGGCTCCGGCTGCAGTGTCCCCCGCGGGGTCCCGGCGCTACCCGCGCCGGCCGGCCGACTCCCACTCGACTCCCGGGCTCGGCCGCGGGGGCGGGGTGGGCAAGGGAGCGCTCCCGCGGCGGCGGCGGCGGCGGGGAGGCGGCGCGGGGCGGGAATGGGGCCGGGCCTGGTCGGGGCTGAGCTCCTCCAGGAGGCGGGTCCGACGCCGCGGCTCCGCCGGCGCCCGCCGTGACTCCGGTCACTCTCGGGCCTGCCGGCTCCCGGCAGCGGCGCGGCGCTCCGCAAATCCCGCTCCTCCCCTCCCCCGGCCCACCCCCCGCCCCTCTCCCCCGGCTCCCGGCCGCCGCCGCCTCCTCCTCTTCCTCCTCCTCCGCCTCCTTCCGCCGCCCGCACGCCAGCCCCGCCTCTCGCTGCCCTCGCCGGGCCCGCCGCCCGGAGGCCCCGCGGCCGGCGGTCGTGACGGGGGCGGCGCGGCGACGGCGGCTCGGGGCGCGGCGCTTGCCCGCGCTAGCCAGCAAGCCGCGAACGGGCGCCCGTGCCCAGCCTCGGCCTGGCCGCCGCCGCCGCCGCCGTCGCGCCGCGCGTAGGGAGGAAGAGGAAATGCCCGGCGCCGGCTCCCGCTGCTAACCCGCGCGGCCTGAGGGGCGCCCGCCCGCCTCGCCGCCCCTAGCCCCGCCTGGGGCGGGCCTAGGCCGGGCTATAGGGGCCAGGGTCTTGGACTGGGCCGGCCGCGGGAGGTGGGTGCTTCTCGGCGCCAAGCTGCGACTCGAAGGGGCTCCTGTCCCCAGGTGCATGGCTTCCGGACCGGCCGCGGGCAGCGAGCTCCGGCCTCACGGAGAGGCCGCGGACCGCCTGGGGACTTATGTTTATGTGTATTTTAAGCCATCAGCCCAGAAGGAAAAGGCGACTGACCCCCGGTCGTCGCCGGTGTTCCCCGGCCGTGTTACTGGCGATCGGGAGGGAAGCCGGGAGGCTGCCGGGCTCCGAGGCCGACTCCTTGCGAACCATCTCCGTTAAAGACTCCGCGCCAGGCAGCCCTGGAGTCCGGCGGTACCCGCGCAAACTTTGTCCCAGCGCCTTGGCTCACCGTGAATGCCCTGCCTTGAAAACGCGTTTTTTGTTTCCTGCAAGTGGTCTGCTTTTCCGATTTTATCTGTGTTTTCCATTTTTACCTTCTTATTGTCTACTTTGATTTCAGGCATTATTAATTCGACAGATCTTTGTACTGCCCCTTACCACGTGTCGGTGGTAGCGTGGTTTGGTGGAAATAGATCGCGCTTTGAAGACAGATCCGCCACGGATTTTGGCTCTGATATCCTCTGTGTAACGTGGACGAGCTACAAGGCCTGCTGAGCCTCCATTTGTCTGGTTTTTGTGGTTGTTTTAATTTATATTTTTCCATTTGAAGTTGTGGTTTTTGCATAAAATTGAACTGTTAGCCGGCTAAGTCAACTGAAATTGGAATCTAGGGTGCTGCTTGCTTTGGGGTTACTCTTATACTGTCCACCATTCACTGACTGTGTGACCTCTTAACCTCTCTGTGCCCTGACTTCTCTATCTTCAAAATGGACGTAACAGCAGATACTTAATAATAAGAGGTTTGGAGGTTAAGTGCTAAAATGCATATAAAATACCTGTCACAGGACAGTAAAAAGATTGTTACCGTATTTCATTGAATCTGGTTTTAAGACACTTCCTGATTTCAAAGAAACTAAAAGCTCATCTTAAAGTCCAGGAAGTAGGTTTTGGGTCACTCAGAACTTCCGAGGGACTGTATTTGGTAGTAACTAGTGTTAAACTGTAGTTTAAATGAGGACTTTGTCACCAAAGATATTTTCATTGCCTGTATGGAACTTCTGCACAAATTTATTCCATTTCTTTTGTAGAAGGAGGTCCAACCTGGCCGTAAATGGGGTGTGGTGGAGTAGAAAGAAGGGTATTAAGTAAAGCTAGTTAACGTTTATTGAATGCTTACCCTGTGTCGATGCCTTTCTGAGCATTTTACGGTGTTGGCATATGTGATCCTGGGTATCAGGAGCCTCAGTTTCTTGGGCTGTAATAGTGGGGACAACAACGCTGATACCATTGTCTCCTGATGGGTAAGTGATGTCTATACATAAATTGTATAGAGATTAAGGCATTATCAGTACTATAGTCTGATAAAATGGTGGAGCAGATAGGAAAGCCTACTACAGTACTGAACTGCAGGAGGGAATAAGAGTAAATATAGAGATTTCATTTGCTTGGGTTTTGCAAAGGGTTAGCTAACTAAACAGATAACTTTGTTTTTGATAGTTACTGCATTGTTTTCAGTCAGACAAGAGTAAGGAAAGAGTAACTAAACCATTTTCAGAAATATTATGGTTATTTGGGGTTTTCATGACCTTCATTCAATTAGAGGTCAGGCTGTTCAATTTAAAACAACCTTTTGCTTGCTGCCCTGCCATATGGGAAATTTCATTTCCAAAAAATAGGATTAATTTCCAGCCTGGGCGAAACCCCATCTCTACAGAAAATACAAAAGTTAGCGGCCGGGAGCGGTGGCTCCTACCTGTAATCCCGGCACTTTGGGAGGCTGAGGCAGGTGGATCATGAGGTCTGGAGTTCAAGATCAGCCTGGTCAAGATGGTGAAACCCCATCTCTACTAAAAATACAAAAATTAGCCGGGTGTGGTGGCGGGTGTATGTAATCCCAGCTACTTGGGAGGCTGAGGCAGAGAATTGCTTGAACCTGGGAACATTCCAGCCTGGGTGACAGTGAGACTCCGTCTCAAAAAAAAAAAAAAAAATTAGCAAGGTGTGGTGGCATCCGCCTTTGGTCCCAACTACTCTGGAGGCTGAGGTGGGAGGATTGCTTGAGCCCAGGAGGCCTAGGCTGCAGTGAGCCGTGATTGCACCACAATATCCTAGTCTGAGTGACAGTGTGACACTCTGTCTCAAAAAAGAAAAGAAGATCAAGAAGGATTAATTTAAATCCTTATACCAAAGTGTCTACCAGATGATTTCTGTTCCACTACAGAAATGTTTTCCTCCATTCCCTTCCTCTCTCTGCAGCCCCCTGAGTTCTCCTTTCTTCTGTGGACAACTGTAACTAATGCATGTTTTTGCTAGGCTAACCCTTCTTTCATACTATGGCCCAGTTATGTTTTTTCGAATAAGCTAATGGATGTAAGCACTAGTGAAATCTGAATAAGATCTGTAGTCTACTTGATAGTATTATACCAATGTCAGTTTCCTGGCTTTTGATATTTTTCCATAGCTTTATAAGATATTCCCATTGGAGAAAGTGTACCTGGGCCCTCTTTGCAACTACCTATGGGTATATGATTATTTCAAAGTAAAAAAGTATAGGGACAGAAATTAGATCAGTGATTGCTGGCAATTGGAGCTGGGGAAGGGTGGACTGACCACACTTTTTGAGATGAAGAATATTCTATATCTTGATTGTGGTATTTACATTACTGGATGAATCTATGGATCTGTCAAAACTCATAGAACTATAGACCTAAAAGGGTGTTGGTTTTTTTTTTTTTTTTGAGATGAAGTCTCGCTGTTACCCCCAGGTTAGAGTGCAATGGCAGGGTCTGGGCTCATTGCAACCTCTGCTTCCCGGGTTCAAGTGCTCCTGCCTCAGCCTCCCGAGTACCTGGGATCACAGGTATGTACCACCACGCCCTGCTAATTTTTTGTATTTTAAGTAGAGACGGGATTTCACCATGTTGGCCAGGCTCGTCTCGAACTCCTGATCTCAGGTGATCCGTCCACCTTGGCCTTCCAAAGTGCTGGGATTACAGGCGTGAGCCACCGCACCCAGCCAAAGGGTGGTTTTTACTTCTATGTAAATTATACTTCAGTAAACCTGACTTAAAATAAGGAAAGCAAGCTCTTGGCCAGGTGTGGTGGCTCACGCCTGTAATCCCAGCACTTTGGGAGGCCGAGATGGGCGGATCACGAAGTCAGGAGATCAAGACCATCCTGGCTAAGTGGTGAAACCCCGTCTCTACTAAAAATACAAAAAAATTAGCTGGACTTGGTGGTGGGTGCCTGTAGTCCTAGCTACAGGGCAGGCTGAGGCAGGAGAATGGCGTGAACCTGGGAGGTGGAGCTTGCAGTGAGCGGAGATTGCGTCCGGGCCTGGGCAACAGAGCAAGACTCCCTCTCAAAAAAAAAGAAAAGCAAGCTCTTATCACCCCAGCCTCCTGGGGCTAATAGGATGAAATGTAACTTTAAGGCCAACGTGCTTTTCCAGCATACGGACTCTTCCTCCTGCCAGCGCACCCTGGGCTTCCTTATACTGTATTAATTCCTGCCCTTGCGCCTTTGTGCATTCTCTTCCTTCTGCTTAGATGGAGCATAGAAAAGTAAAGTCAAATTCGGGTTCCCTGCACTCCTGTAAGCCTTTCCTGCCTCTCTTAGGCACACCAGTAATTTCCTAACTTCCTCCTCTGCTCACTCATGTTGTGCTGTAATTTTTAATTTGTTTTCATCTTTTTTCTCAACTAGACTCCTCAAAGGCAGTGACCACATTGTTCTTTGTCTCGGGGATCCAGTAGTGTTGAATGAGTGAGTGAATGAACGATTTATTTATTTATTTGTTTGTTTTTGAAATAGAGCCTCTCTCTGTCACACAGGCTGGAGTGCAGTGGTGCGATCTCGGCTCACTGCAACCTCCGCCTCCCGGGTTCAAGTGATTGTCCTGCCTCAGCCTCCTGAGTAGTTGGGACTACAGGAGGGTGCCATGAGGCCTGACTTCTTTTTGTATTGTTAGTAGAGACGGGGTTTCATCATGTTGCCCAGCCAGGGTGGTCTCAAACTGCTGGCCTCAGGTGATCTGCCTGCCTCAGCCTCCCAAAGTCCTGGGATTACAGCCACGAGCCACCACGCAGGGCTGTGAATGATTTAGAGCTGAAAGAAAAAGTAATGGTTCTCAAAGTGTGGTCCAAGGTCCCTAAGAGGTGAGGTGAGTTGCTAGGATTTTCACGCCTTAAGCAAACAGGAAACAGCACATCCTAACAGATTGAATGCAGAAGAAGGGAATCTAACTGTCTTCATTTAAGCCAAACATTAAAGTGATCTGCAAAACAATATCATACTTACACATGTTTTGGGAAAAATATAGTTATTTTTCTTTAAAATGTGTTATATTTCTAGTTAGTGGATTTATTACTGTTTTCAAGTGACTGCTTTTTTTTTTTTTTTTGAGATAGTCTCCCTCTGCCGCCCAGGCTGGAGTACAATGGCGCCATCTCGGCTCACTATAACCTCTGCCTCCTGGGTTCAAGCAAGTCTGCCTCAGCCTCCCAAGTAGCTGAGATTACAGGCCCCTGCCACCACGACTGGCTAATTTTTTTGCATTTTTAGTAGAGACGGGGTTTTGCCATGTTAGCCAGACTGATCTCAAACTCCTGACCCACTTTAGCTTCCCAGAGTGCCAGGATTACAGGCGTGAGCCACTGCACCCAGCTGACTACGTATTTTAAAAATATTTTCTCAGTTTTCTAATATGAAAAATATTGACAGATAAAATTTTTTTTCAAAAGTTCTTAGGGCTGGGCATGGTAGCTCACGCTTGTAATCCCAGCACTTTGGGAGGCCGAGGTGGGCAGATCAGGTGCAGGAGTTCAAGACTAGCCTGACCAACATGGTGTAACCCCATATCTACTAAATATACAAAAAAAAAAAAAAAAAAAATTAGCAGGGTGTGGTGGTGCGCACCTGTAATCCCCGCTACTCAGGAGACAGGCAGGAGAATTGCTTGAACCTGGAAGGCGGAGGTTGCAGGGAGCCAAGATCGCACCACTGCACTCCAGTCTGGGTGACAGCGAGACTCTGTCTCAAAAAAAAAAAGTTTCTTTGGCGTCTTTGACAATTTTTAAGAATGTAAAAGGATTCCGAGACCAAAAAATTTAAGAATCTGTGCCTTAGAGACTGTTAACAACCCCCTCATTGTTCAAATGAGAAATGATAATGATGCTGACATTTAAGTAGTGCTCTGGTACATGTGGCAGGCCTTTTTATCAGGCCTTTTTATAAGCACTTTACTTGAGGGTACTATTATATCTTCATGTTACTGATAAGGCAAGTGAGGCACAGAGAGGTTAAATTGACTTGCCCAAGGCCATGTTGCTAATCACTGCTGGAGCCACAATTTGAGCCCCGATGTTGACTACAGTTTTCTGCCACTTCCATGAGGTCTGGAAAGGGTCAGAAGGCCCATGCCATCTGGTTACTTCACCAGCTCTCTGTCGTCTGCCAATCTCACAGTCACTATGCAGGAGTCACTGAGGCCTCAATTCTGCTTTGCAGTCTTCATCCCAAATTCTGCCACCCTGAATGTTTTCAAGCAAGGCCTTACAATTGGCTGTACAAAGCCTTGATTTTTTTCAAATCTATGTCCACTTCTATTTCAACCACACATTCCTCTCTTGTGACCATGCTGGAAACGCTAATCATCTGTCTTATTGTAACTTCCTGTTTTTCAGTTTTCTTACTCTCTACTACTAAACCTTTTTTTTTTTTTTTAAATATACAGTGTCTTGCTGTGTCACCCAGGCTGAAGTGCAGTGGTGCATCATGGGTCACTGCAACCTTGAATTCCTGGGCTCAGCCGGGCGCGGTGGCTCAAGCCTGTAATCCCAGCACTTTGGGAGGCCGAGATGGGTGGATCACGAGGTCAGGAGATCGAGACCATCCTGGCTAACACGGTGAAACCCCGTCTCAACTAAAAAAATACAAAAAACTAGCCGTAGCCGGGCGAGGTGGCGGGCGCCTGTAGTCCCAGCTACTCGGGAGGCTGAGGCAGGAGAATGGCGTGAACCTGGGAGGCGGAGCTTGCTGTGAGCTGAGATCTGGCCACTGCACTCCAGCCTAGGCGACACAGCCAGACTCCGTCTCAAAAAAAAAAAAAAAAAGAATTCCTGGGCTCAAGCAATCATCTGTATTTCTCAGCGGACACTGAGTAGCTGGGACTACAGGCATGCACCACACTGCACCCAGCTCATTTTCTTATTTTTTGTAGAGACAAAGGTCTCACTTTGTTGCCTAGGCTAGCCTTGAACTCCTGGCTTTAAGTGATTCTTCCACCTCAGCCTCCCAAAGTGCTGGAATTAATAGGTGTGAGCCACCACTCCTGGCCTAATCCTTGATGTTTGCAGTTGCTGTTATGGTGTTTGTTTGTTTGTCTGTTTGTTTTTCGGAGACAGAGTCTCACTCTGTTACCTAGGCTGGAGTGCAGTGGTGCGATCTCAGCTCACTGCAACCTCCGCCTCCTGGGTTCAAGTGATTCTCCTGCCTCAGCCTCCCGAGTAGCTGGGAATACAGGCGCCCACCACTACGCCCAGCTAATTTTCATATTTTTAGTAGAGACAGGGTTTCACCATGTTGGCCAGGCTGGTCTTGAACTCCCGACCTCAAGTGATTCATCCTCCTTGGCCTCTCAAAAGTGCTGGGATTGCAGATGTGAGCCACCGTGCCCGGCCATTTTTTCTTTTGTTTTTTCCCTTTTTAACTGCATTCTCTACCTGACCCAACTGGTGCCCTGTGGTCAACTCAGACTTCTCATTCATGCCCTCAGCTTCTTAAACCCCTCATCCTCAAACTGTACCAACTTTGCAAGCTTCCAAACCTGAATTGCCTGACTCAGTTTATCCCTATGTATATCTGCTTGGGGTGTAGAATATAGCAACTAAAAATGATAGAAGTGTACAGATTGTGGTTGTTATAAATCTAGGGCATTCAACTACAGTTGGACCTCAGTGCCATTGAGCAATCTTTGTCTGTGGTCAGAACCGTCTACTATAAACATTCACCTCTTGGTTCCAACTGCTTACTCACCGACGTGCCTAATAGATAACCTCACCTTCTATATCACAGAGGGAGGAAAGTTCAAAATGCAGGAACTTTCACTTCCTACTGTAAGCCTCCAAGGGAATGTGTACATCTGCATCCTGCTGCATCGTGCATGGAGATATCCTTTCTGTTCAGCCCTTCCTCTGTTATGATCCCACTTCATCCCATCTCTGGGATCTTACTCCTTCAGCCACCTGCTTGGCACCTGTACTTTCTTTTTTTTTTTTTTTTTTTTTTTAAAAAGACATTTATTCAGCGTCACGATCAGACTATTACATTTAGCAATCAACAGCATGGGTGCAAAAAAAAAAAATCTACATTAAAACCCTTTGTTGGAATGCTTTACACTTTCCACAGAACAGAAACTAAAATAACCTGTTATACAATTAGTCACAAATACAGTCCTCGAGTTTTTTGCCCATACACATGAGTATTTGTCTAAAACATGTCTTCTTTGTAGCAGCTAGGCCCTGCCACCACTGTGCTTGGCTGAGTTCACAAATCTGTTGTAACCTGTAGCTTCCCTGTCACTTCTCTGGCTCTCCTCTCCTGCTAAGCTTTGTTTCCTAATTAAAATCTTCTGCCACTGCCATAGCTACTGCTGCTGCTGGAACCGCCATAGCCACCTTGGTTTCGTGGTTTTGCAAAGTATTGGCCTCCACCGCCATAGGGGCCAGAGCTTCTGCCTCCAAAATTTCCTCCCTTCATGGGTCCAAAATTTGAAGACTGATTGTTGTAATTGCCAGAATCATTGTAGCTTCCACCACCTCCAAAATTGCTTCCATCATTACCAAATCCATTATAGCCATCCCCACTGCCACCATATCCACCACCACCACAGCTGCCACCAAAGCCACCACGACCACTGAAGTTTCCTCCACGACCGAAGTTGTCATTCCCACCGAAACCACCTCCACGACCACCACCAAAGTTTCCAGAACCACTTCGACCTCTTTGGCTGGATGAAGCACTAGCCATCTCTTGCTTTGACAGGGCTTTCCTAACTTCACAGTTGTGGCCATTCACAGTATGGTATTTCTGAATGACAATCTTATCCACAGAGTCATGGTCATCAAAGGTTACAAAGGCAAAGCCCCTTTTCTTGCCACTGCCTCGGTCAGTCATGATTTCAATCACTTCAATTTTCCCATACTGTTCAAAATAATCTCTTAGGTGATGTTCTTCAGTGTCTTCTTTAATGCCACCAACAAATATCTTTTTCACAGTTCAGTGGGCACCTGGTCTTTGAGAATCTTCTCTTGAGACAGCTCTCTTTGGTTCCACAACTCTTCCGTCCACCTTGTGTGGCCTTGCATTCATAGCTGCATCCACCTCCTCCACAGTGGCATATGTGACAAACCCAAAGCCCCTGGAACGCTTGGTGTTTGGATCTCTCATTACCACACAGTCCGTGAGCGTTCCCCATTGCTCAAAATGGCTCCTCAGGCTCTCATCGGTTGTTTCAAAGCTCAACCCTCCAATGAAGAGCTTCCTCAGCTGTTCGGGCTCTTTAGGAGACTCTGACTTAGACATGACGGCAGGGAGAAGAGAGACTTTAACGATGCTTCTTCGGCGGCGTCCACGGGCCGGCACCTGTACTTTCAGCTGCTCAGCCTCTACTGGTCCGTTGCCCTCAGCCAAAAGACACCCCTTCAACCCTGTACTCCCTCTGGTTATTACCCTATTGTTTCTCTCCATGGATAATCTTCTTGAAAGAATTGTCACTCCCCTTCCTCAGCTTAGAAACTGGTTTATCTGATTGCCTGATTTTTGGTGCTGTTGGTCACCCTCTCATTTTCTGGGATACCACTTTCATCATCTTCCCTTTCATGTCTTTGCTCTTTTTGTATCCCCTATTGGATTGAGCAAAGTCACCAACCTAGTCAAGTCACCCCCAACCCGCAAGATGAAACACAGCAGTCATCCTAGACTCTTTCCTCCCATTTATCTTCCAGAGCCAATTGCCAAATCCTGTGACGTTTACCCATTAAACATCTGCCAAATCAATCCCTTTCTCTTTATTCCCATGGCCACCAAACCATTCCAGACTGCTGCCATCTCTTCTCGAGATGTGGCGTGATCTTGGCTCCTCACCAACAATCATACTCCCTTATGTGGTCTTTTGTACTGCCCTGAGCAATAATGATGCTGAAGGCCACCCCCCTGCAAGAGAAGTCTATGCCAGAGAACAAGAGTGACCAGAAGAGGTTATGCTCACAGAAGTCAGAGAAGCAGAGTCTTCAGGCAGGGAGACCATTGGTGTCCACCCAGCAGAGATACCTCATGAGATAGATTGAAGTGTGGCCCCTGGATTTCAGAAATGGATGTCATCTGTCCATGGAGGAGGAGGGTCAGAAGCTACATTGCAGTAGGCTGAAGGGAGTCCTTGGAAGCCTAGAAACTGACAGTAGCTATAGATGACTTCTAGAAGATGAGCTGAAATAAGAATATGAAACAAATTCAACCACTAGGAATCAAATAAATCCAAATTAAAAGGAGACACCATTTCATCTTTTTTTTTTTTTTTTTGAGGCGGAGTCTTGCTCTGTCGCCCGGACTGGAGTGCAGTGGCCGGATCTCAGCTCACTGCAAGCTCCGCCTCCTAGGTTTACGCCATTCTCCTGCCTCAGCCTCCCGAGTAGCTGAGACTACAGGCGCCCGCCACCTCGCCCAGCTAGTTTTTGTATTTTTAGTAGAGACGGGGTTTCACCGTGTTAGCCAGGATGGTCTCGATCTCCTGACCTCATGATCCGCCCATCTCGGCCTCCCAAAGTGCTGGGGTTACAGGCTTGAGCCACCGTGCCTGGCCCATTTCATCTCTTAAATTGGCAGAAAAATAATTTTAATAATACTTGATAATGAGGGTGTCAAGAAAGGAACATGACTTGTTACAAGCATTCCAAATGGGATTTTATGGTAGGTTTCAAGAGCCATAGATTTTTGCCCATTCTTTGCCACAGCAGTCCCAGCTCAACTTAGCCTATTTAGGTAATTACTGATACATACAAAGATTTTAGACACAAGGATGTTTATCACAGTGTTCTTTTTAATATTTAAAATTGAAAACCTATAAATTATTGTCTATCCAAACTAAAAGCATCAACTAAAAATGGGTAATGAACTAGAAATGTATTTATGATATGTTTTTAGCGAAAAAGCAGGTTATAAAACATTCTTTTCTAAATTATGTATGTACAGCCTGATGTCATTATTGTTTTTGTTTTTTGAGACTGGGTCTTCCTCTGTCACCCAGGCTGGAGGACCGTGGCATGATCATGGCTCACTGCAGCCTTGACCTCCCAGGCTCAAGCGATCCTCCCACCCTCAGTCTCCTGAGTAGCTGAGACTACAGGCATGCACCACCACGCCCAGCTAATTTTAAGTTTTTTTTTTTTTTTAGAGATGAGGTCTTGCTATGTTGCTTATGCTGGTCTGAAATTCCTGGCATCAAATGATCCTCCCACCTCAGCCTCCCAAAGTGCTGGGGTTACAAGCATGAGCCATGGCAGCTGTCCTCATTTTTTATTTGTAATAAAGAAAACATAAAGATTGGATGGATACTAGAGTCAATATGGTTATGGGTTATAATATGGATGATTTATGTTACTTTTATGTTACCTAGGTTTGTTATCTGGTGTATTGCATGATGCTGAGGTTTGGGGTATGAATGATTATGTCACTCAGGTACTAAGCATTGTACCCAGAAGGTAGGTTTTTAGCCCTTGTCTCCCTCCCTCTCTCCTCCATCTAGTAGTCCCCAATAAATACATATTTATTGAGTCTTCTGGGTCCACTGAGGACACAATGATGAAAAAGAAAACCATGTCCCCATCCTGGAGGTATTTACATTCTGGTGACAAAATTAATTGAAGCAGTTATGATTGATGTTATGAGAGCTTATGATAAGGTGTGAAGGCCTTTTTTTCCTTTTAGTTTTGAAATTTTCTGTAATTAACATACACTGGTTTCATAGCCCTTTTATTTCTTTTTTCTTTCTTTATAGAAGCTTGGCAGAGGCCGGGTGCGGTGGCTCACACCTGTAATCCCAGCACTTTGGGAGGCTGAGGCGGGTGGATCACCTGAGGTCAGGAGTTCAAGACCAACCTGGCCAATGTGCAAAACCCTGTCTCTACTAAAAATACGAAAATTAGCCAGGCGTCATGGCGGACTCCTGTAATCCTGGCTACTTGGGTGGCTGAGGCAGGAGGATCACTTGAGCCCAGGAGCTGGAGGTTGCAGTGAGCCAAGACCATGCCACTGCACTCAACAGAGCGAGACTCCATCTCAAAAAAAAAAGCTTGTCAGAGAAATAAATGACAAATAAAAGGTGGTAAATGGGACTGGGCACGGTGGCTCATGCCTATAATCCCAGCAGTTTGGGAGGCCGAGGCGGGCGGATCACCTGAGGTCGGGAGTTCGAGACCATCCTGACCAACATGGAGAAACCCCGTCTCTACTAAAAATACAAAAGTAGCCAAGCATGGTGGCTCATGCCTGTGATCTCAGCTACTTGGAAGGCTGAGGCAGGAGAATCGCTTGAACCCAGGAGGCGGAGGTTGCTGTGAGCCGAGATTGCATCATTGCACTCCAGCCTGGGCAACAGGAGTGAAACTCCATCTCAAAAAAATTAAAAAGAAAAAAAAAAAAAAGATGGTAAGTGGAAGCCCCAGAGTGAAGGGAAGTGTTTTTGGTTTTAGGAATAGGAGAGTCTAGTGTGTTTAGCGGTTTAGGGAGAGGATCCAGGAGAGGCGGCAGAGAACTGAAGGGTGTATGTGTGTGGAGCAGTGAGGTGGGGTTGGTGAGGGTGGGAGATGGAGGGGAGAAGGAGCTTGGATGAGTTTAGCTTCCACCAGGAGCAGGATACCTCTTCCTCTGCTGGTGCTATAGAAACGGTTGCCAATCGGCCCAACGCGGTGGCTCATGCCTGTAATCCCAGCACTTTGGGAGCCCGAGGCGGGCTTATCACGAGGTCAGGAGTTTGAGACCAGCCTGGCCAGTATGGTGAAACTCTGTTTCTACTAAGAAAATACAAACATTGGCCAGTCATGGTGGCTCACACCTGTAATCCCAGCACTTTGGGAGGCCGAGGCGGGTGGATCAGGAGTTCAAGACCAGCCTGACTAAGATGGTGAAACCCCATCTCTACTAAAAATACAAAAATTAACTGGGCACGGTGGCTCACGCCTGTAGTCCCAGCTACTCCGGAGGCTAAGGCAGGAGAATCGCTTGAACCCGGGAGGCAGAGGTTGCAGTGAGCTGAGATCGTGCCACTGCACTCCAGCCTGGGCAAGAGTGAGACTGTGTCTCAAAAAAAAGAAAAAGTTGCTAGTGGAGATAAAGGTGTCCATTTGGGTAGGTCAGGAAGCTGTGGTATTCATGCCTCTTGGCCTTCATTGTCTTAGAGTGTAGGGTAAAATCATGCCATTTTTTCCCTCTGTGCCTCTTAAGTTTGTATTCCTTCCTCCTTTAAAAATCAGCTGTAAGGGCTGGATGTGGTGGCACATGCCTGTAGTTCCAGCTACTTGTGAAGCTGAGGCGGGAGGACCACTTGAGCCTGGGAGATTGAGGCTGCAGTGAGCTATGATTGCTGCTGTCACCAGCGTGGGTGACAGCAACACCTTGTCTCTTGGAAAAACACAAAAAAATCAGCTGCAGACCCCTGCCTTTGTGAACCTTTTCTTGAAGGAAAGCGTGTGGGTTGGGGCCACTTGCAGTGGAATCACCGGGAGGGGAGTGGAGGGAGGAGGGAACGTGCTCAGAATAAATATTCAATGTCCCTGAGCATTCCTAGATCAACCGGATCAGGATCTCTGAAGGCTGGGACTCAAAGATTGGCATTTGAAAGAACACCCGTGGGGATCGTGATGGTGCAATAAAGTTGGAGAACCACCTCTCTAAGTGCTCCCAATTCCTTTTACAATTCTCTATTATTGCAATTAATCCTTTCACTTCCCCCACTGGGCTGCCTTTGGGCGGGAGTAGGTGTCTTTGTTTACATACTTCTAGCACAGCCCTGCAGTTGGCTATCATAGTGGGCTTTGGGTGCTCATTTGTGAAATGAATGATGTGTACAAAACTGGAACCCAAGTGTCCTGATTCCCAGACTCATAATTTGCCCTATCACATTTTATCTCTGGAAGCTGCTGAATTCCTCATGAAGGCATTTCCTGCTCCAACTGTGCCTAAAACTCATATGCCAATTTAAAAACCACAAATCCCCATAGATTCTCTGAAGAAGGAGACAGGGTATGGGGGATTGTTTGCTCTAAGGAAGGTTAGAAAATGAGGTCACCTGAAAGTGAAGGGAGTGGGATGTACACAAAGTGGATGAGCAAGCCCTTGGAGCAGGTCTGTTCCAAGTGTGTCACCCAGGTCTCCCCAAAAACCGCCAAGGAGTTAGAAACATACTATAGAAAAGATCCCTGAAATGTAACACTTGAGAAGCTGGATGCTCAGGAGGTAATGAGTCATAGAATGCTTGTGTGTGGACTGCATGGAATCCAGAAAAGGGGAAGCCATAGGTTAGAAATTATAGCATCTCAGCCGGGTGCAGTGGCTCACGCCTGTAACCCTAGCACTTTGGGAGGCGGAGGTGGGTGGATCACCTGAGGTCAGGAGTTCGAGAACAGTCTGGCCAACATGGCTTCGCTGTCTCTACTGAAAATGGAAAAATTAGCCAGTGTGGTGGCAGGTGCGTATAATCCCAGCTACTCAGGAGGCTGAGGCAGGAGAATCGCTTGAACCCGGCGGGGTGGAGGTTGCAGTGAGCCGAGATTGTGCCACTTCATTCCAGCCTGGGCGAAAAAGCAAAACTCTGTCTCAAAAAAAAAAAAAAAAAGAAGAAGAAATTAGAATTTATAGAGTTGTAATATCCAAAGATAAAGATGCTCTGATACCACTGGCTAGTGCAGTTAATTTAGAAAGAACTCGTCCAAAAGAATGCGAATTCATCTTAGGAGAAATGGGTGTTTCCGCCAAGAACAGCTCATCCCTTTTCTTTTATCATTCAGTAACTCTTTATAGAGTTCCTGCAATGTGTCAGGGGCTGTATTCACTGTGTCTTTTTGGTGATATGACAGTGGGCAAAACAGGTACAGGATGTACCCTTGAGAACTCACAGTATTATTCTTGTTTAGTCATCAAGTTTCTAACCTGTAATTTGATATGCTTTGTGGATTTGCCTGCCGCTCTGAAAAATGACCAAAACCAATTATTTTGCCAGGTAGGCCTCCTGTTTCACGTTAATAACATTCTAGTTGTGAGTCATTTATGACTTGGGTGAGAGAGCATAAAACAAACAGTTCCACTAGGGGTTGATTTTTCCCTGGACAAATGGGTATACAGAGCTGGGCCTGCTGATGAGCTCAGCAAGACGTCCCCACCCTGGGAAGCCCTGCCAACGGCCAGCACCTTGTATTCAGCAGACTCCAGCCACACACAGGCTCAGTCACAGCCTCTGGCCCCATTAGGAATGTGTGTGTCCTTTCCTGCCTGAATGGCCCACTGAGAAGTCATTGGGAAAATTCTTGGAGCATCGGATTCCTGGATGTCTTGAATTCCAAAGAGCTTGAATCAGCACAAAGCTTAGGGCCCAGGGCTGTATTTTAAAGGAAGACACAATAGGGGCAGGTGATGGGAAATGGAGGAGAGTGGACGCGGTGGGAACAGACTTCAGGCTGCACCTGTGACTGAGGACAGCCCCCAAATTCTTAGTTCTGAGAGAAACCCCAGAGGGCCAAAAACAGCATCTCAGTTCCTGGTAATCCTGTAAAACAGGCTTCTATCAGACCTGGCTCTTAAAAAATACTCACTTAAGCTGGATCCAGGTTTGGGGCCCTGAGGCTTATATATTTGGGACAGGCAACTCTTACGAAAGAAATGCAGGGCTGGGCGTGGTGGCTCAAGCCTGTAATCCCAGCACTTTGGGAGGCCGAGACGGGCGGATCACGAGGTCAGGAGATCGAGACCATCCTGGCTAACATGGTGAAACCCCGTCTCTATTGAAAAATACAAAAAGGTAGCCGGGTGAGGTGGCGGGCTCCTGTAGTCCCAGTTACTGGGGAGGCTGAGGCATGAGAATGGCGTAAACCCGGGAGGCGGAGCTGAGATCCGGCCACTGCACTCCAGCCTGGGCGACAGAGTGAGACTCTGTCTCAAAAAAAAAAAAAAAAAAGGAAGAAATGCAAAATTAGATACAGGGCTTGGAAGCCCTGTTTGAGGAAGCAAGGGACCCTGAAGTATAAGCTTCAGTAGTTTCACAGTAAATCCGCCTATGTGTTCATTCTGGAGAGTAAAAATATCCCGTGTCTGTGATCCCAAAGGATCAGAGAGCTTTCTGGATGCTTAGAGGAAGGAAGGAAGCAGGGATGAGAGCAACTTCAATGTTTTAACTCATTGATCTTATTAATAAATCACATTCCCTTTTCTTCATCCCTTACATTCAGTTAGAGGTTTAAATGCTAGACTTGGCCAGGTGTGGTGACACACGCTTGTAATCCCAGCACTTTGGGAGGCCAAGGTGGATGGATCGATCACTTGAGCCAGGAGTTCGAGACCAGCCTGGGCAACATGGCAAAACCCCATCTCTACAAAAAAAAAAAAAAAAATACAAAAAATTAACCTGATATGGTAGTGCATATCTGTAGTTCCAGCTACTTGGGAGGCTAAGGTGGGAGGATCACCTGAGCCCAGGAGGTTGAGGCTGCAGTGAGCCATGATTGCGCCACTGCACGCCAGCCTGGATGACAGAGCAAGACCCTGTCCAAAAAAAAAAAAAAAAAAAAATCTACACTCTGAGCTACTTGAGGATAGCAATCATATCTTATTTGTCTTTGAATCCCAAGTACTTTGCAAATAGCATA
Source organism: Piliocolobus tephrosceles (assembly GCF_002776525.5). Lineage (NCBI taxonomy): Eukaryota > Metazoa > Chordata > Mammalia > Primates > Cercopithecidae > Piliocolobus > Piliocolobus tephrosceles. The sequence continues at coordinate 85,979,091 of NC_045448.1, read as the reverse complement.
AGTAAAATATTTGTTGAATGGATGAATGAATGAGTGAGTGAGCAAGCGAGTGAGTGAATTCTCCCAGGAACTGAGACCTGATAGTCATATATTCCCCTCTCCCTTCCTTTTGACTGCTCTGGCAGGTGGCATAGACTAACCATGAGCTCTGGAGTAAAGACCTGAGTTGAATCCCAGTTTTGCCACATACCATCAGGGTGACCCTGGGAAAGTAACCTAACATCTCTCAGCCTCAGTTTCTTTATCTCTAGAAGAGAGCCAGTAATACTTCCCCTCAAGGTTGCTGTGAGAATCAGTAATAAAGTGCCTGGTATGTCATAGTTCTTAACAAATGTTGACTATTATATTATTACTTTAGGTCCAGGGTAGGCAAACTAGCCCATGGGCCAAATCTGGCTCCCCACCACCATTTTTGTAAATAAAGTTTTATTGGAACACAGTTATGCCTATTTTACTTTTTTTTGTTTGTTTGTTTTGAAGCAGAGTCTCTGTCATCCAGGCTGGATTGCAGGGGTGCCATCTCAGCTTACTGCAACCTTCACCTCCTGGTTCAAGCAATTCTTCTGCCTCAGCCTCCCGAGTAGCTGGGATTTAGGCATGCGCCACCGTGCCTAGCTAATTTTTCTTTTATTTCCTTTTCTTTTATTTTTTTGAAATGGAGTTTTGCTCTTTTTGCCCAGGCTGGTGTGCAATGGCGCGATCTCGGCTCACCACAACCTCTGCCTCCTGGGTTCAAGCAATTCTCCTGCCTTAGCCTTCCGAGTAGCTGGGATTACAGGGGCATGCCACCAAGCCTGGCTAATTTTGGTATTTTTAGTAGAGATGGGGTTTCACCATGTTGGCCAGGCTGGTCTCGAACTCCTGACCTCAGCTGCCCACCTCAGCCTCCCTAAGTGCTGGGATTACAGGTGTGAGCTGCTGCGCCCAGCCCTAATTTTGTATTTTTAGTAGAGACAGCGAAGCCATGTTGGTCAGGCTGGTCTTGAACTCCAGTGATCCGCTTGCCTTGGCCTCCCAAAGTGCTGGGATTACAGGTGTGAGCCACCTCACCCAGCCTGTTACTTCTTATCTATGGCTACTTTCATGCTACAACAGCATAGTTAAAAAATTGATACACAGATCTTATGGCAAGCAAAGACTAAAATATTTCCCACATGGCCCTACAGCAAAAATTTGTTAGCCTCTGATTTAGGCCTTTATCACTTTACTCTCAACTTGTAGCTGTCTCTTAACTGGTCCCCTAGCCTCTTGTCTTTCTCCCATTCTATTCTTTCTCTACTCTGTGGCCAGTTGTTTCTTTTTCTTTTTGAGACAGAGTCTCGCTCTGTTGCCCACACTGGAGTGCAGTGGCCCAATCTTTGCTCACTGCAAGCTCTGCCTCCCAGGTTCAAGTAATTCTCATGCCTCAGCCTCCTGAGTAGTCGGGATTACAGGTGTGTGCCACCACGCCCAGCTAATTTTTGTATTTTTAGTAGAGATGGAGTTTCACCATGTTGGCCAGGCTGGTCTAGAACTCCTGACCTCAAGTGATCCACCTGCCTCGGCCTCCCAAAGTGCTAGGACATCAACCACCGTGCCTGGCCCTTCTTTTTCTTGTTTTTTTAGACATGGTGTCTCTAAAAAGCCATTGCGACCAAACTTTTTTGTTTTTCTGTTTTGTGTTTTTTGAAATGGGGTCTCTTTCTGTCACCCAGGCTGGAGTGCAGTGGCATGATCATGGCTCACTGCAGCCTCAGACTCCTGGGCTCAAATAGTCCTCCCACCTCAGCCACAGGAGTAGTTGGGACTACAGGCATGTACCACCACACCCAGCTGATTACAATTTGTTTGTTTGTTTGTTTTTGAGATGGAGTCTCACTCTATCGTGAAGGCTGAAGCACAGTGGTGTGATCTCGGTTCACTGCAACCCCACCTCCCAGGTTCAAGCAATTCTTCTGCCCCAGCCTCCCGAGTAGCTGGGACTACAGGCGCCCGCCACCATGCCTGGCTAATTTTTGTATTTTTAGTGGAGAGGGGGTTTCACCATATTGGCCAGGCTGGTCTCGAACTCCTGACTTTGTGATCCACCTGCCTCGGACTCCCAAAGTGCTGGGATTACAGGCGTGAGCCACTGCTCCTGGCCCCAATTTTTTGTTTGTTTTTTTTTTTTTTTTGTAGAGACAAAGTCTCACTATTTTGCTGAGGCTAATCTTGAACTCCTGGACTAAAGCAATCTGCCTGCCTTGGCCTCCCGAAGTGCTGGGATTACAAGCATAAGCCACCGTGTCCAAACCAGATGGACACTTTAGATAGAGTCTATTAGGCTTGCCTTTAGCTTTCTGCTGTCCTGTCGTCTCATCGCATCCTGTTACGTAGTCCATAGCTCACTTCATTCCAGGGGGCAGGTTGAAAGCAGACTCAGCTCTGTTTGTCCTTGGCTGATCCCTGAGTTCATGCTGCTGTTTCCCATACCTTCGCTTTATAATCTGGCACCAGGAGCCAGTGGCCAGCGACAGCCACTGCGCTTACATGTTTTCTCAGAAATCGTTACCCATCCCTGGGCTTGGCCTTTAGTTTTCGTCTTGCGGTCCTTTCTTGCTGTCTTCATTGCTTGCCTTGTAGATTGGATTTCTGACTCTGAGTACCTGGAGCACTTGATCCTGCCTTTGTTCTCCTAGGCACTGATCCATCAGAACTCAGAGAAAACACAGGCTTAGAAATCAACACTGGCATCATCCCTGCACTGCATGGCCAGATCTGTGCCTCACTCCACATATCCTGGCCCCAGTATGATTTCATGTACATTCCCAAGAACTTTTGATGTAGACCTGGATTATATCTGCTATGTTTTGTTGGGATTCAGTGTTGTAGCATGGGGTGCTGACATTGTCCCTTTTTGGGAACCCACCCCCGACTCCAATTTCTTTACCAATCCCAGTCTGCAAACTAGTTCCTGATTTTGAGCTTCAACTTGTTCTTCTGTTGCTGAATACTGTCCCAGACTATTTTCTATCAGTGTTCTGAGTTTTCTTGAGTTTTTCGAACCCGAGGTCCTGTGCTCTCTCTCTCTGCACCACTGCTGCCACCATCCTAATGCTGAGGCCAACTCTCAGAATTCAAATGGACAGACATCAGGGATCACGGGTCCAGAAGTACAAATAGTGGCTCATCCCACCCAGTAGAGTTCATTCACTCATGGAAAGCACTTAGTGTAGTATCTGGCCCACAGTAAGCCTATATCAGCATTTATTGATAATTAGGATGTGCCAAAATGAAGCACATACTCTCTCTTATACAGGGAGATCTTTGGGATGAAAAATGAAGGTAAGTCACCAAGGAATGTGGTTCATTGGCATAATAATATGTACTTTTTTTTTTTTTTTTAGACGCGGTTTCACTCTTTTTGCCCAGGCTGGAGTACAGTGGCACGATCTTGTCTCACCGCAACCTCCACCTCCCGGGTTCAAGCAATTCTTCTGCCTCAGCCTCCTGAGTAGCTGGGATTACAGGCATGCACCACCACACCTGGCTAATAATATGTAACTTTTTGAAAATTATTTAGTTTTTGAGATGGTCTCACTTTGTCACTGAGGCTGGAGCGCAAGTGGCTCAGTCACAGCTCACTGCAGCCTTGACCTCCTGGGCTCAAGCAATCTTCCCACCTCAGCCTCCTGAGTAGTTGAAACTACAGGCGAGTGCTACCACATCTGGCTAATTAAAAAAATTTTTTTGTAGAGATGATGTCTTGCTATGTTGCTCAGGCTGGTCTCAGACTCCTGCACTCAAGCAGTCCTCCTGCCTTGGCCTCCCAAAGTACTGGGATTGCAGGCATGAGCCACTGTGCCCAGCCTAATCTGTAGTTTTATGGTTATTTACATACCATAAAATTCACACTCTTCGAAAGGTTTTTAGTATGTTAACGAAGTTATGTAACCATCCCCACCATCTAATTCTAGAACATTTTCATCAGCCTACACCCATTAGCAGTCATTTCCCTTTTCTCCCACCCTCGGTCTCAGGCTGCCATGAATCTACTTTCAGTGTCCATGGATTTGCCTGTTCTGGACATTCCATAAAAATGGAATCATATATACTATGTGGCCTTTTGTTTCTGTTTTTGATTTTTTCTTTTGAGACGGAGTCTTGCTCTGTCGCCCAGGCTGGAGTGCAGTAGTGCGATCTTGGCTCACTGCAAGCTCTGCCTCCCGGGTTCGAACGATTCTCCTGCCTCACCCTCCCAAGTAGCTGGGATTACAGGTGCACACCACCATGCCTGGCTAAGTTTTGTACTTTTTAAAAATGGAGATGGGGTTTCACCATGTTGGCCAGGCTGGTCTCGAACTCCTGACCTCAGGTGATCTGCCCACCTTAGCCTCCCAAAGTGCTGGGATTACAGGCATGAGCCACTGCACCGGGCCTTGTGTCTGTTCTTTCACTTAGCACAACGTCCTCAAGGTTCATCCATGTTGTAGCATGTCTCAGTACATCTCATGGCTGCATAATATAGCCTATTGTATGGATATACTACATTGTGTTCAGCCATTCATCAGTTGATGAGCATTTGTGTTGTTTCTACTTTTGGCTATTGTGAATAGTGCTGCTATGAACATTTGTGTAAAAGTTTTGTGTGGACACTTGTTTTGATTTCTCTTGGGTATATACCTACAAGTGGAATTGCTGGGTTATATGGTACCTCTGTTTAACTTTTTGAGAAACTGCCAAATTGTTTTCCACAGCAATTGTGCTGTTTTACATTCTTACCTTCAGTGGATGAGGGCTTCAACTTCTACACACATCCTTACTGACACTTGTTATGGTCCCTCTTTTTATTATATCCATTCTAGTGGATGTGGGGTAGTATCTCATGGTTTTGATTTGCACTTGTCTAATAACTGATAATGTTGAGCATCTTTTCTTTTCTTTCTTTCTTTTTCTTTTTTTTTTTTTGAGATGGAGTCCTGCTCTGTTGCCCAGGCTGGAGTGCAGTGGCACAGTCTCAGCTCACTGCAACCTCCAACTCCCGGGTTCAAGCGATTCTCTTGCCTCAGCCTTCCAAGTAGCTGGAATTACAGGCGCCTGCCACCGTGCCTGGCTAATTTTTTTGTATTTTTAGTAGAGACGGGGTTTTGCCATGTTGGCCACACTGGTCTCGAACTCCTGACCTCAGGTAATCTGCCCGCCTCAGCCTCCAAAGTGCTGGGTTTACAGGCATAAGCCATCACGCCCAGTCGAGCATCTTTTCTTGTGCTTATTGGCCACTTGTATGTCTTCTTGGGAGAAATATCTATAGCAATATATAACTTTACACACATATATCCATCTTTTCTAGTACAGTCTGAGGCTGTGCAGGAGGTCTGACAATTGCTTCTTCAGTTACTATCAGTGGTTAGAGTGGAGGGGACATATCCTGAGACATGCTTGGAGGAGAAGGAAACTGTGTTGGTTGATATTTTTCCTCAAAGTTGCTTCTCTTGACTGTCAGGTGGCATATGACTGTGGGGATTAAATTGAGTACTGAATATGGGCAGGGTGATATTCAGCAACTCACACTGGTTCAGTGATGTCAATTATTTAAGTTCTGCATCTGGCCGAGTGCAGTGGCTTATGCCTGTAATCCCAGCACTATGGAGGCCAAAGTGGGAGAATCGCTTGAGTCTGGGAGGTCGAGGCTGTAGTGAGCCATGATTGCACCACCCCACTGTACTCCAGCCTGTATGAAAGAGCAAGACTGTGTCTCAAAAAAAAAAAAAAAAAAAAAA
>NC_045448.1:85968907-85973253 GCF_002776525.5 Piliocolobus tephrosceles | reverse complement strand
AGGGAGGGAGGAAGGAAGGAAGGAAGGAAGGAAGGAAGGAAGGAAGGAAGGAAGGAAGGAAGGAAGAAAGGAAGGAAGGAAAAATGAAAAAGTTCTGCATCTGTTCTGACTGGCTGATGTCTGAGCCATAATCCTTTTTTTTTTTGAGACGGAGTCTTGCTCTGTCGCCCGGCTGGAGCGCAGTGGCCGGATCTCAGCTCACTGCAAGCTCCGCCTCCCGGGTTTACGCCATTCTCCTGCCTCAGCCTCCCGTGTAGCTGGGACTACAGGCGCCCGCCACCTCGCCCGGCTAGTTTTTTGTATTTTTAGTAGAGACGGGGTTTCACAGTGTTAGCCAGGATGGTCTCAATCTCCTGACCTTGTGATCCGCCCGTCTCGGCCTCCCAAAGTGCTGGGATTACAGGCTTGAGCCACCGCGCCTGGTCTGAGCCATAATCCTTATTGAACATTTGGAATACCATGCCTGCCTGTACAGTATCAAGCACTCGTGCCTGGCAAATACTTGGTAATTGCTACTTTTCTTTCTTTCTTTCCTTCTTTCCTTCCTTTCTTTCCCTTCCCTTTCCTTACCCCCCTTTCCTCCCTCCCTCCCCTCCTTCCTCCCTCCCTTCCTCTCTCTCTTTCTCTCTCTCTTTTCTTTTCTTTTTTTTTTGAAACGGAGTTTCACTCTTATTGCCCAGGCTGGAGTGCAGTGGCATGATCTCGGCTCACTGCAACCTCTGCCTTCCGGGTTCAAGCAATTCTCCTGCCTCAGCCTCCCGAGTAGCTGGGATTACAGGCGTCCGCCACGAAGCCCAGCTAATTTTCTGTATTTTAAATAGAGACAGGGTTTCACTGTGTTGGCCAGGCTGGTCTCAAACTCCTGACCTCAGGCGATCCACCTGCCTCGGCCTTCCAAAGTGCTGGGATTACAGACGTGAGCCACCGCGTCCGGTCTCTTTCTTTCTTTCAACAGGATCTCGCTCTCTTGCCCAGGCTGGAGTGCAGTGGTACGATCATGGCTCACTGCAGCCTTGAACTGCTGGATTCAAGCAATTCTCCTGCCTCAGCTTCTGAGTAGCTGGGATTGCTTACAGGCATGTGCCACTGTGCCCAGCTAATGTTTGAAATGATATCCTTCCCTTTACTTTTGGGCTCCTTTATGTCACTCCATCAGTGACAGTAGGCCATCCTCGGCTCGTATCTATGTTTCATTGTTCTGCATCCCTGAATTTTCACCTCATGCCGGACCCTGAAGTCTGCTTTGATGCTCTTTGGTGAGTGTTCTGGTTCTTTATTATGAAAATGAGATTTTTCTGTACAGCCCTTTGCGTTGGCAACTTTGGTAATTGCTCCTATTTCCACAGTTGCCCCTGGAGCCACAATGTCTATTAATGAAAGAGTCCACTCTTAAAGGAAGTATTTCTGTATCGACACATTGGGTTCACACTTACTAATGTTCTCACTCACTGATAGCCATGGTGGCCATTAACTGATGTAAATGTTGAAAAAGAAAGTGTTAATTGTGAGATTGTTAATGCTGAACAAGTGGAAACAATTTAAATGTTATTAACAGGGACTGGCTAAATAAAGCATGATACAGCCATATATTGCACAGGTTGGCATACTTTTTCTGTAAAGAGCTAGATAGTAAAGTCTCTGGACTTTGTAGGCAACAGAGTCTCTGATGCAACCTTTTAATTCTGCTACTATTGTGCAAAAGTAGGCTGAGACTCTATGGAAAGGAATAGGCATGGGTATGTTCCCATACAACTTCATTTAGGTGCTGGGCCATATTTGGTCTAGAGACCATACTTTGCTGACCCTAATATAATAAGTCTTACTATGTGACCATTAAAAAGAACCAAATAGAATTATATGTACTGACAAAGATGTCCATCAAGTTGTTTTGTTTTGTTTTGTTTTGTTTTGAGACGGAGTCTCGCTCTTGTTGCCCAGGCTGGAGTGCAATAGCGTGATCTCGGTTCACTGCAGACTCTGCCTCCCGGGTTCAAGCGATTTTCCAGACTCAGCCTCCTGAGTAGCTGGGATTACAGTCGTGCGTCACCACACCCAGCTAATTTTTGTGTTTTTAGCAGAGATGGGGTTTCACTATATGTTGGCCAGGCTGGTCTCTTAACTCCTGACCTCAAGTGATCCGCCCACCTCAGCCTCCCAAAGTGCTGGGATTACAGGCATGAGCCACTGCACCTGACCCCATTAGTAATTATTTTAACAGTCAGTTGTAAGATAGCAGAATGTATGGAAATTGAATGGTAGTTCAGCAAATTCATTTAAATAAGCATTTCAAGACTTCTTGCTGTCTTCTAGAAACTTTGCTAAACTAGGGATTAAAAGATGAGTATAATAATTCCTATTCTCCCGCTAAATTTTAGTTTAGCCTAAGATTATATGATACTGTGTAAGTTCTATTCTTTAATTCTTTTAAAACGAGACTTGGATAGTTAGTACTAATTCATTCAGTGGATATTTGTGGAGCACTGCTATATTTGAAGCATGGTTTTCATTGTTGGAAATACTTGGTGGACAAAATGGACAAATACTACTGTTCTTGTGGAACTTATATTATTGGGGGGGAGACAAACAGTAAAGAAATATAGTATATCAGATAGTATTAAATGCAAGGAGAAAAACCAAATAAAGCAGGGAGGAGGATAGGAAGTGCTTGCGGGCAGGGTAGGTAGGTGAAGGGACAGCTGCAGTTTTTGGAGAGTAGTTAGGGAGGCCTCACTGAGAAGATGTTGGGCAAGGACTCAAGAGAGGCAAGGAAGCGAGCCATGTGGGTATCTGGGGAAAGTGAGTTTTAGTTAGAAGGAACAGCAACCGTGGGGTGGTAGCATGCAGGGTAGGTTCAAGGAATAGAAAGAATGTCAGTGTTAGTAGTGATGGGCAGAACAAGGCAGAAATAAGGCTACAAAGAGGCTACAAAGGTGATCAGCATGGGCATGTGAAGGTGGAGGAATACATATTGTGTAGAGGTTTCCAGACCATTGTAAGGCTTAAACTTTTTCTCTTAATGACATTAAAGCAATTGGAGGGTTTTGAGCTTAGGGATTGTGTGATGTGACTGAAGTTTTAAAATAACCACTCTGACTTTTATTTTGAAAATAGACTATGATGACAAGAGCAGAGACTGGCTATTGTAACTATCCAGATGAAAAATCGACAAAGTAGCATTGGAGGTAGCAAGTGATTGCATTTGGGTTGATCTAAGATGACTTTCTGATGTATTGGATATGAATTATGATAGACAGAAAGGCGTCGGAGACAACTTCAAGGTCTTTGTGCAGAGAAATGGGAAGGACGGAGTTAGCATTGACTGAGATTGGATGACTTGGGAAGAATAGGTTGGGGGTGCAGATCAGGAGGTCAGTTTTAGACTCAATGGCAGAGGCATTGCTGTGTTTTCACCAACCCTCTTTCATACACCTCTTTTCTGGTGCATCTCAGTTTCCGTCAGCAGGGCCATATGACTACTTCTGGCCCATGAAATGTAAGGAGAAGTGATAATGTGGATCATTTTGAGACTGAGGCAGTGAGAAGCCTCAGAAAGATTCTTTGGTCTCTGTGTTTTCCTAGGGTGATGACGGAGGAGAAGGCCTCAGGGAAACAAGGGAGATCCCCAATTACAGAGAATGGCTGGATTGCTGATGCACTGCATGGGGGCACATTCTCAGGGGCGTGTTAACCAACTAAGCTAATAAAGGCATGTGAAATTTTACTTTCTCTCAGGCATATGCATCAGATGTAACCATTGGGAACTCCGGGGAGTGAGTTGAACTTGAAATATAAATTTAGGAGGCTTCAAGATATCAGTGGCATTTCAAAACATTGTATTTGTTGAAATCCCCGAAAGAATAAGTCTAGCTAGGGACAAATTAAAAGGACTAAGCCCCGGGCACTCTAAATTTACGAGATCAAGGAGATGTTAGTTTACATAGATAGCTGCTTGATCCTGATACCCATAAGCACTGAGTTATGTTGTAGACTGTATGTGGCCACATTCAGTGAATTTTCCTTCGAGGTGCTTTTTTCCAAATTGCCAAAAACACGTATCCGTGTCACTGATTATTGGATGCACCTCTATCATAGCAGAAAGAGCACCATACAGCTATGAATAGGTATTGAGACAGTATTCACTTATTTGAGATTTCCATCAAAGTAACCAAATCGTGAAATATTTAGAAGAAAATTCAGTCAACAAACAGTTTTCATTTTTTCATTGCTTTGTTTGTAGATGTGATGTTTCTAGGCATTTCAGGTTAGGAAAGAATTAATCTAATTAGAGTTTTTTAACCTCAGCATTGTTGATATTTTGGGTCACAGAATTCTTTATAGTGTTAGGG
>NC_045448.1:85930806-85968507 GCF_002776525.5 Piliocolobus tephrosceles | reverse complement strand
GTGGTGGCTCACGCCTGTAATCCCAACACTTTAGGAGGCTGAGGTGGACAGATCACCTGATGTCAGGAGTTCAAGACCAACCTGACTGGTGGAACCGCATCTCTACTAAAAATACAAAATTAGCTTGGTGTGGTGGTGCATGCCTGTAATCCCAGCTACTCAAGAGGCTGAGGCAGGAGAATCGCTTGAACCCAGGAGGTGGAGGTTGCAGTGAGCCAAGATCATGCTATTGCACTCCAACCTGGGTGACAGAGCAAGACTCTGGCTTAAAAAAAAAAAAAAAAAAAGAATATATAGGCTGAGCATGGTGGCTCACACCTATAATCTCAGTACTTTGGGAGGCCAAGGTGAGAGGATCGCATGAGCTCAGGAGTTTGTGACCAGCCTGGGCAACATAGTGAGACCTTGTCTCTACTAACATCAAAAACAAAATCAAACAAAACAAAACAGAACATAAAGAATATATATATATATATGTACATTTGTTGGAGGGGGAGGAGAAGGGGTCAAAGTTACACTCACACGCAGACACTTGTGTTTCTATAGGGTGACAGGACACATGTCTAAACTGCAAGCAGTAACGCCAATGTGGGGCACATAGGCACTTTTTCTTACTTTATTGTTTGAATGTTGTACAATGAGAGAGCTTGGTTTTTGGAATAATTAAATGTAATTGAATTGAGATTTGTTTTGTTTTGTTTTTTTGAGACAGGATCTCACTCTGTTGCCCAAGCTAGAGTGCAGTGGTGAGATCATGGCTTACTGTAGGTTCAACCTCCTGGGCTTAAACAGTCCTCCTGCCTCAGCCTCCCGAGTAGCTGGGACTAAAGTTGCATGCCACCATGTCTGGCTAATTTTTTGATTTTTTTTTTTTTTTTTTTTTTTTGGTAGCGATGGGGTCTTACTATGTTGCCCGGGCTGGTCTCAAATTCCTGGAGACCTGGGCTTAACCAGTCCTCCTGCCTTGGACTCCCAAAGAGCTAGGATTATAGGCATGAGCCATCACGCCTGACTGGGATTTGTTTTTAAAGTTCCAAAGAGCTTTACTAGTCTTAATCGTAATGTATATAAACTTGTATTCTATGTAAAATATAACAACTTCACAATCGTAATAACCATACAGCCATCATTAGCACAGTGCTTCTCTAACCCACAACGTCTTACGGTTATAAATCGGAGTTCAGACAGATCCATGGACACAGGGGAGGTTTGGTTGAGGAGCCAGATCAGAGTCTTGGTTGGAAACATATGTGGCTGTATCTGGAACCAGGGTATGAGGCAAGCTGGGGACAGAGGGACCTCACTTCCAGCCTTTTCTATCAGCAACCCTCTCACATAGAGCTATTTCCAGGTCTAAAGGGTCTCAAAAATGTTCCAACAGCTTCTAGCTTCCTGGTCATTAGCTGCATTTTCACCTACTGGGAGCCTTAATTCTGCATTTGCTAAAGGCCCACCGCAGGCCGGGCCCTGGTGCCAGCAGAGGAGGTTAGCACCGTCACAGCTGTGCAGAGAGGTAAAGCTCACAGCCCTGGAACACGTGCACCACGGAGGTGAGTGCAAGTGGGAGGGGACTTTGTGGAACAAGTCACATCTGAGTCACTCTGAAGTATGAATAGGAGTCCACCTCATCAACCAAGGCAGGGCAGGAAATTGCAGGCAAACAGTAGTGCAAGGATGAAGGTCCAGAGACAGAAATACTTTTGAAGGCACCATATGAAGTTTATGAACAGAGGTGGAACTGAGACGCCACAGATCAGAAAGGGGAACCAGCAGAAGGTAGCCAGCAGGGAAGACAGGAAGTCAAATTTGAGCTTTAGAGATTTTTCTGATGGTAGGGGAGGAGAATGTGTGGGTAGAGCAGTTGCTGGCCTCTTGTCCATGTAAGAAGTAATGTGGGCCTAGACTTGGAGCACAAGTGATTCAGACCTTGCTTGCCTCGCCTCTGAGCCATGCTCAAAGCTGCCCTACCAGCCTGCTGTGTCCTCTCCTCTCCTCTCCTATATTCTTGGTGTGCCAGCTCTCCCTTAGTCTTCAAACTTAAAGCTTGGGCGTCACCCCCATCAAGAAAAGTCTATTGACTGGATGTGGTGGCTCATGCCTGTAATCCCAGCTACTCAGGAGGCTGAGGCAGGGGGATCTCTTGAGCCCTGGAGTTCAAGGTTGCAGTGAACTATGATCACACCACTGCACTCCAGCCTGGGTGACAGAGGAAGACCCTGTCTCAAACAAAACAAAACAAAACAAAAAAACCCAAAAAACTCCACTGATGTCCCCACCCCATTCCCCACCATTCCTGAGCTTGGTCAGGGACCCCTGCCCTGGACTCTGCGATGCTCTGTGTATTTCTTTCTTTCTGTCTTTTTTTTTTTTTTTTTGAGACAGAGTCTCGCTGTGTTATTTAGGCTGGAGTGCAGTAGCACGATCTTGGCTCACTGCAATCTCCGCCTTCCAAGTTCAAGTGATCCTCCTGCCTTAGCCTCCTGAGTAGCTGGGATTACAGGCATGTGCCACCACACCTGGCTAATTTTCTATTTTTAGTAGAGACGGGGTTTCACCATGTTGGTCAGGCTGGTCTCGAACCCCTGACCTCATGATCTGCCCGCCTCAGCCTCCCAAAGTGCTGGGATTACAGTCGTGAGCCACCAAGCCTGGCAGCTCTGTGCATTTCTCTCTGTGTGAATCCCATTGCTTTATGATTGTGTTGTGGTTTTTGTTTTACCACTACCTTGTGATTTTCCTATCAGGTCTCATTTGTTTTTCTGACTCCAATGCCTATCACAAAGCCTGGCACAGAGAAGGTTAGAACAAATATTCTGTGATTGAATGAGTAAATGATGAATGAAAAGTGAAGATGGGAGATGAGAGAGGTATTTGGGGGTGGAATCAGGATACCTTGGCAAGTGATTGGCAGGGATAGTGCAGAGGGTGGGTGGTGAGAGGGTGGCATCGAAGATGACTGCAGGTTTTCTTGTTTGGGAGTAGGGAGCTCTGAGCTGTTTTTATTCACAATACTTCTGCCATCACGTGTGTGAGTTTTTTCTTACACTGACCAATTATTCAACTCTCCAGATGACCAACTGGGTATCCAACAAATCAATTCCATTCTGACATTATCTACCTAGAATTAGTGCCAATGCCACCAGTTAAAGAGCTCCATCCCACAAGATTGCCCTGATTTCGGATGTCGGTTACTGGTACCAGATTACCGTCTGTATTTCTGATCAACCAGCTATGTAAGTCCTAGGTTCCCACTACCCCCTCTTCATGTTCAATAATTTGCCAGAATGGCTCACAGAACTCTGGGAAACACTTTCGTTAGGCTTACCACTTCATGATAAACATGTATGCTCAGAGACAGCCAGGTGGAAGCATAGGGCATGGTATTGGAGGGGCACACAGAGCTTCTATGTCTCCCCTGGGCACACTGCCCTCCTAGCACTTCAGTGTGTTCACCAACCCGGAAGCTCCCCGAATCTCATCATTTAGGGATTTTTATGGAGGTTTCATTACACAGGCATGATTGATGAAATCAGTGACAAATGGTGATTGACTCAGTAGCCAGCCCCTTTTCCCTCCTGGAGGTTGGGGGATGAGCTGAAAGTTCCAATTCTGTCATGCCTTGGTCTCTCTGGTGACCAGTCCCCATCCTCAAGCTATGTCAGGGACCCTCCCAGCCATCAGGCACTTCATTAGCACACAAAAGACATCATTCCAGAGATTCCAAGGGTTATAGGAGCCATGTGCCAAGATTGAGGACAAAGACAGAATACATATTTACCACAGGAGGTGCTGGTGCCATTAGCCAAGGCAGGAGATACGAGAAGAGGAGCAGATGCGGGTGCGGTGACTCATGCCTGTAATCCCAGCACTTTGGAAGGCCGAGGTGGGTGGATCACCTGAGGCTGGGAGTTCAAGACCGGCCTGACCAACACGGAGAAACCCTGTCTCTACTAAAATTAGCTGGGCATTGTGGTGCATGCCTATAGTCCCAGCTACTCAGGAGGCTGAGGCACTAGAATTGCTTGAACCCGGGAGGTTGTGGTGCGCTGAGATCAGCCCATTGCACTCCAGCCTGGGCAACAAAAGTGAAACTCCGTCTCAGAAAAAGAAAAAAAAAAAGAGAAGAGGAGCAGATATGGGAAGGAAGATTGTTTCAGTTATCTATTGTGTCGGTGACACAAACAACAACAATTTATTTATTTATTTATTTTTAAATTTATTTATTGAGACAGAGTCTTGCTCTGTCACCCAGGCTGAATTGCACAGGTGTGATTTCGGCTTACTGTAACCTCCTCTTCCCAGGTTCAAGCGATTCTCCTGCCTCAGCCTCCCAAGTAGCTGGGATTAGAGGTACGTGCCACCAAGCCCAGCTACTTTTTCATATTATTAGTAGAGACAAGCTTTCATCATGTTAGCCAGGCTGGTCCCGAACTCCTGACCTCAGGTGATTCACCCGTCTTAGCCTCCCAAAGTGCTGGGATTACAGGCGTGAGCCACTGCACCCAGCCTTTAACAATCATTTATTATGTCTCCTGGTAATAAAGGGTGACTGGGACATTCATTCCCACTCCTGGACCGAGTTGACAACCCCAGCGTGGCTTGGCTTCTGACTGACCCACTTCCTGTTGCGGGAAGTCAGGGACCCCGAACAGAGAGACTGGCTGAAGCCATGGCAGAAGAACATAAATTGTGAAGATTTCATGGACATTTATTAGTTCCCTAAATTAATACTTTTATAATTTCTTATGCCTGTCTTTACTGCAGTCTCTGAACATAAATTGTGAAGATTTCATGGACACTTATCACTTCCCCAATCAATACCCTTGTGATTTCCTATGCCCGTCTTTACTTTAATCTCTTAATCCCGTCATCTTCGTAAGCTGAGGAGGATGTAAGTCGCCTCAGGACCCTGTGATGATTGTGTTAACTGCACAAATTGTTTGTAGAGCATGTGTGTTTGAACAATATGAAATCTGGGCACCTCGAAAAAAGAACAGGATAACAGCAATCTTCAGGAAACAAGGGAGAGAAGACTTTGGAGTATGACTGCCAGTGAGCCGGACAGAACAGAGCCATATTTCTGTTCTTTCAAAGGCAAATAGGAGACCTATTGCTGAATTCTTTTTCTCAGCAAGGAACATCCCTGAGAAAGAGAATGTGCCCCTGAGGGTGGGCCTCTGAATGGCCCCCATGGGAGCGACATCTTTTACGGTCAAAGCCGAAGGGGTGAAATAAGCCCCGGTCTCCTGTAGTGCTCCCAGGCTTATTAGGATGAGAAAATTCCCACCTAATAAATTTTGGTCATACAGGTTGTCTGCTCTCAAACCCTGTCTCCTGATAAGATGTTATCAATGACAATAGGTGCCCGAAACTTCATTAGCAATTTTAATTTCACCCCATCCTGTGGTCCTGTGATCTCACCCTGCCTCCACTTGCTTTGTGATACTTTATTACCTTGTGAAGTATGTGATCTCTGTGACCCACACCCTATTCTTGCGCTCCCTCCCCTTTTGAAAACGCTAATAAAAACTTGCTGGTTTTACGGCTCAGAGAGCATCACGGAACCTGCCGACATGTGATGTCTGCCCTGAACACCCAGCTTTAAAATTTCTCGTTTGTACTCTTTCCCTTTATTTCTCAAACCAGCTGAGACACTTAGGGAAATAGAAAAGAACCCATATTAACCATCGGGGGCAGGTTCCCCTGATAATTTCCCATTCTCTCCCATGTGTTTATATACCTGTTGTGTATCTCAGTGGAGGCAGAATGCCTTTTATTGACCTTATTTCACCCATGTAGCTAGGGATCTTTCCTCTCAGTCTTCATGAGGGCCCTCTTACCTGTACGCAGACCCATAGCTCAGGCCTCCAGCAGCTTTGTGAAATACAATTTGTCATGTGACTGATCTTCTATACTCAAAGGGACCAGAGAATATATTCTAGAGCTCTTTCTCACATGTCAACGAAAGCCTCACTTTAGGCATGACTGGATCTAGGGATGTAAATGTGGCAAGGCCCTTGATTTCACTCCCTGATGATTCAGTCTCACTTCCTGTCTCTCAGCTCTATTCTTGGGGGGTTCTCTGTGTGGTGGCAAAAATTGGTGATAGTAGGCCAGGTGCAGTGGCTCATGCCTGTAATCCCAGCACTTTGGGAAGCCAAGGCAGGCAGATCACTTGAGGTCAGCAGTTCAAGACTAGTCTGGCCAACGTGGTGAAGCCTCAGCTCTACTAAAAATACAAAAATTAGCTAGGCGTGGTGATGGATGCCTGTAATCCCAGCTACTCAGGAGGCTGAGGCACCAGAATTGCTTGAGCCTGGGAGGCAGAAGTTGCAGTCAGCCGAGATCACACCACTGCACTCAAGCCTGGGCAACAAAGCGAGACTCTATCTAAAACAACAACAACAAAAAATGGTAATAGTAGCTCCAACTCATTCCTTTCCAGATCAAGTCAAGCCAAAAAGGGCAAGCCTTTTATCAACAGGTGCCTGCAACAGTGCTGAGAGTCACTCTTTGTTGGCCCCTGAATAGATCTCTGAGGTCAGGAGCCTGCAGCAGGGTCTTGTACTGGAGAAAGACGGGTGTGGAACAAGCAACAAGTATTCACTATAAAGGGCAATGCTCTGAAATCCCTCCCCCATGCAGACGGAACTCAGACCACCAGTCAAGTACCTGGCACATTGTAGCCCTCAAGAAATACTTCTGCTTCTGAAAAGATGGCACCACAGAGCCATGACCTAGGATTCTGAGACAGAAGCTGTGTCCTGGCCATGTGGCCAGTGTGGGCCCAGTGAGCAGAAGATACCTGCTGGCTGAGTCAGGATACTCTACATGCTTACAGGGCACAGACCCTTTTTGTTTTAGATGTTTAATTAGTAGTCTCTCTAGGGAAATATAGGTGAGAAGACAAAAACACATGGGGAAGTTGCAGAGTCATGAAATCTCTTAAGGTGATTATAGTCTTAATCCTTACAGTATATAGTTTCCAGTTGTTTTCCTGAGATTGAACCTAGAAGCCTAATTTATCATTTTTTTTTTTTCTTGAGATGGAGTCTCAATCTGTGGCCCAGGCTGGAGTGCAGTGGCGTGATCTTGGCTCACTGCAACCTCCACCTGCCGGGTTCCAGTGATTCTCCTGTCTCAGCCTCCCAAGTAACTAGGATCACAGGCACACATCACCACAATTGGCTAATTTTTGTATTTTTAGTAAAGATGGGATTTTGCCATGTTGGCCAGGCTGGTCTTGAACTCCCAACTTGGCCTCCCAAAGTGCTAGGATTGCTGGCGTGAGCCACCACACCCGGCCCAATTTATTAATTTTTTCACTCATCTAATGAACCCTTATTGATCATCTAAGAGCTCTGAGCCAGACGCTAAAGGTGTAAAGGTGAATAAGGCCTAATCTTTTGTTTTTGTTTTTGTTTTTCTTGAGACAGGGTCTCCCTCTGTCACCCAGGCTGGAGTGCAGTGGCACAATCTTGGCTCACTGCAACCCCGGTCTCCTGGGCTCAAGTGATCCTCCTGCCTCAGCCTTCCGAGTAGTTGGCACTACGGGTGAGAGTCACCACGCCTGACTAATTTTTATATTTTTTGTAGAGATGGGGTTTTGCCATGTTGCCCAGGCTGGTCTCCAACTCCTGAGCCCAAGCAATCCGCCCACCTTGGCCTTCTAAAGTGTTGGGATTACAGCGTGAGCCATCACACCGGCCAATAAGGCCAAATCTTAGCTCCTGAGAAGTTCACAGCCAGAGTGGGGAGACTGACTAAACAAATGACCATGGTGCATTTCATTACTTCAGATAAAAAAGGTATACAGGAAGAGCTTTGGAAGGTGAGAGCTGCCCCTTCCTCCAGGGACTCACTCACCTGTGGGCTCTGTGGAAGCCCTCTGAAAAGCAGATTCTCAGCACAGTGAGCTTGAAGTTGTCTCCATTCAAACCTGGAGCACTGCCCTGTATTGCAAATGGGAGGGTAAAGTTGGTGTAAATTTTATGGAGGGCAATTGGCAATAACTAACAAAATTTCACCACCATTTTCTCTTCTAGGACTGCTTCTTTCCTTGCATGTGTATGAAATTACATTTGTATAAGGTTTTGCATGGCAGCACTATTGGTAATAACTAAGACTGGAAGTAACCTCTGTGCTCAACATAAATAACAACGATGGTGCAACTGCACAGAGTAATACTATGCAACTATAAAAAAAAGAGGAACCTCTTTAGGTATTGATCTGGATCATTCCAAGATATCCTGAGATATGAAAAAGCATGTATCTGAACCCTATTATATTAATAATATGCTGCCTTTTATAGGAAAAAAAGGTAAAAAGTATATATATGCATACACACTCATATAATTTGTATATGTATAAACTAGCTCTGGAAGGAAACAAAAGAAACCAGTAGATCCTTTGGGGAAGGGAACTGGGTGTCCCAGAGTGGGAAACTCCACT
Source organism: Piliocolobus tephrosceles (assembly GCF_002776525.5). Taxonomy (NCBI): domain Eukaryota; kingdom Metazoa; phylum Chordata; class Mammalia; order Primates; family Cercopithecidae; genus Piliocolobus; species Piliocolobus tephrosceles. The sequence goes on along the minus strand of NC_045448.1, from coordinate 85,960,056 downwards.
GTGTATTCTTTTTACCATTGGAATTTTGAACTTACTATGTTTTATTTATTTATTTATTTATTATTTTTTGAGGCAGAGTCTCACTCTGTTGCCTAGGCTGGAGTGCAGTGGGCATGATCTGGGCTAACTGCAACCTCCACCTCCTGGGTTCAAGTGATTCTTATGCCTCAGCCTCCCGAGTAGCTGGGATTATAGGTGCTCAGCTAATTTTTCTATTTTAGTAGACAATGGGGTTTCACCATGTTGCACAGGCTGGGATTACAGTCATGCGTCACCACACCCTGCTAATTTTTGTATTCTTAGTAGAAACAGGGTTTCACCATGTTGGCCAGGCTGGTCTCAAACTCCTAACTTCAAGTGATCCGCCCACCTCGGCCTCCCAAAGTGCTGAGATTACAGGCATGAGCCACTGTGCCTGGCTTGACTTTTTAAAGAGCCCCCTCCCCCAGTCTCCCTAGCTGAGATTGGGGGGTGAGGGCAATTTGCATCTCAGGGAAGGTATGCTAGTCTCATTTCATCCCAATGATCCTTTATCTCCTCCACCAGAAAGCCCATCTTTGGGTCATTTCTTTCTTCACGTTGACTTGGCATAAACTTTTACTGTTATCAACAACTGCTTAGCTTAATATTAACTTTCATTTCCCTTGTTCTCCCCACAAAAGGGGAGGAGAAGTCTGTGCTTTCATGAACTCCTGGTTCAGTCAGGGTAAGTTTCTGGATTTCAGTTTTGGCTCTAGCGGCTGGCAGCCGCGTGGACACTCCACCATCTCAGTCTTTATTGCTTGCCAATTGTAGCTGCTTTTGGCAAAGTTTGTTAAGCTCAGGGGCTGTTCCAATTGTCAGCTCTTCCTCCTCTGGTGGGGAAAGTCCCTTTTAAAGCCACGTGCTTAAAACTGAAACCTGCAGGCCATCACAAAGGCTGGGCCACCACACCCATCTCAGCTCCACCAACTGCAGGCTCCCAAGTACCTCTTACACCCTCACTGATGGCCTCCCTTGGAGGAAGTTCAAGGCCAAGATGGCTTGAGAAACCCACTCTTGGTAGTTTCTAAATCTAGATTAATTTTCCCTCCAGAAAGGCAATTTTGTTCGTTGCAACCTGGTTGCTGCCGTGTGACCAGGCTTGGCCAATCCAGATCTTCCCCCAGGTAGAAGGATCTGGATAGACTGATGGCAGACAAATAGAGACTGTTCTCAGCAGCCACGGCAGTGGACTGTAGACTGCAACCTTAAGTAACCGCCCCCCACCACTACCCTCATCCCCTTCACTTTAACCACCACCCTTTCACATCACCGCCACCATAATCACTACCCCCACTGTCACACCAAGGTCACCTTACAACTCCTTTTGTCTAGCAGAGACTTCACTGAAAGACTGGGGTAACTAAATAACTGCAGAGGATGAACATGGTCACGTATCTGTGTAGCTAAAGGAATAGTCCCAGTGCATCCCATGGATCTGAGGAAGGCCTAAGGAGCTCTACCAGGAACATCCCTTCTCTGCAGACCTGCTGGTGTGTCCACAGCTCAGCAAACTAGAAAACTGTGTGGACACGGCCTGGTGCGGTGGCTCACGCCTGTAATCCCAGCACTTTGGGAAGCCAAGGTGGGTGGATCACCTGAGGTCAGGAGTTTGAGACCAGCCTGGCCAACACAGTGAAACCCAATCTCTACTAGAAATGCAAAAATTTGCTGGGCATGGTGGCGGGCATTCCAGCTACTCGGGAGGCTGAGGCAAAAGAATTGCTTGAACCCAGGAGGAGGAGGTTACAGTGAGCTGAGATTGTGCCATTGTACTCCAGCCTGGGTGACAAGAGCGAAATTCCATCTCAAAAAAAAAAAAAAAGAAAGAAAAAAGTAACTGTATGGACTCTGACACTGTAGCATAAATGTACTCTAATATGTGTGGGAACTTGTTTCTAACTTAGCATGTAGCGTGATGAACTGAAAAATAAGGTCTGTTATACCATGTAAAGGTTCAGTTAAAGTCTTACCTCAGGATGTTTCTCCTCTGGTTTCACTTTTTAAATGAATAATAAATTACACATGTGTCATCTTTATACGAAACTCCAGGATAGAGTTTTACTCTTTTTTTTTTTCTGGTCTTATATCAAAAAAGTTATACTTCTTTAGATTCAGGAGTGTGCCTTTTTTTTTTCTTTGAGACAGGGTCTCATTCTGTCTCCCAGAGTGGAGTGCAGTGGTAGGACCACAGCTCATGTGGCCTCAACCTCCTAGGTTCAAGGCATCCTCCCACTTCAGCCTCCTGAGTAGCTGACCACAGGCGTGTGCCACCACACCCTGCTAATTTTTAAAATGTTTTGTAGAGGTGGGGTCTTACTGTGTTGCCGAAGCTGGTCTCGAATTCTTGGACTCTCACGTGGACCTCCCAAAGTGCTGGGAGACAAATAGAGACTGTTCTCTTTTTACAGTTTTTTATAAAGGCCAAGAGTTTGCCTTTATCTCATAGATACTGTAAACTGCATAACTAATCGGATTTCCCTTTTCACACAGGCTGCTAGGAAACTTTGAGTCAAATATACGGCCCAGCTCTGGCAAGCATTGAGCACTGAATTCTTTAAGCTTTGAATTTTTTTTTCTTCTTCTTCTTTTTTTTTTTTTTGAGATGGAGTTTTGCTCTTGTTGCCCAGGCTGGAGTGCAGTGGCGCGATCTTGGCTCACTGCAACCTCTGCCTCCCAGGTTCAAGCGATTCTCCTGCCTCAGCCTCCCAAGTAGCTGGGATTACAGGGGCCCGCCACCACGCCCAGCTATTTTTTTAAAATTTTTAGTACAGATGGGGTTTCACTATGTTGCCCAGGCTGGTCTTGAATTCCTGATTTCAGGCAATCCACCGGCCTCAGCCTCCCAAAGTGCTGGGATTACAGGCATGAGCCACCGCGTCTGGTTAAACTTTGAATTTTTTTTTTTTTTTTTTGAGATGGAGTCTGGCTCTGTCACCCAGGCAGGAGTGCAGTGGTGTGATCTTGGCTCACTGTACAGCCTTCTCCTCCTGGGTTCAAGCAATTCTCCTACCTCAGCCTCCCAAGTGGCTGGGACTACAGGCACATGCCACTGTGCCCAGCTAATTTTTGTATTTTTAGTAGAGACGGAGTTTCACCATGTTGGCCAGGCTGGTCTTGAACTCCTGACCTCGTGATCTGCCCGCCTGGGCCTCCCAAAGTGCTGGGATTACAGGTGTGAGCCACCATGCCCAGCCTAAGCTCTGAATTTGTAATCCCTATTCCTGGCTTGACTTTTTCTCTACTTTTGCCTCAGTTTTTTTTTTTTTAAACTGAGTCTTGCTCTGTTGCCCAGGCTGGAGTGCAATGGTGCGATCTTGGCTGCAACCTCTGCCTCCCAGGTTCAAGTGATTCTTCTGCTGTGGCCTCCTTAGTAGCTAGGATTACAGGCATGCACCACCATGCCTGGCTAATTTTTGTATTTTTGTAGAGATGGGGTTTTACCATGTTGGCTAAGCTGGTCTTGAACTCCTGACCTCAGGTGATCTGCCCACCTCGGCCCCCCCAAAGTGCTGGGATTATAGGCGTGAGCAACCACGCCCAGCCCTTTTGCCTCCGTTTTAATTTCTGTCTTGTTATAAACTTGTAAACCACAATAAACCCTTTTCAGATCAAGATGGAGATTAGACCAGCAGATGTGTCTTGTCTAACCTCCCTTTGTATGCAAGTTGAAGAGGTTGTGCTGAAAACAACATGGAAGACCACTGGACATTGCACATGGAAATTAAAGTCATCTGTCTTTTTTTTTGTTTTGAGAAGGACTTCCTTTTTTGTTGGCCAGACTGGAGTGCAATGGCATGACCTCAGCTCGCTGCAACCTCCACCTCCCAGATCCAAGTGATTCTCCTGCCTCAGCCTCCGAAGCAGCTGGGACTACAGGTGCATGCCACCACATCCGGCTAATTTTTGTATTTTTAGTAGAGACGGGGTTTCACCATGTTGGCCAGGCTGGCCTCGAACTCCTGACCTCGTGATCTGCCTGCCTCGGCTTCCCAAAGTGCTGGGATTACAGCCATCACACCTGGCCTAGTCCAGGACACTTTTTTTCCTTCCTCCCCAAAAGGAAAACTATCCAGTCTGAATGAATATCTTCTAAATCACTTTTAGATTTTGGAAGTCTCAAAGTCCAGACTCAGACGTTTTGTTTGTTTTTTGAAACAGGGTCTCACTCTGTTACCCAGGCTAGAGTGCAGTGGCATGACCACAGTTCACTGCAGCTTCTACCCCTGGCAATCCTCCCATTTCAGCCTCCTGAGTAGCTGGGACCACAGGCGCATACCACCACAGCTGGTGAATGTTTTCAATTTTTATAGAGACAGGATCTCCCTATGTTGCCCAAGCTGGTCTTGAACTCCTGGGCTCAAGTGATCCTCCCACCTCAGCCTCCCAAAGTCCTGGGATTACAGGCATGAGTCACCATGCCCAGACTTTTTTCTGAGATAGAGTCTTGCTCTCTTGACCACGCTGGAGCACAGTGGCGTCATCTTGGTTCACTGCAACCTCCACCCTCTGGATTCAAGTGATTCTTGTGCCTCAGTCTCCTGAGTAGTTGGGATTACAGGTGCGTGCCTTGGCCTCCCAAAGTGCTGGGATTACATTACAGGTGCGTGCCTTGGCCTCCCAAAGTGCTGGGATTACAGGCGTGAGCCACCGCGCCTGGCCTAAGCATAATATAAAAACAAAACAAACAAACAAAAATTTTTAGAACACTTTTATTTTTATTTTAATTTTTTTGAGATGGAGTCTTGCTCTATCGCCCAGGCTGGAGTGCAGTGTGCAGTAGTGCAATCTTGGCTCACGTCCACCTCTGCCTCCCAGGTTCAAGCTATTCTTCTGCCTCAGCCTCCTGAGTAGCTGAGACTACAGGTGTGCACCACCATGCCCAGCTAATTTTTGTATTTTTAGTAGAGAAGGAGTTTCACCATGTTGGCTGGGCTGGTCTTGACCTCCAGACCTCAGGTGATCTGCCTGCCTTGACCTCCCTAAGTGCTGGGATTACAGGCATGAGCCACTGTGCCCAGCCCACCTTTATAGAAAATTGAATTTACAGAAAACTTATAGAAAAATTGAACAGATAGTAAAGGAAGTTCCCATATATTTTCCTCTCACTGTTTCTCCTATTATTAACATCTTGCATTAGTGTGGTACATTAATTACAATTAATAAGCCAATATAAACACATTATTATTAGCTAAGGTCCATAGTTTAAATTAAAGTTGACTTTTTTCTTCTTTTTTGAGACAGGGTCATGCTCTGTTGCCCAGGCTAGAGTACAGTGGGACGATCTTAGCTCATGGCAGCTTCAACCTCCCAGAGTCACGGTATCCTCCTGCCTCAGCCTCTTGAGTAGCTGGGACTACAGGCATGTGTCACTACACCTGGCTAATTTTTGTATTTTTTGTAGAGATGGGGTTTTGCCCAGGCTGGTCTCAAACTCCTGAGCTTGAGCAATCCACCTGCATTGGCCTCCCAAAATGCTGGGATTATAGGTGTGAGCCACCACACCAGGCTCGTTATCTTCTATAAGTTTCATAGTTTTCCATTTTCCATTTAGGTGTCTGATCCATTTTGAGTTAATTTTTGTGAAAGGTGTAAGGCCTGTGCTTATTTTTTTATTTTATTTTTATTTTTATTTTTTTGAGATGGAGTCTCGCTCTGTCGCCCAGGCTGGAGTGCAGTGGCCGGATCTCAGCTCACTGCAAGCTCCGCCTTCCGGGTTTACGCCATTCTCCTGCCTCAGCCTCCTGAGTAGCTGGGACTACCGGCGCCCGCCACCTCGCCTGGCTAGTTTTTTGTATTTTTTAGTAGAGACGGGGTTTCACCAGATTAGCCAGGATGGTCTCGATCTCCTGACCTCGTGATCCGCCCATCTCGGCCTCCCAAAGTGCTGGGATTACAGGCTTGAGCCACCGCGCCTGGCCAAGGCCTGTGTTTAGATTCCTTCTTTTTTTTTCGGTTGAGATGGAGTTTCAGTCTTGTCACCCAGGCTGGAGTGCCACTCTTGTCACCCAGGCTGGAGTGCAATGGTGCGATTTTAGCTCACCCCAACCTCTGCCTCCTGGGTTCAAGCGATTCTCCTGCCTCAGCCTCCTGAGTAGCTGGGATTACAGGCATGCGCCATCACACCTGGCTAATTTTGCATTTTTAGTAGAAATGGGGTTTCTCCATGTTGGTCAGGCTGGTCTCGAACTCCTAACCTCAGGCGATCCACCCGCCTCAGCCTCCCAAAGTGCTGGGATTACAGGCGTGAGCCCCCGCGCCCGACCTAGATTCTTTTTTTTTTTTTGCCTATATACATCTAATTGTTCCCAACTCTTTGTTGAAAAGACTGTCTTTTCTCCAATGTATTGTCGTTGCTCCTTTGTCAAGGATCAGATAGCTGTATTTGTGTTTATCTATTTCAAGGCTCTGTATTCTGTTCCATTAATTTATTTGTCTATTCTTTTGCAAATCCCATACTGCCTTGATTATTGTAGCTTTATAGTAAGTCTTGAAATTGAATAGTGTCAGACGTCTAACTCTGTTCTTTCTCTTTGTGTTGGTTATTCTGGGTCTTTTGACTTTCCATACAAACTTTAGAATCAGTTTGTAGATATCCACAAAATAACTTGCTAGCATTTTTTTTTTTTTAAATTGGGATGGCCTTGAATCTATAGATCAGGTTGGGCAGAATTGTCATTTTAATAATATTGAAATTTCTCATTCATGAACGTGGAATATCTCTCCTTTTATTTTTATTAGGTTTATTCCAAAGTATTTCTTTCTTTCTTCTTTCTATTTTGGTGCTAATATAAATGGTATTGTGTTTTAAGTTTCAAACTGTGAGCAGGCGCTGTGGCTCACCCCTGTAATCCCAGCACTTTGGGAGGCCGGAGTGGGCAGATCACCTGAGGTCACGAGTTCGAGACCAGCCTGGCCAACATGGTGAAACCCCATCTTTACTAAAAATACAAAAAATTAGCCAGGTGTGGCGGTGGGCACCTGTAGTCCCAGTTACTTGGAGGCTGAGGCATGAGAATCACTTGAACCCAGGAGGTGGAGGTTGCATTGAGCTGAGATTAGGCTACTGTGCTCCAGCATGGGTGACAGAGTGAGATTCTGTCTCAAAAAAAAAAAAAAATAAATAAATAAATAAATAATAAAAATAAATTTCAAATTGCAATGGTTCATGCTAGTGTATAGGAAAGTAATTGACTATTGCATATTGGCCCTGCAACTAATGGATTCTGCAGCCTTGCTATAAGGCTTATTAGCATTAGGAGGATCTTGTTGAGTTTTTTGGGCACAGAGACATTAATGCCGTCTGTGAGGAAAGACAGGGTTTTTTTTTTTTTTTTCCTTACCAATGCTTATACCTACCCCCTACTATTTCTTCTTCTTCTTTTTTATTTTTATTTTTTATTTTAGATAGGGTCTTGCTCTGTCATCCAGGCTGTAGTGCAGTGGCATGATCATGGCTCACTGCAGCCTTGACTTCCTGGCATCAGGTAATCCTCCCACTTCTGCCTTTCCAGTAGCTGAGACTATAGGTGCACACCATTATGCCCAGCTAATGTTTCTTTTCTTTTCTTTCCTTTCTCTCTTTTTTTTTTTTTTTTTTTTTTTTTTTTGAGTCACAGTCTTGCTCTGTTGCCCAGGCTGGAGTGCAGTGGCTTGATCTCACTGCAACCTCTGCTTCCCAGGTTCAAGCGATCCTCCCACATCAGCCTCCCAAGTAGCAGGGACTACAGGTGCACACCACCATGCCCAGATCATTTTTCTTTTCTCATAGAGACAGGGTCTCACTATGTTGCCCTGGCTGTTTTTGAATTCAGGAGATCCTCCCACCTCAACCTCCCAAAGTGCTGGGATGAAAGGCATGAATCACTGCACCTGGCCTTTAAAAATTTTTTTGTCTTCTTATTTTATTGCATAAGTTAGGATTTTCAATGTGATGCTTAATAGGAGTGATGAAAGTGGATGTAATTTTCTTGTTCTTGAATTTAGGGGGAAAGCATGTAGTTTGTTACCACTATGTATGATGTGAACTGTGGTTTTTTGATAGATTTTATCAACTTGAGGAAGTTTCCCACTATTCCTAGTTTGCTGAGAGTGGGTGTTCATTTATCATGAATGAATGTTGGGTTTTATCAAATGCATTTTTCTGCATCAGTTGATATGATGCTATGATTTTTCTTTTTTATTCTGTTGATGTGATGAATTACATTAATTTATTTTGAATGTTGAACCAGCCTTGCATACCTGGAGTAAATCCCACTTAGTCATGGTGTGTAATTCTTTTTATACATTGTTGAATTTGATTTTCTAATGTTTTGTTGAGGATTTTTGCATCTATGTTCATGAGAGATATTGATCTCTAGTTTTCCTTTCTTATAATGCCTTTATCTGGTTTTGGCATTAGGGTAAGGCTGGCCCCGTTCAATGAGTCAGGAAGTTGCTCTAAAATGTGCACCTGGGATTTGTCTTAATTAGGTGTGGTAAGTTGACAGACATACAGACAACTGTCTTTGAAAGAATAACTTATTATTTGTGTTTCCCAGGAGAAGGGGGCATGCGATAGAGGGCCACATGGGGAAGTACCAAAGTAGGTCATGAGGTAGAGTGGGCCAGGGGCAGCCTGGCCCAGAGCCTACGTTGTGTTTTCCATGGGAAAGGCAAGGCAGGGCAAAGGAAACATTTTAGGATTAGCCGATTAGAAGAATTCCAGTGGGCTTTGGGGCATAGAGGCTGTCCCTAGTTGTCTGGTACCAGACCCTGGGTTGATTTAGGGAAAAGAAAATATTGTCTTGATGTCTGAGAATTAGATACAAAGGGTGGTTCAGGGTATGGACTCTGGATTACAGGACAGGTGTTAAATAACTTTGGCCATTAGTTTGGCCCTGTGACTAATGGATGTGAAACAGATAAATATAAACTGTAAGAAAACACAAAACAGAAGTGTTATCTCTGCTTCTATTTTCTGGAAAAGATGAGAGGGAACTGATACCATTAAGAACACGTTTGTTAGACTTCACCACTGAAACTCTCTGGGCTTGGTGTTTTTTTCCATGGAAAGTTGTTATTTATTGATCCAAATATTTTTTTTTTTTTTTTTTTTTTTTAGATAGAGTCTTGCTCTGTCGCCCAGGCGGGAGTGCAATGGCATGATCTTGGCTCACTGCAACCTCTGCCTCCCAGGTTCAAGTGATTCTCCTGCCTCAGCCTCCCAAGTATCTGGGATTACAGGTGTCTGACACCATGCCCGGCTAATTTTTTGTATTTTTAATAGAGATGGGGTTTCACAATGTTGGCCAGGCTGGTCTAGAACTCCTGGCCTCGTGATCCACCCACCTAGGCCTCCCAAAGTACTGGGATTATAGGCGTGAACCACTGCGCCGGGCCAGATTATCGATTTTTAATTCTTCTTCTTTTCTATTTATATGTAATGCTATAAATTTACCTTTAAGTACTGCTTTCACTATAGCCTACAAATGTTGATGAGTTGTAGTTTCTTTTTTTTTTGTTTTGTTTTTTTTTTTTAGCAATGAGTCTCACTCTGTTGCCAGGCTGGAGAGCAGTGGTATAATCTCGGCTCACTGCAATCTCCACTTCCCAGGTTTAAGTGATTCTCCTGCCTCAGCCTCTCGAATAGCTGGGATTACATGTGCGTGCCATCACACCCAGCTAATTTTTGTATTTTTAGCAGAGATGGGGTTTCACTGTATTGGCCAGGCTGGTCTCCAACTCGTGACCTCAAGTGATTCACCCATCTTGGCCTCCCAAAGTTCTGGGATTAAAGACATGAGCCCCCATGGCTGACCTGTATTTTCATTTTTATTTAGTTCAAAATATGTAAACATTTCCTTGACAGCTCTATTATGATCTATTTATTTGGAATATTTAAAAATTATATTGTGTGTTCTCCATATATTTTGGGATTTTCCAGCTATCTTTCTCTTACTGATTTTTAATTTAATTCCACTGTGGTCTCAGAATGTATTTTGTATTCTATTCTTTCAAATTTGTTGAGGCATGTTTTGTGGCTCTGAATATGGTTTATCTTGGTGAATATTACATGTGAGCTTGAGTAGAATGTGTATTCTGCTGTTGTTGGATGAAATATTCTATAAATGTCAATTAGATTCAATTGATTGATGATGCTGTTCAGTTCAACTATATCCTTACTGATTTTCTGTCTCATGAGTGGGTCAGTTACGGATACAAGGGCGCTGAAGTCTCCAACTAAAATGGTGAATCTGTCTATTTCTCATTGCAGTTCCATCAGTTTTTGCTTCACATACTTTGATGCTCTATTGCTAGGTATATGTAGGTTAAGGATTGTTGTATCCCTCTGGAAAACTGACTCCATTGTCATTACATACTGCCCTCTTTATCCATGATATTTTCCTTGTTTTGAAGTCTGCTTTGTCCAAAGTTAATATAGCTATTCCAGTTTTCTTTTTGGATTAATTTTAGCATAATATATCTTACTTCATTCTTGTATTTTTAATCAATCTGAGTTTTCATATTTAAAGTGGATTTCTTGTATACACCATCTAATTGGGTTTCTTTTTAAAATCCACTTGGATGATCACACCATCAGAGTAGATTTAAAAAATGGTTCAGATTTTAAATGGCTATTGATACAGTTAGATTAATATCTACCATATTTGTAACTTTTCTATTCATGTCACATATTTATTTTTTAATTTTTTTTTATTTTTGAGATGGAGTCTTGCTCTGTCGCCCAGGCTGGAATACAGTGGCGCGATCTTGGCTCACTGCAATCTCTGCCTCCTGGCTTCAAGAGATTCTCCTGCCTCAGACTCCCAAGTAGCTGGGACTACAGGTGTGCACCACCACACCTATCTAATTTTTTATATTTTTAGTAGAGATGGGGTTTTACCATATTGGCCGGGCTAGTCTTGAACTCCTGACCTCAGGTAATCCTCTCTCCTCAGCCTCCCAAAGTGCTGAGATTACAGGTGTGAGCCACAGTGCCTGGCCACATGTTATTTATTTCCCTTTTTTTTTTTTTTTGAGACAGAGTTTCGCTCTTGTTGCCCAGGCTGGAGTACAATGGCGTGATCTCGGCTCACTGCAACCTCCGCCTCCCAGGTTCAGGCGATTCTCCTGCCTCTGCCTTCCCGAGTAGCTGGGATTACAGGCATGTGCCACCACACCTGGCTAATTTTGTATTTTTAGTAGAGATGGGGTTTTTCCATGTTGGTCAGGCTGGTCTTGAACTCCCAACCTCAGGTGATCCGCCAGCCTCAGCCTCCCAAAGTGCTGGGATTACAGGTGTGAGCAACCGCACCCAGCCTATTTCATTTTTTATTGTGGTAAAATATACATAACATAAAATTTGTCATTTATTATTATTATAATTATTTTTATTGTGAGATAAAGTCTTTCGCTGTTGCCCAGGTGGGAGTGCAGTGCTGTGATCTCAGCTCACTGCAACCTCCGCCTCCCGGGTTCAAGTGATTCTCCCACCTCAGCCTCCCAAGTAGCTGGGACTACAGGTGCAGTCTAGCATGCCCGGCTAATTTTTGTATTTTTAGTAGAGATGGGGTTTCAACTATGTTGGCCAGGTCGGCCTCAAGCTCCTGACCTCAAGTGATTCAACCGCCTCGGCCTCCCAAAGTGCTAGGATTATAGGTGTGAACTACCGCGCCTGGCCCCAAAGTTTGTCATTTTAACCTTTTTTTTTTTTTTTTTTTTTTTTTTTTTTTTGACAAGGTCTTGCTCTGTAGCCCAGGCGGGAGTTCAGTGGCATGATCTCGGCTCACTGTTACCTCCACCTCCCAGACTGATGGGATCCTCCCACCTCAGCCTCCTGTGTAGTTGCAACTACATGTGCATGCACTTGGCTACTTTTTAAAGTTTTTATAAAGCTGAGTTCTCACTATATTGCCCAGGCTGGTCTGAAACTCCCGGGCTCAAGTGATCCTCCCACCTTTGCCTCCCAAAGAGTTGGGATTATAGGTATGAGCCAACATGCCCGAAAAAATTTTATTTTATTTTATTTATTTTATTTTAAAGGGAGTATTGCCCTGTAGCCCAGGCTGGAATGCCTGGAGTGCAGTGGCACAATCTCGGCTTACTGCAACCTCCGCCTCCTGGATTCAAGCAATTCTCCCTGCCTCAGCCTCCCGAGTAGCTATGATTACAGGCATGCGCTACCACGCCCAGCTAATTTTTGTATATTTAGTAGAGACGTGGTTTCACCATGTTGGCCAGGCTGGTCTCGAACTCCTGCCCTCGGGTGATTCACCCACCTCGGCCTTCCAAAGTGCTGGGAGTACAGGTGTGAGCCACCGCACCCAGCCATGCCTGACAAATTTTAACAATATTTAAGTGTATAATTCAGTGGCATCAAGTACACTCACAATGTTGTATAAACATCACTGCTGGACCAGGTGCGGTGGCTCATGCCTGTAATCCCAGCAGTTTGGGAGGCCGAGGTGGGTGGATGACAAGGTCAGGAGTTTGAGACAAGCCTGGCAAACATGGCAACCCCGTCTCTACTGAAAAATACAAAAATTAGCAGGGTGTGGTGGCAGGCACCTGTAGCTCCAGCTACTTGGGAGGCTGAGGCAGAAGAATTGCTTGAACCCGGGAGGCGGAGGTTGCAGTGAGCCGAGATAGGCCACTGCACTCCAGCCTGGGTGACAGGGCGAGACTCCATCTCCAAAAAAAAAAAAAAAAAAAAAAAAAATCGCCGCTACTTGTCTCTAGATTTTTTCACCATCCCGGAAACTCTGCCCATTAAATAACAACTCCCCATTTTTCCCTTGACTTAGTCCCTGTAAACTCTATACTGCTTTCTCTCTCTCTAGTTTGGGCTATTGTAGGCAATGATATAAATGGAATCATACAATATTTGCCCTTTTGTCTGGCTACTTCCACTTGTAAATAACGCTGCAGCACTTCACAGGTGTTACAAGTGGTGCAGGTACCATTTATGCATCCACAATTCCTCCTTCCCATCCTTTATAACATTGCCGTTATTCAGTTCACTTATCCATACGCTATAATTGCCTAATACATTGTTGCTGTTAGAACTTTGATCAGTTATCTATTAGGTTAATTAAGTATAAGAAAAAATATTTCATTTTACCTTCACTTATTTCTTTTTGGATCTCTCTCTGAAGAACTTCTTTTTAGCATTTCTTTTTTGTTGGTCTTTCTGGCCTGGTGTGGCCCTTAGGTATTTAATACTACATTACTCTCCCAATTGTTTCTGCTTTATTCAAGTCATGGAGCAGTCGGAACAAAATATAAAATATGTTCCAATTCTCTGTTGTCACTCCAGAGATGACCACCAGATGGCAACCGTTCCCACTTCCTAAGGCCTCTTCCGCACTGTAGCCGAGACTCGCACGCAGGGTACCTGCAATCCGCTGATGGCTGCCGACTGCAGGCTGGTGGTTGAGTTCCTCAGTCTCCCTCCAACCCTGCATGTGTTTAGGACTCTGTGTTTAGGCGTCCCCTGTAGGAACCAGGGCAGCAGCCTTTCCTCGGGAGCCTGAGGTCATCATATAGTGATGATGATGGGGGGCCCGCGGGTGAGAGGGACCGGAGGCTGGCAGCACACCCCTCTTAGCACTGGCAGCCATGCCATGCAAGGCCGCCCCACTATCCTGCAGGGTCACACACGCACGTCCCTCTGGACCAGGGAAGCTACGCATATGGGTGCAGCTGGGGGTAATTACAGACTGTAGAAGTGGTGGGGTCTGTGGGAGCGCAAGCTCGTCTTGAAGGTATTCACATCCAAAATTGCTTAAGACACTGTGCTGCTGCCCGGCGCGATGGCCGTAATCCCAGCATTTTGGGAGGCCTTGGCGGGAGGATCACCTGAGGTCAGGAGTTCGAGACCAGCCTGGCCAAAGTGGTGAAATCCCCGTCTCCACTAAAAATACAAAAATTAGCCAGGCATAGTGGCAGGCGCCTGTAGCCCCAGCTATTCGGGAGGTTGAGGCAGGGGAGTCGCTTGAACCTGGGAGGCGGAGGTTGCAGTGAGCTGAGATCGAGTTATTGCACTCCAGCCTGGGAGTGAGACTCCGTCTCAAAGAAAAAAAAATTGCTGGCCTCAAAATGCACATCTGTAAACTACTTACTACCTTTAAAATGTCTGGCGCGGGATAAAGTCCAAACACGTTAGCAAGGCTCTGGGGACCCTTCACAGCCCTTCCCACCCTCCTTTTCCATGCTGCCTCCAGCCTCTCTCCAATGCACTTTATGCTCTGTCCAGACTGAATGTGCCACGCCCCTCCACGCCCTTTATCTAGGGCGTAAGCCCTTTGTCCGGAACGCCCTTTCTCCCCATCTTCGTCTCATTCAAGATCTAGCTGAAGTATGGCCCGGCCTCCCCGGTGAGCTGTGGGTACATCCCAGGCTGGCTGCTGCAGGACCATCGCGCCGCTCAACTCCAAGGAGCACCGTTAGCGCTGGAGCCTGTGAGAATTGCGCCCCCTGGTGTACCTAGAGTTGTGCAACGCGGCTGGGCACGCAGCCGGCGGTCACTGCAACTGAAGTCACTGGGGTCACTCTTCTCTGAGGCCACATCCACAGCTGGCCACCAGAAGGCACCCTTCACCTTTTTGGGGCCTCCGTATTCATAAGCGAATTGATGACTAGCGAGCCGATTTGTGCACCGTGGGTGGCACTGTGGGTCTCAAGCTTGCCTTTCTCTGCCTAGCCCCAGGACCTCCTGAACCCAGTAGAGGCCTACCTTGAAGTGCATTTCTGCCCCTCTCTCCCCGATAGCTGCTCCTGAACACTCTTCAGCCACAATTTCTTCCCAGGTGGACAATATGGGCTCAAGAAATTGCTCCCTGAGTCATCAGATCCTGTCGTGATGCTTAGGCTTATAATACAATATCTCTGCATGTCCTACTTGCCTAGACCTGCCCTGGATCATCAGTCTGTGCCCTCTTGGCTTGGGGAGGCCAAGAATGGGGCCTGTCTGTGTGTGGGCCAGGCAGACAGCCTCCCAGAGAGGTGTCTTAAAGGCTCTGGAAGGCTCCCTCGGCTCCCTGAACCTGTGGGCGGATGGAGAGGATGGGAACAGCTAGTGGCTGAAGGGACATGCATCATGTTCTCAGTAGCGCCTCTAGAATTTCTAAAAAGAAGAGGCTCAGAGGCAGCAATCTGGTTATGTTATGGGTGGAAGATGTCCAGGTTCTTGGCAGTTTGAACAAAGGATTGGACAAAATGCACAAACAAAGCAAGGAAAGAATGAAATAACAAAAGCAAAGATTTATTGAAAACGAGAGTACACTCCACAGGGTGTGAGCAGACCAAGCATAGGATTTTCTGGGGTTTAAATACCCTCTAGAGGTTTCCCATTGGCGACTTGGTGTACACTCTCAGCCCGATTGGTTGCGAAATTAACCAACCAGGCTGAAGTGAAGAGGCTGAAGTGAAGTTACAAAGATACACTCCTATGCAAATATCTGATTGGTTGCAGAAAGCAACCAATCAGACATACTTTCAATTTTCCAACGGCCCCACAGAAAAGGTGGGTGGGGTTTGCAAAGGGAGTAGCCTCCAGTCCTTTTGTTACTTAGGTGTGGAAAGCTGGGATTTTCCTTTTGATTTAGTTCCCTGCCTCCAGACCCTGTTTTCCCGCTTCAGTCAGGAGGGGCTGGTCTGGGGATGCAGGGGGCAGCTATGATTTGCCTTGAAACGCTATGTGCCTTGTAAGGATGAAGCGTTTGCAGGTTAACTAAAACAGAAACATTTTCCAGAGATACCTTTATTCATGTTTATATGAGGATATTGTAAGTGCTTATTTTATTTAAGAGGCTGATGAAGATTACAGTGGGGAAAAGCATCCCTTGGTACAGTTCATGTCCTGGTGACAGGTGTATTCACAAGCAGCGTTGGTGGTAAGGAAACTCTGAAGGATTTTAGCATTTTAGTGGGCTAATCCAGGAAGGAATGGGCTGCACCGAGATTATGTGGGTTGACCCCAGGGGAAGAGAATGAGAGGAAGTGTCAAGACAAAGGGAGAGAGGTTTGGGAAACTCCCCAGCACTGGGAGGAACCGGAAGCCTGCAGTTTCCTCAAGGACCTGAGACTCTCACCCACTCTCTGTGTTCAGGGAAGTAGCCTTCCTTGTAGGAGCACGGATTTGGTAGATATACTTAATAGTGGGGTGCAGGACCAGATTTAATTTCTTCTTCTTCTTTTTTTTTAAATTTTTTTTAGACAGGGTCGCACTCCATTGCCCAGGTCTGGAGTGCAGTGGCTTGACCTTGGCTCACTGCAACTCCTGCCTCCCAGGTTCAAGCGACTCCCCTGCCTCAGCCTCCTGAGTAGCTGGGATTACAGGCATGCACCACCACACCCAGCTGCTTTTTTGTTTTTTGAGATGGAGTCTCACTGTGTCACCTGGGCTGGAGTGTAGTGGTGTGATCTTGGCTCACCACAACCTCCACTTCCCGGGTTCAAGCGATTCTCCTGCCTCAGCCCCCAACCCCGCCTAGTAGCTAGGATTTCAGCCACGTGCCACAACGCTCAGCTAATGTTTGTATTTTTAGTAGAGGCTGAGGCAGGAGCCTCACTCTGTCGCCCAGGCTGGAGTGCAGTGGCCGGATCTCAGCTCACTGCAAGCTCCGCCTCCCGGGTTTACGCCATTCTCCTGCCTCAGCCTCCTGAGTAGCTGGGACTACAGGCGCCCGCCACCTCACCCGGCTAGTTTTTTGTATTTTTAGTAGAGATGGGGTTTCACTGTGTTAGCCAGGATGGTCTCGAACTCCTGACCTCATGATCCACCCGTCTCGGCCTCCCAAAGTGCTGGGATTACAGGCTTGAGCCACCGCGCCCGGCCGAACTTTTTATTTTGTCCTAAATTTCCCTCTTTCTTAAATAAATAGTCATTTCACTGTAGGACAAAAATTTACCATACAAGATTATTTCTCATACAATATTATTCTCTTTTTCATCTTTGTTACCAAAAATGCATCTTTGCATCTGTGACTCTGTTTACATCTCTTTCTCCTATTTACTAGTTTCTTTTTAATTTCTTTCATAAATAGCCTTTACATAATATCTGTATTACACAAAATTCTTTTTGTCAAAAAGAATATAACTTTATGTCTTTCTTATATTTTTAAAATTTGCATATTTTATACATAGAATTATATAACTAGAATCCTTCCTTCCCTCCCTCCCTTCCTCCCTTCTTCTTTTTTCTGAGACAGGGTCTTACTCTGTTGCTCAGGCTGAAGTGCTATGGCATGATCATGGCTCAATGAAGCCTCCAGCTCCTGGGCTCAGGTAATCCTCCTGCCTTAGCCTCCTGCGAAGCTGGGATTACAGGTGCCCGCCACCACGTCCAGCTAATTTTTGTATTTTTAGTAGAGACAGGTTTTCACCATGTTGGCCAGGCTGGGCTCGAACCCCTGACCTCAGATGATCCACCCACCTTGGCCTCCCAAAGTACTGGGATTACAGATGTGAGCCACTGTGCCTGGCCTAAGAATAAACTTATTATGAAGAGTAGACTCATGCAATTATGGAGGCTGAGGAGTCCCACAATCTGCTTTCTACAAGCTGGAGACCCAGGAAAACCTGGGCTATAATTCAGCCTAGGTCCACAGACCTGAGAACCAGAGGAAATGATGACATAAATCTCAGTTTGGGGACGACAGAAGATAAAAGATGTCCCAGTTCAAGCAATGAGGCTGCATAGACACTGGGGAGGGCAATCTTCTAGGCCCACCAATTCAAATGCAATTCTCATCCAGAAACACCCTCACAAATATACTCAGAAACAACATTTAATCTGGGCCCACTCAAGTTGACCATAAAATTAACCATCACAGGCTCATATCAAGATGAGCATATTTTGGCCGCGTGTGGTGGCTCATGCCTGTAATCCCAGCACTTTGGGAGGCTGAGGCAGGTGGATCACCTGAGGTTGGGAGTTCAAGACCAGCCTAACCAGCATGAAAAAAACCCTGTCTCTACTAAAAATACAAAATTAGCCGGTCTTGGTGGCACATGTCTGTAATCCAGTTATTTGGGATGCTGAGGCAGGAGAATCACTTGAACTGGGAGGCGGAGGTTGTGGTGAGCTGAGATCGTGCCATTCCACTCCAGCCTGGGCAATAAGAGCAAAACCATCTAATAAATAAATAAATAAATAAAAATAAAGATGAACATATTTTGCTTTTACCAGTTAATGTGCTGCATTAAGACAACAGATTTCCTAGTATTGAAATTTTATTGCATCCTTGGAATAAACCTTATTTGGCTATGTTTTGTTATTTTAATATACTTTTTGATTAAATTTACTAGTATTTTATTTAGAAGTTTGCAACAATATTCACAGTAGATTTTGTTTTCAGGGTCATATTTGCTTTCTAAATGTTTTGGAAGGCGTGTTAGAGTTCTCCAGAGAGAAAGAGCCAGTAGGATATGTATATATATAGTTGGCTCCTCATATCTGGGGTTTCTACATCAGTGAATTCAATTAATTGTGGATTGAAAATATCTGGGAGAAAAGCATTTATACTGAATATGTATAGACTTTTTTTTCCTTGTCATTATTTCCTAAACAATATGGTTTAACAGCTATTTACACAGCCTTTGTATTGGTATTATAAATAATCTAGAGATGATTTAAAGACTGGAGGATGTGCATAGGTTATATGCAAATACTATGCCATTTTATAGCAGAGACTTGACCGTCTCTGGATTTTGCTATCTGCAGGGAGATAAGAATTCCTGTCCTACGGGATATATAACAAAATAGTGATTGTTTTAAGACACTAAGTCTTGGAGTTATTTGGTAAGCAGCAATAAGCCAGAACAAAACGTGTTTAAGAATACAGTTTGGCTGGACACAGTGGCCCATGCCTGTAATCCCAGAACTTTGGGAGGCCGAGGCAGGTGGATCACCTGAGGTCAGGAGTTCGAGACCAGCCTGACCAATGCGGTGAAACCCCTTATCTCCTAAAAACATAAAAAGTTAGCCAGGCGTGGTGGTGGGCACCTGTAATCCCAGCTACATGAGAGGCTGAGGCAGGAGAATCGCTTGAACCCAGGAGGCAGAGGTTGCAGTGAGCTGAGATCACGCCGTTACACTCCAGCCTCAGTGACAGAAAGAGACTCCATCTCCAAAAAGAAAGAATATGATAGTCCTAACTACTTGGGAAGCTGAGATGGGAGGATAGCTTGAGCTCAACAGTTTAAGGCCAGCCTGGGCAACATAACCTAGAATCCATCCCCCACAGATATGAGGGGTGACTGTATATAGATGTATGAGAGGGGATTTATTAGGGGAATTGGCTCATGAGATTAGGGAGGGTGAAAAGTCCCACGACAGACTGTCTGCAAGCTGGAGACCATGGGACACCACAGTGGGGCTCAGTTCAAGTCCTAAAGTCTCAGAACCAGGGCAGCTGATGGTGTAACTCTCAGTCCAAGGCCAAAGGCCCGAAACCCGGGGGCTACTGATGTAAGACCCAGAGTCCAAAGGCCAGGGAGCCTGCAGTTCTGATGTCCAAGGGCAGAAAAAGGGTGGCCCAGCTTCAGGAGAGAGAAAAAAGCATTTGCCTTTTCTCTGCCTTTTGGTTCTATCTGGGCCCACAGCCAAGTGGATGGTGTCCGCCCACATTGAGGGCAGATCCTCCTCAGTCAGCCCACCCACTCACATGCCAATCTCCTGTGAAAACACCCTCACAGACACACCTAGAAAGAATGCTTTACCAGCTCTCTAGGTTCTCGACTCCCCACTTTACTCAGTTTTGCTTTCTGCAGTTTCAGTTACTCCTGGTCAACCTTGGTCTGAAAATATGAAATTAAAAATACCAGAAATAAACAATTCATAAGTTTTAAATGGCTCATCGTTCTGAGTAACATGATGAAATCTCATGGCATTCCACTCTGTCCCTCCCAGGATGTGACTCATCCCTTTGTCCAGCATTTCCACGTTGTATACACTACTCACCCATTAGCTAGTCTCTTAGCAGCCATCTCAGTTGGGAGTGACTGTCACAGCATCACAGTGCTTGTGTTCAACTGTTTAACTTAATTGTTCTATTTTATTATTAGTTATTGTTAGCATCTTACTGTGCCTAATTTATAAATTAAACGTTATCATAGGTGTGTACAGGGTTCAGTAGTATGTGTGGCTTCATACATCCACTGGGGATCTTGGAGCATACCCTCCGTGGATAAGGGGAGACTAGTGTATTACTTAATCAAGTCAAGTTGACAGCTAAAATTAACCATCACAGGAAGCATATGTCCTTTTCTAACTACCGAAACAAATTTTGAGGTATTGAAGTTATTGCTTTCTTGCAGCTTTGAAAGCAATCGTCTGTGAAACCATCTGGGCCTGGCACTCTTCTAAGTGGTAACAATGTGTGGGTGTGCACGCGTGCGCGTGTGTGTATGTGTGTATGTGTCAGAGAGAGAGAGAGAGAGACATTATTCGGTGCATAGATTTATGGCTGATTTAAAAATATTGGACTGTCTGGCGGGGCACAGTGGCTCACGCCTGTAATCCCAGCACTTTGGGAGGCCGAGGTGGGTGGATCACCTGAGGTCAGGAATTTGAGACCAGCCTGGCCAACACGGTGAAACTCAGTCTCTACAAATAATATAAAAATTAGCTGGGCTTGGTGGCACAGCGCCTGTAGTCCCAGCTACTCGGGAGGCTGATGGATGAGAATCACTTGAACCCGGGAGGCGGAGATTGCACTGGGTCGAGATGGCACCACTGCACTCCAGCCTGGGTGACAGAGTGAGACTCTGTCTCAGAAAACAAAAACATGGCTGGGCACCGTGGCTCATGCCTGTAATCCCAGCACCTTCGGAGGCCGAGGTGGGCGAATCACCTGAGGTCAGGAGTTCAAGACCAGCCTGGCCAACATGGTGAAACCCCATCTCTACAAAAATACAGAAATTAGCTGGGCATGATGGCAGGTGCCTGTAATCCCAGCTACTTTGGAAACTGAGGTGGGAGAATCACTTGAACCCAGGAGGGGGAGGTTGCAGTGAGCTGAGATGGTACCATTGCACTCCAACCTGGGTGACAGAGAGACTCCATCTCAAAACAAAAACAAAAACAAAACAAACAGACAAACAAAAAAGAAAACAAAAACAAACAAAAACCCAGTGACTTATATATCATAATAGAAGCTTATTTGTCTTCCTGATAAAGATTAAAGATGTCTAGAAGCAGCAGCCCACGCCTGGTAGAGCAACTCTGAGATCCCAGTCTCCTTAATGCTTTCTGCTGCACCATCCCACATCAGTTTCCATCCCTAGTGACATTTCCTGGCCCTGGGTGGGAGTGGGAGCTGGGCTTCTGCATTCAGTGGTCCTCTTGGTGGGCCAGGACCGGCATGGGATGTACTGGTGCCCAGATCCAAGGAGAAAATGCCTGCCAGAATCCAGGTGCAGATGAAATGGGAAAAGAAAAACCTCAAGGAGTGTGATGGTTAATTTTATGTGTTGAGTTGGCTATAGTGTCAGCTATTTGGTCCAACACTGTTTATATATTGCTGTGAAGGCATTTTGTAGATGTGATTAACATGTGCAATTAGTTGACTTGAAGAAAAGGAGATAGTCTTTGTGGGTGAACCTCATCCAATCAGTTTAAGGTCTTCAGAGAAAAAAACTGCAGTTTCTCTGAGAAGAAGGAATTCTATCTTAAGACTGTAATACAGAAGAACTGCTTGAATTTCCATCTTGATGGCCTGTCCTATGGATTTCAGACTTGTTAACCCCTACAATCATCTGACCCAATGATATTAGAGTTAAAAAGAAATTATTTAGGCAGAGAGTGAGGGTAAGGAAGTCCTCGGTAAGGTTTTCCTTTTAATGAAAAGCAGCCCCCAAATCATACTCTTTTCTAACAAAGAGCAGCCTGTAAAATCGAGCTGCAGACATAGACAAGCAAGCCTGGAAGCCTGCGTGGGTGAATGCCGGCAACTATGACAATAGGAAAATGATACCTGGGACTAGGCATATTCAAAAGGGCGCTCCATCTTCCCTTCTCTTTGCCAGACACGTCTACAGTAAGGAGCAGACAACATGGTGCCCGCCAAATGGAAAGCCCATTTTCGTAATAAGATGAGGATGGGGTGGCCAGCCTTCCTGAGCACTATGTAAGTGTCACAGCTGGTCCAACCAATCTGTGGGCCCTACGCAAATCAGACACCACCTCTGCAAGCCTGCAGAGCACTCCCATTCTGGGCCACATTTCCCATTTGGAATCCCCTCTCTCGCGCAAGAGAGAGAGCTGTTCTCCTTTCTCTTTCTTTTGCCTATTAAACCTTGGCTCCTAAACTCACTCATTGTGTGTATCTGTGTCCTTGGCGTGAGACAACGAACCCCCAGTATTTACCCCAGACAACAACAACAACGCCACTTCACCAATTTCTTAAAGTCTCTTTCACTCCGTATGTGTGTGTGTGTGTGTGTGTCTATCTCCTATTGGCTCTGTTTCTCTCAAAAACCCTAAGTGATAGAAACAACTAACAGTTTGGGGACTCAGGAACCACTTTAGCTATTACTATGGATGTCAACATGTCCCAAGGCCTGTTTATACCATCCCTGAAATTCAGCTTCCTTAGCCCCCAAGCCATGTTGCTGGGTTCCATGGCTAGACTGTGTAAGCTGTAACTATTATTGTGTCCATGGTTTGGTTTTCTACTCACTTTAATGGATCATTCTAAAGGTAAATATTTCCTGAATAGTCCAGTTTACTCGTTTTTATTTACTTCTTCAAAATTAGAGCACAAGATAAAATAATTTCACGATAGATTAAATCCGTTATTGGTTTAGATCACATGTGTGATCTTCCACAGAGTTGGACTGAGTGCTACTTATATATTACTCTCTCTCTCTCTCTCTTTGGAGACAGGGTTTCACTTACTTGCCCAGGCTGAGTACAGTGATGCGATCATGGCTCACTGCAGCTACTACCTCCCAGGTTCAAGTGATCATTCTACCTCAGCCTTCCAAGCAGCTAGAACTAGGGGCATGTGCCAAGATGGCCAGCTAATTTTTGTTTATTTTTTGTAGAGACGCCAGTGGGCAGGGGGTGTCTCACTGTGTTGCCCATGCTGGTCTCGAACTCCTGGACTCAAGTGATCCACCTGCCTCAGCCTCTCAAGGTGCTGGGATTATAGGCATGAACCACCGTGTCCAGTCTACTCTTTCTTTTTAAAAAATCTATTTTCTGTGAATGATGAAATATTCTGATTCTTATTTTTTTAACTTTTTATTTTATTTTATTTTATTTTGGAGCAAGATCTTGATTTGTTGCCCGGGCAGGAGTCCAGTGGCACAATTGCGGCTCACTGTAGCCTCGACCTCCTGGGCTTACGTGATCCTCTGACCTCAGCCTCTGGTTGATTTTTAAAATATTTTGTAACGATGAGGTCTCACTATGTTGCCAGGCTGGTCTCAAAATCCTGACCTCAAGTGATTCTCCTGCCTCAGCCTCCCAAAGTACTGGGATTACAGGTTTGAGCCATTGTGCCTGGCAGGACATTTTTTTTTTTTTGAGATGGAGTTTTGCTCTCATTGTCCAGGCTGGAGTGCAATGGCATGATCTCGGCTCACTGTAACCTCCATCTCTGAGGTTCAAACGAGTCTCCTGCCTCAGCCTCCCAAGTAGCTGGGATTACAGGCATGAGCCACCATACCCGGCTAATTTTTGTATTTTTAGTAGAGACGGAGTTTTGCCATGTTAGCCAGGCTGGTCTCAAACTCCTGATCTCAGGTAACCACCTGCCTCGGCCTCCCAAAGTGCTGGGATTATAGGCCTGAGCCACCACGCCCGGCCTATTTTTCTTTTTTTTTTGTAGAGACGGGCTTTTGCCATGTTGGCCAGGCTGGTCTTGAACTCGTGGGATCAAGTGATCTGCCTGCCTTGGCCTCCCAAAATGCTGGGATTACAGGTGAGAGCCACAATGTCTGGGCTGTCTTTTGTAATCTTGACATTTTTGAAGGATATAGGCCAGTTGTTTTATATAAAGTCCTTTAAATTGGGTTTGTCTGGTGTTTCCTCATGATTGGATTCAGGCTATGCAATTTTTGTCAGGAGTATCATGAATGTGATGCTGAATTCATTTCAGTGTATCATATCAGGAAGTATGTCATGTTGGTTTATTCCGTTACTGGTGATGCTAACTTTAACCTGATTTAAAAAAAATAATAGCATGTGACCTAGATTTGAAACAATCTCTGTCTTCCCTTTCCCTAGCCAGTGTGATTAGGCCAGGGGCCGGCACTTGACCTAATTCAGGCCAGTGAAAGTTAGGCCCAGGGTTTTTGTTCAAACTGGATAAAGAGAAATTCTCTCTTCTGTGGCTCCTACACCTGGGAGGAATGTAATTTTTGAGCTGTAGCAGCTATAATGTCACCATGAGGGGAGGGTCAGCCTGAGAATGAAGATACAGAGCTGAGAGATAGAGAAAGGAAAACCAGGTCCCTGTGACGTCATTTAGCTATCTCCATCAGACACACCTGAAGCAAAACTGGCTCCATGGACTTCTCATGTACATGAGTAAATAAATTCTTTTCGCTTAAGCAAGGTTGGATAGAGTTTTTGTTTTTGCTTTTTTGTCACAAACCAAAGAATCCTCATAATACAATTATACACCTTACTCATTTTTTTCCTAAGAACATGCCAGATCAAAAAACCTGAACATCTGAGTAGCAGGAAACAAAATAAGAGATAGCTTGGCAGGAGATAACATTTGGACAAAAAAAGTGACTCAAAGAATAGGTTCTTTGGCCGGGCGCGGTTGCTCAAGCCTGTAATCCCAGCACTTTGGGAGGCCGAGACGGGCGGATCACGAGGTCAGGAGATCAAGACCATCCTGGCTAACACAGTGAAATCCCGTCTCTACTAAAAAATACAAAAAACTAGCCGGGCGAGGTGGCGGGCGCCTGTAGTCCCAGCTAACTTAGTACCAGCTA
This sequence comes from Piliocolobus tephrosceles, assembly GCF_002776525.5. Taxonomy (NCBI): domain Eukaryota; kingdom Metazoa; phylum Chordata; class Mammalia; order Primates; family Cercopithecidae; genus Piliocolobus; species Piliocolobus tephrosceles. The sequence goes on along the minus strand of NC_045448.1, from coordinate 85,935,099 downwards.
CTCGGGAGGCTGAGGCAGGAGAATGGCGTAAACCCGGGAGGCGGAGCTTGCAGTGAGCTGAGATCCGGCCACTGCACTCCAGCCTGGGCAACAGAACGAGACTCCGTCTCAAAAAAAAAAAAAATAGGTTCTTTTTGGCTATAGATGCTTCCATGAAGGTCTTGGGGCTGCATTGATGTAAGAGTAGGCATTTTTCCCCGCAGCATTGTCTTCTGAGAGAATAAGATTTTTCCGCAATATAGAAACAATTCCTAGCTATGGGTTGTTTGACAACTTTGAATAGCCATCATAGGGCCAGTGTTTTATCTTCTAACCAACAGTCCTTCTGATCTTGTTGACTTCTATGAAGCACACCAATGTAATATTGAAGAGATAGACAAGGATGCTGCAGGACTTCAGAGTAAACGTAGAGTTAAGCCAGGTCGGAACCAACAGGGCCGTCTCTCAGATAGCTCAGTCTTCTGAATTTCACAGGGGAGGTAAAAAATCATCTTAGTGCCCTTTTAGTTTTAAATCAGGATACATAGTTCCATGATCCCATATTTTGTCATTAATCTGAGTTATCTGGTCATTTTAGCTTTGAGAGAATTACATACAAAGAATAAATTTTGTAGCCAGGCGTGGTGGCTCACGCCTGTAATCCCAGCACTTTGGGAGGCTGAGGTGAGTGGATCACCTGAGGTCAGGAGTTCGAGACCAGCCTGGCTAACATGATGAAACCCCGTCTCTAGTAAAAATACAAAATTAGCTGGGCATGATGGCCTGCACCTGTAGTCCCAGCTACCTGGGAAGAATCACTGGAACTCAGGAGGCGGAGGTTGCAGTGAGCCGAGATCACGCCATTTCACTCCAGCCTGGGCAACACAGTGAGACTCCATCTCAAAAAAAAAAAAAAAAGGAATCCATATTGTTTATCCTGATCAAGTACCTAGCCTAGGACCCAGTACTTAGCAGATGCTTAATATATTGTGGTTGAATAAATGGAGAAAGCAATGGATCAGTTAATAACTTTATTGCTCCTTCAATTTGTTTGGTCCTAACTAGCCATTGACTCCCACCAATCCAGCCTGCTGTTCTCTCACTTTGTGCTTCTACCCACACCACCCCCAGTGTTAGCTTCCTGGATTGTGCTTGATGCAGGTTCTATCATACTGTGATGTCTTGTAAGTTCACCTTGCCCTTCACTGGGATCACCATAGGCACCAACTTTATTATGGGCTTATTTTATTGTCTCTCTGTACAATGTGTTGGCAATAACACTAATTTGTAATACTCACTTGGGAACTTGTAAAAAACACTTTCTCTCTCTCCAAAGCAATTCTGTGTCTCTCTATGTACTTTCTGGGAAATGCTCTGGTTGTAGAATGCTTCAGTTTTCCCCTCTGAAACTCAAAGCAGAAAAATGAAGTCACATAGACAAGTAAAAATTTATTTTCATCTGTCAGATTACAATTTCTGTAATTTCCCATATAATCCGAAGTCTTGTTAATTCCCCTCTGCAATATCTTTTATATCAGCCCTGCTTTCCTATCCTTATAGTCAGTGGTGTTCTGGAGCCAACTGGCAGCAGCTTGCAAACAGCCAATTGTTAAATTTTCGGAAAGCAGGCAAATTGGTTTTTAAACTGTTGGCAGCTTGAAATTAGCAATATTTACACCATGGAAATCAGCAAATGCTACAAATCAGTTCCTCCTCACCTCTACCCAGAACTGAGATGATTATTAGATATTTGCCAGCATACTAATATGGGAGGGTCTTTCCTTGATTAAAGTTTTCACTACCTCTTGTTTGAACTACTCTAATATCCTACTAACCAGTATTTCTGCAGTTAAACTCTTCTCTTTCCAGCTGATCATTGTTAGAATACTTTGACTATAAGTAACAGAAAACCCAGCCATAGACTTCCTAAATGTAAGAAAAATTTATTGTTTCACATAACAAAAAGTTCAAAGATAAGGCACTTTCAGAAAAACTCAGCAGCTCAGGGGCTTACCAAGGACCTAGATTCTTTCCGTTTTCAATCTTTGGCACCCTCATCATGTTAGCATTTCCCCCAGGTGACTGTCATCTTTCACGTGTCATATTCTCACATCACCACATTTGTACTTATGCCTGTCTTGAAAAGGAAACAGTCTTCCAAGAAGCCTGTAAACAGGCTTCCTCTCGGGTCTCCTTGGCCAGAATCACAACCCACCTTTATTCTTAGATAATGGAATTACCATGATTGGTTCAGACCACTGGTTCCCAACCCTTCAGAACCAACTTCTTCTTACATATAAGGTATTTTATAACAGTCCTCTTTCCTGAAATGAAAATCAAAGATAATATAACCTGCCCCTACACACACATTAAAAACATAAATATAAGCCCTAACCAGAATATAAAGGTGAAATAAAGGTAATTTATAAAAAAGATATATACATTATATATATATATATATAGTATATATATATAGTAAATTGTATTACGAGTTCTAATTATTTTCTGCTTTCCCCACAATGGAATTATACATCCCAGCCTGATGACTTGCAATTTACAGTGCTTCTTTGACCAACGTAACGTGAATGGAAGTACCACATCTGAGAAGACGCACGGCTCTGCCATAACAACAGCCTGTCTTGGATAGGGACTGCTCCTTTAGCCTGGCTCTCAGAATGAAAAAGACATGTGGAACAGGAGCAGAGCAGCAACTGATGTGTAATGTAAACAAGAAATAGATTTTTGTTGTTGTAAGCCATTGAGGTTTTGGAGTTTTTTGTTACTGCAGCATAACTTATCAAAAGCTGACTAACACAATCTGGTACAACAATATTCTAGCGTATAAAGAAGTAGTCTTCACTTTATGCATATTTTCACTTATATGTAATATTATCATGACCCAGCAGCTTCAGATGGACATGACACAATTGTGTTGTATGAAAAAATTCAGAAGCCAAGAGGATATTTCTATTAGTGAAATGATTTTCTGCAATGGTGATCAATTCTTAGTGAAGCTGCAAGTTAAAAAAAGAAAAAGGCATCCCTCAATTACATGATAGTTTACATTCTTGGCACATAAAGTCTATAGTAAAATTGAGCAAAATTAGTTGCTGGACTCATATAAAGAAATGTTTTACCTAGATGAATAGAAGTCATGCATCTATTTACATTACATTCAAAAACAGGTAAAATATATACATGCTGTTAGAACACATATAGGTATATGACTGGAGGGAGGCATTAGGGTGTGTTCAGTTTGCAAAGATTCATCAAACTGTACGCTTCTGTGTGTTTTTCCATATATACTGTTTTTAAATTTTTGTTTTGTTTTTGAGATGGCGTCTCACTCTGTCACCCAGGCTGGAGTGCAATGGCACGATCTTGGCTCACTGCAACCTCCACCTCCCGGGTTCAAACAATTCTCCTGCCTCAGTCTCCTGAGTAGCTGGGATTACAGGTGCTAACCACCATGCCTGGCTAATTTTTGTCTTTTTAGTAGAGATGGGGTTTCACCATGTTGGCCAGGCTGGTCTCGAACTCCTGACCTCAGTTATCTGCCCATCTTGGACTCCCAAAGTGCTGGGATTACAGGTGTGAGCCACTGCACCAGGCCCCCATATATATGTTTTAATACAGTAGAAAAGTTAAAACAAAGTCATTCATGAGACAAATCTTTGATGTGTAGAATTGTTCTATGCATTTCAGAATGTCAAACATTTCTGGTCTCTGCCTATGAACTGCCAATACTGTCCCCTAATTATTATGACAACCAAAACAAACAAAATGTCCTCACAAATTTTTATATTGCTGAACCCCAAAGTGCCTTAAATTTATACTACTCAAACATCATTTCCTGTGCTGGGTCCTCTGAAGCTCATTGATTGACTGATATCTGCATAAAATTGGTCTTTCATTGGCCATTCTTCATAGGCATATGGGCAGGGTAGAAGAAGATGATGTGTGGGTGTTGTTGTTGATGTTGTTATTGTTGTTGGTAGTGGTGTGGTGATGGTGATGGTGGTGGTGATGGTGAAGGTGTTGGCAACAGTGATGGTGGAGGTGGTGATGGTAGTAGGGATGGTGGTGATGGTGGTGGCAATGGTGATGATGATAATGGTAGTGGTGGTGGTGATAGTGGAGATGATGGTGGTGGTGGCAATAGGGATGGTGGTGGTAATGACGGTGGCAATGGGGATGGGGTGGTGTGGTGATAGTGCTGCTGTTGATGGTGGTGATAAAGGTGGTGGCAATGGTCATGGTGATGGTGATGGTAGTGGTGTGGTGGTGGAGGTGTGATGGTGGTAATGGTGATGG
>NC_045448.1:85915690-85930796 GCF_002776525.5 Piliocolobus tephrosceles | reverse complement strand
ATGGTAGTGGTGTGGTGGTGGAGGTGTGATGGTGGTAATGGTGATGGTGGTGGTGGTGGCAATGGTGATGGTGGTGGTCACAGTGATGGTGGTGGCAATGATGATGGTTGTGATGGTGGTGGTGGTTATGGTGTTAATGGCAGTGATGGTGGTGGCAGTGGTGGTAGTGGTTCGGTACGTAGCCATCTGTATCAGCCACAGCATCTTCCACATGCTATCACAAACATCTTACATAACTTTGCCCCAACCCTTAAAATCTGCAGTAGTTTCCAACTGTCTACAGGAAAAATTACACCCTACTTACCTGCTAGGGTAATTTTGAAGTGCTTCTGTTTGCACAGAACCTTTACCTTTCCCATTGCTGAATATGCTGTGGTATCACTATACCTTGCTCCTCCTTCTGTTGAGAAAGCCCTGCTCTCATTCTCACTTCTCTAAGTCTTCATTCAAATGGTTCCTCTTCCATGAAGCAGCGCCCTGTCCCAGGGTTAACCACTCCTTTGTCTACTTTCCCGGAGGGTTTTACTTAAATCTCTCTTTAGCATTTATTTTACTCTGCCTTTTGTGTAGTTAGTTGGCACATGTCTTTTATAGCCTCCACAGACCTAGTACGATGATGGGCACTGAGTTCTAAAAAAAAAAAAAAAAGGGTTGAATTAAGAAGAACAGGAACACAGCTTCTGAATTTCTCTGAAATCAGCAACCCAATATCCAAAATCTTTTAGCTGGCTGAGACCTATAGTTGTCATCTGGGTAATATAGAGCTTCCTAACAATAGCTTCAATTGTAGGTTAACTGTACTTCCCCTTATTTTAATAGGATTGCATCCTGAACTGGGCTCAGGGAAGGAAATGAAGGTATTTGCCATCCCGGAACTTCCACAAGTGCACCATGCTTGGGTCCTGTCAATGTGTACATAGAACAGAATAGAATCAACAAGACAGTGGGGGAGGAGGGCTGGTAGCAGCTTGGCTTTAGCATGGCCAAGATGGAGCAGGTGAGGCCAGGTGATACTTCAGTTACAATTCAGTGAGCATTTATGAATGTCTACTAAGTGCTGGCTACTGTGAGAGTCACCAATATCAATTAATAAGAATCTTTCGGCCGGGTGTGGTGGCTCACACCTGTAATTCCAGCACTTTGAGGGGCTGAGGCGGGTGGATCATCTGAGGTCAGGAGTTCAAGACCAGCCTGGCTAACATGGCAAAACCCTGTCTCTACTAAAAATACAAAATTAGCTGAGTGTGGTGGTGCATGCCTGTAATCCCAGCTACTTAGGAGGCTGAGGCAGGAGAATCCAGGAGGTGGAGGGAGGTTGTGGTGCGCTGAGATCGTGCCATTGCACTCCAGCCTGGGCAACAAGAGCGAAACTCCATCTCAAAAAAAGAAAAAAGAAAAAGAAAACAAAACGCAAAAAAAAAGACAACCAAAAAATTAGCTGGGCATAGTGGCCCATGCCTGTAATCCCAGCTCCTGGGGAGACTGAGGCAGGAGAATCACTTTAACCCAGGAGGCGGAGGCAGTGAGCCGAGATCACGTGGTCCCACTCCAGTCTGGGCGACAAGAGCGAGACACCATCTCAAAAAAAAAAGATTGTTTCTCTATTTACTCTAATGGGGGAGGTGATGTATGTATCCAGGTACCAGGAAGGAGGTGCGGATAGGAATTCAGAGAGAATGTCTTTGGGCATGGGTCTCCCTGCCAAGCCCAGATGTCCTGACTCTGGTGTGCTGTGGCTGCCTATCTCACTCACTAGATTTTAAATTCCTTGTGGACAGGGACCGTACCTCATTCGAATTAACTGCCTTCACCCAGTGTCCAGCCTCTTGGGGCCAGGCAAAAATGTGGGACGAATCACTAAGCAGTGTCCTATCCACCCTCCTTAAAGAAAACTCCACCCCTGTCATTATAAGCCTGTTTCTTCTACTTCTGAATGGCCTGCAGCCCCAGGTTCCCAACTGTCAGGCCCCCTTGGGCTGGTCCCATTCCTTCCGGGTGGGTTTGAGGTGTCATCCATTGGAGCTTGGCCGCCAGCGCCAGTCCCCCCGCCCTCCCTCCCACCCTCCCACCACATCCCCACCCTTCCTGCTTAACACTGTGTGGTAGCAGCTCAGCCTAGCACTTCCTCTAATGGCTAATGCTTTTGTGGGAGGTTCTGAACTAGGGTTAAAAGACAAAAAGCTCTTCCCCCTCGCCCCTCCCCCAGTTCTAGTGTTGCTTCCTCTAGTTCTGACGTTCCCGTTGCTGTATCCCTAGATCCCGCCTTTGTTTTAAGCTCCAGAAGAAAGCCTTCCGGAGACTTTGTGACCTCACCCAATTTCCAACATTCCAGATTGTCTTTGCTTTCTCCCCAGACTTTAAAATCAGTGTTCCCTTCTGAATCAGCTAGGAGGCCAGAGGGAAACAGTGGGGCTTTCGAAGCTTATCAAAAGCAAACCTGGCTCTTTTGAAAAAGCATTTTCCAAAGCAACGTGGGGACAAAGTGGGGTTAAATTTTACACAGATTGCTTACGAGCAAGAGTTAAGCGGCTAACAAGACATGAAATCTTACGGAGAAGCAGGTAAAGCCAAAATTAAAAACTCCCTCCGAGTCAGCCCGTTCTGCGACCCACCTCCTCCCCTTTGCGGCAAGGGGCTTTGCTGCAGTGGCACTGCCCACGCATACTCAACCAAGAGACTCAGACCACGCCAGCCATGCCACGAAGTGTGTTTTATTTTCATTATTCATACAAATAATTTTCTATAATATTCCAGGGCAAACCGGAGAATTTGGCAGTCCGATTGGGGGGGGTCCCTTCAGAGACCCACAGGCCGGTGGCATCGGCGCGGAGTGCCCAGGTTCACAGTGCAGCTTGTGGCTCTTGTCCATCTTGCAGGTGGCTCTTCCTCCACATCACGACTGGGGTCTCGAAGATGACGGGGGTAGGAAATCCTCCAGGATTTTAGGAAATTTCACTCCGCTTCTCCTGCTCAATGGCTGTGGAGAGCGGGAAGCGGGCGCTGGAGGGGAGCTGCAACCCCCACCCGCAATCGAGGTGCTTCCCAGTGTGGGCGAGGCACCCACGAGGTGTGGGGATTTAGAAGGAAGCTTGGGGCTGGGGAGAGACAAGGCGCTTTGTGAAACTGAAAGAGTGGCCGGGGCCGCCCAGACCGCGGGCAACGGCCGGGTTGGGGGTGGAGGAGTGGGTTTGCAAGGAAGAGCAGGGTGAGGGGCTGGACTGGGGCGCGGGAGACCGAGGCACACTCACTCTCTTTGGTCGGCAGGGTGTTCTTCTCCTGCGTCTCCGTTTTCTTCAGCTTGGCCTTATCGAAGCTGGCGATTTCCCCCATGTCTGGTTTGTCTGCCATTTTCTTAAAACAATCCTAGTGGGCAAACGAAGGCGCTTGACCTGGGGCTGGGGGCCAGCGCGCCCCTCCGCGCTCCCCGCCGACGCCTCTCGACGTGGCACTCGCGCCAAGGCGTGGCGAGCAGCCCCAAGGCCGAGGATCTGGGCGCGTCCCGCACCCCCCTTCTCGGTCCCAGGGCGTGGTCGCCGGCCCCCGCGTCCCGTCCGAGAAGGGCGCCTGTCGCGGTTGCGGCGCGCCCGCCCGGTGCACAGGATCCGGCCACACCCTGGGTGGGCCCCCAGCCCCAGCGCCGCACTCACCGTGTAGTCGGGTTCCGAGCCCGGGATCCCGGTGCTCCCACTGGCGTTGCTGCAGCAAGAGACAAAAGAGCGGCGCCCGCCCCTAGCCTTATATACGCCGCGCCCCGCCCCGCCCCTCACCCGCCGCAGCAGGGGCGGTGCTGGCACCCGAGGGGCGGGAGGAGCGCGGGCGGCTCCTCGCCCTGCCGCGCCCTCCGCTGGGCTGCCAGCCCGGCTGGGCGCAGCTTCTCCCGCGCCTGGCACCCCCAGCTCACAGTGTGCCCTGCGTGGGGGCTGTAGTCGCCGCCAGGGTGGGCGCCAGGCTCCGGGGTTTGCTTTTGCGGCTACATTTCCCTCTTTCCGAGAATCTGCTGTTCACTCCGCAGAAAGGATATGGGACCGACTGGGGAGGGTGTGTGGTTTTGTGCGTGTGCAGATATGATGTGTAGCGGTGGGTGTGGATGTGCGGGCGTGCACGCGCACTCTGCAGCAATCCTTGCTCTAGGAGACGCCCCACCCCTGTCGCCCCCACGCCTCTTGCTTTTGCTCTTCCAGAGTCCCCCTCTCTCCCCACTTTTCCTCTCCTTAGGGAGGCTGAGTCCTAAGCTGGTCCTGCACTAAAAGAATTCGAGCCGAGGGTCCAGTAGTGGAGCTGGAGCGGGGGCGGGGGGGAGGGGAAAGGGGAGGGGAGAAATAGGTTTCCAGCGCTCTTTGCTCAGGTTGGGGGCGGTTACCCTCTGGTCAGTCGTCCCAGGTTCCCTGAACTGGGCGGTTCCAGCAGGATAGTTGGTGTGGCGGGTGCTCCTTAAATGCTGTTAGATGCATTGTGTGAAGGGCTGTGGTGATTACAGGGCGTCCCGAGAAGGCTGGCAGTGTTCTTTTTCTCGCCCAGCTCCTAGAAACACTGTTATCAGCGGGTGCGGTTTTCTTCCTTGAAGTTAACCTTGAAGATAGTAGAGACCCACATGCCTACAAACGTTCTTGTTTTTCTTATTAACCCATTGTAGGAGTAGTATACTGCAATTATTCACATCTTTCTTAGAAAAGTTGTATTTTCAGCCTGTGCAACACCGTTAAGTAATAAGTTCCCTAAATTACCAGCCCAGGAGTTAAGGCTGGTTATTCTTTTATTTGTCCTGACCTTTCCTTTTTCAAGTGTGAAGTATTACCAAGCCCTTTAAAGTGGGATTTGGTGGTAACAGCCTAAATTCGGTCCTGATTTTATTTTATTTATTTACTTTTTTTGAGACAGGGTCTCACTCTGTCACCCAGGCTGGAGTTCAGTGGTGTGATCACGGCTCATGGCAGCCTGGACTTCCCCGGTTCAAGTGATTCTTCCTCCTCAGCCTCCTGAGTAGTTGGGACTGCGGGCGTGCACCACCACTAGCGGCAAATCTTTTGTATTATTTTTGTAGAGACGAGATTTCACCATGTTGCCCAGGCTGGTCTCGAACTTCTGGGCTCAAGCCATCTGCCTGCCTCAACCTCCCAAAGTGCTGGGATTACAAGCCTGAGCACCACTGCCCCCTTCTCCCCTCCTGATTTTACCTGCTTTTCTCACTTTCCTTCAGTGTGTTTGGAACAGTGGGAAGAGAGCTTAGGCTTGTGTGACCTTGGGCAAATCTTTTCTTTAGTTTCTTCATCTATAAAATAGCTTTGGCATAAACTTAGATAAAGAAGAGGCATCAAGTGGATACTTTTTTTTTTTTTTTTTTTTTGAGACGGATCTCACTCTATTGCCCAGGCTGGAGTGCAGTGGTGTGATCTCAGCTCTCTGCAATCTCTACCTCCTGGGTTCAAGCGATTCTTGTGCCTCAGCCTCCCAAGTAGCTGGTATTACTGGCATGTGCCACCATCTCCAGCCAATTTTTGTATTTTTAGTAGAGATGAGGTTTCACCATGTTGGCCAGGCTGGTCTCAAACTCCTGACCTCAAGTGATTCGCCTTCCTTGGCCTCCCAAAGAGCTGGGATTACAAGTGTGAACCACTGTGCCTGGTCTCAAGTGGATACTTAAAATAGCAACCTCACTGGAATATCACACTCATATTTGATGAGTGCATTGGTTAACTTCTGCTGCAATATGCCATGTAACAAACCACCCAAATCTCAGGAGCTTAAACAATTATTTATTCTTGTTCCTATATGGGCAGGTCAGATGGTGCTGGGCTGGGCCAGGCTGGGCTTGGCTCCAGACTTTGGATTGAATCTAGGTTTGCACCACAGGTATCTTATCCTCTGGCTGATTCTTTGGTGATGGCAGAATAGCAAGAGGGTTGTCCTGCAAGATAGTGTAGAAATGTTAAAGTGTCAAAGCATGTCATATCCTATCATGTTTGCTATCATCCTATTGGTCAAGCCCACCATCAACAGAGTGGGGAAAATATTCCCCCTGTGGTAAGAGAGGGAGGGTAGTGAACGTTTCTTGAGTGAAAGCAGAACTTCACAGGCAGGGTCAGCAAACAACTGTAACACACAGCCCCCAAAGTGGCTTAATGCAATACAAGTTTATTTTATTTTTTGATTTTTGAGATGGAGTCTTGCCCTGTAGCCCAGGCTGGAGTGCAGAGGCATGATCTCCTCTCACTGCAACATCTGTCTCCCGGGTTCAAGCAATTCTCCTTCCTCAGCCTCCTGAGTAACTGGGATTACAGGCATGCACCACCACGCCTGGCTAATTTTGTATTTTTAGTATGGATGGGGTTTCACCATGTTGGCCAGGCTGGTCTTGAACTCCTGACCTCAAATGATCCACTCGCTTCGGCCTCCCAAAGTGCTGGGATTACAGGTGTGAGCCACCGTGCTCGGCCTACAAGTTTATTTTCTACTCATGCAGCAACATTCTATGCTGATGTTGCTGGTCAGGCAATTCTTTTCCATGCAGTGACTCAGGAACTCAGGCCCCTTCTCTCTTGTTACTCTTCTCTCCTCTAGGTCCTTGAAGTCCACACCATCCAGTCAGTGGATGGGGAAAGAGGAAAGGCTAGAGGCCCACACTAGAATTTTTATGGACCAGGCTTGGAAGTAGTCTCCATTACTTTCGTTCTCATTTCTTTGGCCAGAGCTCGTTCACTTGGTTTCACATAACTGCAGAGGAGGCTGGGAAATATAGTCTAGCTGTCCCTAGGAGAAAAAGAAAGCAGGGTTGGGTGGTCTTGGAGTGGTCTCTGCCATACACTGTTGAAGGATCTGCTAAATAGAAAGTAAAAATATCCAGATTTTCAGAGACAATGACTCTTTGGAGGGTTTCACTGGCACTTGACATCTTTTTAGTTGCAATGCCAATAATTGTTTAGGTATTATTATAATACATTCCCAGGCCCCACCTTTGACCTGGGTGTAGGAATATTCAGTTGTACCAATTTGGACCCATGGTGAACTTCCATTCCAACTTCCCTTTATTGAGAAAACAAAGAAATTGACTTCTAAATATAGCTATAGAGACATATGTTTGGTGACTGAGTGAATATGCAAGACTCCCAAACAAAGGAGCTTTAAGGGGACTTGCAGACAGACATTCCTTATTCTTGCTCAGTGCAACCCTGTGGCCCATCTCTACCACAGCAGGCAGCCTCTTTGGCATTCATTGCTGAAGGACAATGGTCAAATTTATGTCTCAGCCAGTCCCATGGGCAGTGGTTTTAAAACATCTTCATATTCTTTGACATTTTCCCACCATTTCTTGGGTACAGACTGGCCTTAGTGACTTTATTTTAGTGAATAACACATGGAAGGAATGATGCCTTTGTGACCTCTGAGGCTAGGTCGTAAAAGACCACATGGTTCTTTCTGATGTTCTTTCAGGATACCTCCAAGTTGTGAGAAAACCAAGCATCTACAAGGAAAGGCCACATGTTGGCATTCCAGCCACAGCCTCAGCTGAGGTCAGAGCCAATAGCCAGCATCAACCACTAACCACACAAGTGAAGGAGCCTTCGAAGCTTCAAACTGCCTCAGCTAATGCCAAGTGGAGCACAGATGAGTTGTCCCTGCCGAAAGTGCAGACTCATGAGCAAAATGTAGTTTTTTTTTTTTTTTTTTTTTGAGACGGAGTCTTGCTCTGTCGCCCGGGCTGGAGTGCAGTGGCCGGGTCTCAGCTCACTGCAAGCTCCGCCTCCCGGGTTTACGCCATTCTCCTGCCTCAGCCTCCCAAGTAGTTGGGACTACAGGCGCCAGCCACCTCGCCCGGCTAGTTTTTTTGTATTTTTTAGTAGAGACGGGGTTTCACCGTGTTAGCCAGGATGGTCTCGAACTCCTGACCTCGTGATCTGCCTGTCTCGGCCTCCCAAAGTGCTGGGATTACGGGCTTGAGCCACCGCGCCCGGCCAAATGTAGTTGTTTTAAGACACTAAGTTTGAGAATATTTTGTTACACAGCATTAGATAACTGGAACACCATGAGGTAGATATATTACAACCTGGTGATTCCAGGCACTCAGATCTCATTTGGGGATTTTTTTCCTACATACTTAATGTAACACACATATACTTATTCAATAAATGTTTCCTGAATGCTCACACAATATCTGGGAGCATTCTGGCTGTGGAAGATACAATGAAACTCTCGAGTTACAAGTGTAGTGTCAGTCAATAATATTCACGGTCATGGGTCATGCCTCGTATTCACTTATGACTTGGAGTGCCACTTACACATGACAACATTTCAGCCTGCTGCTGGGAACAGATTTTATACTGTTCACAGATGGAATAGACAAAGCTGAACTACTAAACTGCAATGATATTGCCATTTTCTTTGTCAAGAAGGATGTTCTGGAAAATGTAGAACTAATAAGAGGAACTAAGGAAGTCTTGATAACTGTCAACCTGGTGGGGGTGGGGGATGCCTTTGGAGGCTTGCCGTGGGGCTTCATTCCTCAGACTTGTCCAACTTGACACTTTTATCAGAGACTGGAATGAGGATGTAGATAGAATAGTGATTATGTTATGAAGGATGAACCTCTAAGCTCCAAAACCAACTGGATCCCGTGAAGAAATGAACAAAATGTGATGAGATAAACCTGATAGAGACAGGTGTGGAAGCCTCCTGGCCCTAATATTAATCCTACAAATACAGGGAGAGATGATTAACATGGTTAACTGGCAAATGGCAGTGAAATTTGTGATTGTATGGATAGGAAGAAAGAGTCCAGTCCAGATTTCCTTTGAATGTAAGAAAACCATTCACTCCTGCTATAGGACCTTTGCCCCCATTTATGCTCTTCTTGGTCTAAACATACGCATTGTGCACATTCTTCCTTCATTGAGGAACCTGCTTAAGTGTCTCTTTCCTCAGAGAACTCTCCTTGGCCACACATACAGAGCAACACCCTTGTCATTCTGTTGTCCTTCGGTGTGTTTCAGTTTTCTTCATAGAATCCATCTCTAACCAATATACAAGTAAACATGTTACACATTCATTTCTTTGTGTATTGTCTATGTTCTGCCATAGAAAATGGGACACCTCACCTGTCTCGTTCACCACTGTATCCCCAGCACCTACGGCAATGCCTGACATATAGTAAGTGCTCAGTCAATATTCTTTGAACAAATGCATAAACCTGGGCAGTTTCCAGGCAGAGCAAAAAAATGCTTAACTTCCTAACTGAAATGGAATGAGCTACTTTGAGGGAAGTGATCAGTTCACTGTCATTGGAGGCATTCAATGAGAAGAGGCTATCCTCAATGAGAAGAGGATAGTCAAGTATTTGGACTGTTATAGAGATGGGCCACAGTAGGCTCATAAGTGAGGAAACCTTGCTCTAGATGACCTCCCTGGTCCGTCTGTTGCTACTATTCCATTTGTGAAACAGTCTCCTTCTAAGTGCCAGTTTTGCCAGCCTGAAAATTTTACCAGCCTGAAAATAGTTGCCAGCCTCACACAAAGGAGGCAGGGGAAGCAAAGAAATCAGGCTGTAAATTCCATATTTTCCACACCATCAAAATGCTGTATGTTTTTGTAGGTTATGGGGCTGAAGAGCTCATCCAAGATAAAATTGTGAAGAAAATAAAATGAGTGTTTGAGCTTCAGCCTCAGCAGAGATTGTTCTGCTCTGTGGAGAACAGCGTGGGTTAACGCCTACGTCAACCTTGGCAGTTGCTTAGGTAGCCCAGGTGGCTAAAGGCCACAGTGTGAGGGAGAATGTTACTGTTTGGTTTTTCATCTTTGCCGCTAGAATAGCGATGATGACAGCAATTCACGTTACCGAGCAGACACTGTGTTCCAGATTCGGCAGTAAGGACTTCACATGTATTATCTTATTTAATCCTCGACAAAATAGTGTGAAAGAGCAGGATTTTAAACATCTCTGCTTTAGAGTATAGGTATCTAAGGCTTGGTCAAGGTCACACAGCTGGTCATTGGTATTGCTGGGATTTGAATCCCAGTCTGGCTGATTCCAAAGCCTGGGCGCCTCACCACTGCACTGCCCTTGCCTAGACCCTGCAGCAGGATTTGCAAACTGCCAGCCTGGATCCAGCTGGCATATGTATTTTATCTGGTCATGCTAAATTTAACAAAAACTTCAGCCAGCCCTCAAACATGGGAAGATTTCCGTGCTGAAGATCTAGTAGCACTGGGTCTGTATTTTCTCATGGTAACACCACGGTGAACAGCTGCCCCCTTGAAATGAGGCATGTCCTCTTCACTGTACTGGATTTCCTGTCATTCCCTAATGTCTTTCCAGCATGGAAACAAGGAAACAAGTGTCAGTTGCTGCTTATTATATTTGGGCTGGTGTTCTGCTTATAGTACAGAAATATTTTTTTTTTCTTTTTTGAGATGGAGTCTCGCTCTGTCACCCAGGCTGGAGTGCAGTGGCGTATTCTTGGCTTGCTGCAACCTCCATCTCCCAGGTTCAAGCAGTTCTCCTGCCTCAGTCTCCCTAGTAGCTGAGACTACAGGCATGCGCCACCACTCCCAGCTAATTTTTATATTTTTAGTAGAGATGGGGTTTCACCATGTTGACCAGGCTGGTCTTGAACTCCTGACCTCAGGTGATCCACCCGCCTCGGCCTCCCAAAGTGCTGGGATTACAGGTGTGAGCCACCTTGCCTAGCCAGAAATATTTCTTGATCCTTGGTCTCTGTGTGAGCCAGCCTTCAAGATGGCCCCAGCGAGTCTCTCCTGTTCCCATCCTTGTGTAGTCCTCTCCTCTATTGCACTGGGATTGTTCTGTGTGACCAATGGCATATGCCAGAGATGATAGTAAGCCATTTCTGAGATTAAGTTACAAAAGACTGTAATTTCCATTTTGGTGCCTGGCTCTGTCCTTCTCTCCCTTGGATTTCTCATTCTGAGGGAAGCCACTTACCATGTTGTGAGCAGCCCTGTGAAGAGGCCCATGTGGCGAGGAACTGAAGCCTCTGGCTCACAGCCAGTGAGCAGCTGAGACTTGCCAACAACTGCATGAGTAAGGAGGAAGTGGGTCCTCTAGCCTCAGCTAAACTTTCAGAGGACTGCAGTCCTGGCTGTGGAGTTGATGGCAACCTCATGAGAGACCCTGAGCTAGAGACTATTCAACTAAGCTGCTCTTAGAAACTGTAACTTTATGTTTTATGTTGCTAAGTTTTGGAGTAATTTGCTTCTCAGCAATAGATGAACTAATTCACTCTCAAAAATAGGGAGAAAATACGTAGAGATAGCAAGTAGAACAGTGGTTACCAGTGGCCAGGGGGAGGGGAGAATGGGGAGTTTTTGTTACTGTACAGAATTTCAGTGTGAGATGATGAAAAAGCTCTAGAGATGAATCATTGTGATGGTCACCCAATAATGTGAATTCACTTAATGCCACTGAACTGTACACTTAAAAATATAAACTATATGCTATGTATATTTTACCACAATAAAGAAAAAAGTGAAAAAAGTGAGGAGAAAAGATGGAACAAGAGTGCCATGTGATTCAAGAAAAATAAGAAAGCACGTTTATTTGTGAAAGTAAAGAATATTTGTAACATTATAAAACCTGCCACAGTAAGAGATTTGACTGTACGTGGGAAAGATAGGTGACACCAATCTTAATGAACCAGGCCCGTTTTGCTTCTTCACATGATCTGTCTGGCTCCTGTAGGTCTTTGAGTCAGCTGAGCGTACTGTAGAGCAGCGGTCTTTAAATTTTCTTTGACCTGAGAGGTCACTCCCCCAAGAAGCACATTAAGTGCCTTTAATATTGTTGCCTAGTCCTCACATGAGCACACACAAATGATACAAAAGTTTTACTAGAACAATATTCACCCTTGCTCTGAATGAAGCACACTGACCTTCTCTGTCCTATTCTATTCCTTTTCATTAATTTTTTAAAAATGTGAAATAATGATAGATTCACAGGAAGTTGCAAAGATAATAAACCGAGGTCCCTGGTATCCTTCTCCCAACTCTTCTCAGTGGTAACATCTTACATAATTATAATAATTCAGTATCAAAACCAGGAAATCAACATTCATGCAATTTATAGACTATTTCCAGATTTCACCAATTTTTACATATATTTATTTGAGCATGTGTAGTTAAGGGCTCTTATTTATTAGTATATTTTTTTGAGATGGAGCCTCATTCTGTTGCCCAGGGTGGAGTGCAGTGGCATGATCTCGGCTCACTGCAACCTCTGCCTCCCGGGTTCAAGTAATTCTCTTGCCTCAGCCTCCCAAGTAGCCAGGATTACAGGCTATTTTTTTATTTTTTAAGTAGAGATGGAGTTTCATCATATTGGCCAGCCTGGTCTTGAACTCCTGACCTCAAGTGATTCATCTGCCTTGGTCTCCCAAAGTGCTGGGATTATAAGCATGAGCCACTGCACCCAGCCATAGGCATTTTTATTACATGTGTAGAGTTGTATTACCACCATCACAATCTAGTTACAGATTTATTCCATCACCACACAAGGAGTCCCTCATGCTACCCTATTATAGTCCCACACATCCCCACCCATAACCCCGGCAGCCACTAATCCACATAGTGGACCCTGTCTCTATATTTTTTAAAAAGACAAAAATGAGATCCATCCAAATTGTTGAGTACTTCATACACTTTTAATTATTTGTATTCCTATGGTATGGGTGTACTGCCTATTGAGGGACATTTCGGTTGTTTCATATTTGGGCTATTAAAAATAAAGCTGCTCTGAAGATCTGTGTGCATTTTGTGGGGGGGACAGAAGTTTTCATTTCTCTGGGATAAATGACCAGGGTTGGGAGGCTGGGACTGCTGGATCATTTGGTAAGTGTGTGCTGAGTTTTGTAAGAAAATGCCAAACAATTTTGCAGAGTGGCTGTATTGTTTTACATTCCCACCAGCAATGTAGGAGAGATCTAGTTTCCCAGCATTCTCACCAGTACTTTGTATTGTCAGTGTTTTTTTTTTTTTTTTTAATTATTATTATACTTTAAGTTCTAGGGTACATGTGCATAACCTGCAGGTTTGTTACATATGTATACTTGTGCCATGTTGGTGTGCTGCACCCATCAACTCATCAGCAATTGTATTTATTCTAATAGGTGTGGAGTGATATCTCATCATGGCTTTAATTTGCATTTCCCTAATGGCTAGTGGTGTTGAATGGTTCCTTTCCATTTTTTCATTTTATTACAAATGCTGACTATGACCTGCCAGTTTGATTTTATTACCCACTAACTGGCTGTGACTAGCAGTTGAAACACCACTGTAGAGGGATCCCTTCATTGGTGGCTTAGCGTCTATTGTTCAGAAATCATCCCTTTCACATCTAAACTCTTCTTTCACCTCCACAGGACAGATGTTTCTGAAATTTTATGTGTAACTCAGATGTTCTCTGGAATCTGACCAAGATCTAGCTAAGAATGATTCCAACTCCTTTTTGATGCTTCCCCATGATTTTTCTGAATTTTCAGGCAAATTCTGTTCTTATAGTTATTTCTCATCTCTCAGAGTTTTTGTGTCTCCACATTAACGCACCTCCATATGTAGATAGCCCTTGGCCTTAATTTCCTTTTTCAGAGGAACAATATAAGGCTGGTATGTGCAGTACAACTTTTATCAGAGGTTTGTGGGTTATGGGGAGAGGCAGACATATTTTTAATGACACATCCTTGTGCCATTGGGGACCCTCCTGTGCTTCTCCCAGGTATTCCCAAACTTACAGTATCTCCACCTACCCCCTAACTTTATTTTATTTATTTAGTTTTGAGAAAGGCTCTTTCCCTGTCACCCAGGCTGGAGTGCAGTGGTACGATCACGGCTCACTGCAGTCTCAACTTCCCCGGCTCAAGTGATCCTTCTTCCTCAGCCTCCAGGCAGCTGCAACTACAGGCGCATGCCCAGTTATTTTTTTTTTAATTTTTATTTTTAGTAGAGATGAGGTCATGTTATGTTGCCTGGGCTGGTCTGTAACTCCTGGCCTCAAGTGATCCTCTTGTCTTGGCCTCCCAAAATGTTGGGATTACAGGCATGAGCTACCTCCTGTACCCTTTCTGATTCTCTCCTTCTCTTAATTCTTTCCCTTGAGAAATACCAACTCTCCTCTTTCTCTCCAATAGAATAGTGTACTTGTTCAGTGTACAGCAGAACAATGTTCCTTGCTTCCTTCGTTCTGGCTGAAAGGAGGTTTTTGGGCCCCCTTTCCTACTACCAGCAGCTAATCCCCAAAGACAATTCCTTTCCTCAGTGGAGTTTTGGTGCTAGCTGCTAAGTTAATACTACCCCATGGGAAAGCATAGAAACTTCCTGAGGCTAAGTTTGCAAGGCTGGCTGGTTTCAACACACAGGAATGAACTGGGTCTGTGAAGAGGGCCCCAGGGAAGGCTGTCCAAGCCAAGAATTTAAGGAAAGTAGCAGTTAGATCTTGGGGAATTTTCCAGGTTAGGAAGGTCAAGGGGAAGGCTGACTCATCAAGAGCCCCCCGCCTCCATGACTCTGCCAAGAAAACAGACACTGAGATATGTCAGCAGCAGAGGATTTGGCGGCAGATGCAGCAAGGATGGCGAGAGTAAGAGCCAGGAGAACCTTCTCTTCCTGACAGCCATGAAGGAAGGAAGCGCCTGAGCCTCTGGGGAGGAGAGAGGAAGGAACCGCTCAAGACCAAGCATTTCTGCAGGGAGGTGGAGTGAAGCCTTAGCAGACCACTTCAAACAGGAAGAGACTGAGTTTCCTTTAATCGGCTCACTTACTGCCCATCTGCCAGTGTGGGCACCCAAGCACTGCCAGAGAAAAAGCAAGCTGCGTTTTTCTTTCTTCCTAAGTATGGGTCTCAGTGTGTACATTTTGACCTCTTTCCCTGATATACTGCATACAATTTGAAAATCTCGGCTGGGCGCGGTGGCTCAAGCCTGTAATCCCAGCACTTTGGGAGGCCGAGACGGGCGGATCACGAGGTCAGGAGATCGAGACCATCCTAGCTAACACAGTGAAACCCTGTCTCTACTAAAAAATACAAAAAACTGGCCGGGCGAGGTGGCGGGCGCCTGTAGTCCCAGCATCTCGGGAGGCTGAGGCAGGAGCATGGCGTAAACCCGGG